>NC_139222.1:284967085-285567085 GCF_055691185.1 Crinia signifera | reverse complement strand
TAGCTCCCCCAATTCTATCCTAATAAAATGGTTTGGCTGGTCCCTCTATTGTGATGAGGGGGGCCATCCAAACCTCCTCATCAACACCACCGATGCTGCTTCCCTAAATATATAGTCTCTGGTACTGTACTATATTCCCTTGAGGTTCCTCAGCGCTTATTACATTTTACCGTTAATGATGGTAGGGATCTTATCAACCTGTTTGTTACTGGCATGTCACGTTCTTGATATCTGTTGTTTTGCCTTCTGTTAACTCATATGTGTTTGTTACATTGTAAGCCTTTTTGGCATCCATCAAATATATCCCCCCCTTCCCCCCTTCTCCCTTTTCTTTTCTGTACCCCCTCCCCCCATCCCACTATGGAAAAAATCATTGTCCTTCCTGGACAACTTTTCTTTCAATAAAAATTGAATATTTAAAAAAAAAAAAAGAATGGAAGACCACTGATTGGCTGAGACACCTCTCTCAGCCAATCAGCGGCTGCCCATTCTTTTACTTTTTTTTTTTTAATTCAACTCCTGCCTGCCTCAGAGCAGGAATAGCGCCTCTTCTGCACAGCACTTCCCCGTCGGGGTTCCGATGCGATACATCGCAGGTGCTAAAAAGCGCCCACAATGTGCCGTCCGTCTGACTTCTGAATCCGATGCGCACCCGACACATATGATTTTGGCGCAATCGGGTGAAAGCAGAACCAAATCGGACAAATGTATGGGCACCTTAACAGGATCTGCCCCATCTTGTCCATTTCACACTCTGGTCCTTTGATTTGTTAATGACCCAGTATCAGTGCCAGGCTGTGAACATTTGGCAGAGTGGAGGTGCGAGGTACTAGGGACAGCTGGACTGAAAGCCTCCGGCCTCGGGGTCTGTGGTGTTATTAGGCTGCTAATGGTCTGTAGGGCGCAGCCGGACCTCCGAGGATGTAATTCTGTGCTCTGCTCACAACACAAACTGAAAGAAAGAATAAAATCTGCACTATACGTCCCATAGATTATTTATTGTGCATGTTATCCCTGATATAAATGTGTTCCTCGTCCATGCCGACTCGTCCACCCGTGGCTGACACTTGCTGACTCCCACACTTAATTAAGCTGCCATAATACCTCCGCAATCATCCCCATGTTATCTCCAAACCCGCTCACATCCTTCTGCTGGAGAGCGAAGGGGAATGTCCCTGAATTGTGCAGCCAGGACACGTACTGAATAAGATGCTATCACCGCGGCGGTGAGTAAAAATGAGCTACAGTCGTCTACTTGACAATTCATATAGTCTTCATTTCATATTGGGTTTTGTAAGAGCCTTACAGAGTGATTGATGCTCCGCCACAAACACACAGAAAGGGATACAGCAAAGATGAGAATAGATTTAGCGTTTCAGCGGCCTGGAATATGCTGCTCATTCCGCTGTTACTGGTGTTTAGCAGTCGTGTTTGCAGGTTCCATCCTGCAACGTCTTGGGCGCAGGCCGGTCACACATGCACTGACGTCCTTTACGGAGCACATTCTGGTTGGGAAATGATCGGATAATTCTCCAATTACAGTGTGCACAGAGCAGTTAGTGTCGCATTATCTCTTTACTTATTTACATGTTGCCAACAAATGACTATCTCCAGTAGTGTAACGATATCCCACCACTGCAATCCAGGAGGTGTCTTGGGGGAGCCGGCACCTTGGGGGCACTTGGTATCTGCAGATTCCATGCGGTCTGTCCACTCAGCCTGGAAACTGCTGAAAACGGCCCTCCAAAAATGTCCGCCACCTTGGAGGAGAGAGATTCTACTTGACCTTTAGTGTCTGTCAGGGGAGCGCAGTGCGTACAGACTACCTTAAAATGCAGGATTCCAGGAGCACTGGAAGCCTTGGCAAGAAGCATGTAACCCCTAGCAATGAGCTTGTAACCCCTGGCAATGAGCATGTTGCTCTGGGCAATGAGCATGTAGGTAAAAAGAACTATGTTTAATGTATGATGGGTGTAAATGACAGCTGATAATGGCTCAGTGCCCTGATAAGAGGGTGACAGCCAGACTCAGCTTACTAAGTGTGCCAGGCAGAGCCGGTCCTAACCAATTCCATGCCCTGCAGCCCATAAAACGTTTCAGCATACAGTTGTTGCCTATTCTCCTGCAATTGCTGGGATGCCCACTCTTTTTCAGGTAGGCCCCGCACCCACGGAAGAGTGTCTGCATCTCCCACACCCTGTTTGCTTTCGTGCAGCTTTTGCTGATTAAAATGATATATAGCATGCCTATATTCTGTATTTAATTGTGACTGTATATAAAAATGTTCTACTGAAGTGTCACAATATTTTGTATGCAGATACCGTGCACTAGGTTGACACTGGCAAAAGATCAACACAAGCAAAAGGTCGACATTCCAATGGTTGACAAATAAACAGGTTGACATAAGTTTTTCACATTCTTTCTTCTTTTGTTGGACTTTTTCCTGCTTTCAGATCCACATGGACAACAATTGGAAATAGTAACGTATGAAACAAGTCATTCCAGGGTATGCACTGCACTAAATGGGGGTCCAAGAATAATTAACACCATTAAAAAAAAAAAAAACTTGTGTCAACTTTTCATGTGTCTACATTTTTCTGACTTCCTTTTGCTTGTGCTGGACTTTTTCAATGTTGATATTTTCCATGTCAATCTTTTGTCCATGTCAACATTGTGCCTTTTGGTGTCAACCTACTGACTTCTGACCTAGACACCGTTGTCTCTTTCATCCACACCCACAAGTAACCAACCCAGCAGGTACTGTAGCGCATATTGGGACAGACATGAGGAGGCCGGGATGGATACAGAGTACATGCACTTCTGTGCATGAGATTTCTGCAGCAATACAGGCAAACCCACCTACGACACTCCGCTGCTGCTGCGGAAGATCAGCTTTCCCTCCATGTATAATTTGGCGACCAGACAGCAAAATCTGGGTGGCAGAGGCGGCCTGGTCCTGGGATTTGTTGAGCGCTGTAATAGCATGGTACAGGTTGGGTATCTCTTATCGGAAATGATCGGGACCACAAGCATTTTGGATAAGGGATTTTTACGGATTTTGGAGTATTTAGTTTTTACATACTCACCTGGTCCCCCGGCGGTCCCCTGGCTGTCCCCCAACGTCCATAGTGGCCACGGGTTCATCTTCAGAGGTATCCCCACTCTCAAGGATGATGTCACCAATGCATCCGCCTAATGCATCCTTGGGACCAGGGATGCCTCTAAAGATGCATGTTGCTGAAGTCAGGAAGCCCCCGGGAGACCTGGTGAGTATCAAAATTGTTGAGGGGGGGGGGGGGGGGACAATAATAAAACAAAATATTCTGAAAACCTTTTTAGAATATTTCGGTTTTTCGGTTTTTCGGATATCCAGATAACGGATATTTGACTTGTACCTTCCACAGGCAAACAGTATACTGCTGGTATTTTTTTATATAGTCACAAATGATTTCATTAATAACATTTTTTATAGTAGGGCTTGAATAATTAAAAATAATTTTCTTTACTCTACCTGCAACTCCAATATTATTACTTAATATATATTTAATGTATATTTAGAATTAGTTGAATTCTTAGCCAAGATATGCAACTGTGCTTTAAAAAAAAATATATGCTTCAATTCTCATTTAATTTCATTAACTGTATTAATGAATTGTTCATGAATTTCCTCTGTAATTGCACACGTTATGTTGTATTTCTGGCTGCAAGCGAGGAGCATTTGCCACCAATATGGCGGTCTATATTTATCGCATTGCGCCCTGTAACAGGCAGGAGGTGCGCTAACCCACAGGTTACAGCTTTTTAATTACTGTGGTGTATTTGTATAGAGGAGGAGATGCGTTAAATATTTCATTAGCAACTGCAATTAAACATTAATTCTGATTTCACAATTAATCCATAATACATTTATCTATATCCATGGTGGTTAATAATTTAACACTTCTGCTTTCGCCACTGAAACCTGACTCGAGCGGCTTTCACACAATTCCTGGGAAATAAAAGGTCTGCGGTATTAATTACATTTCTTCACATCTCTCCGGTTTCCATCTTCTTCTTTTTTTGCATAAATATTAATTTTCTTTAAATACTCAATCTCATTACAGAGTGAGTCAGCTCAGATCATTATGTGATAGCAAACAGTCAACAGGAGTATTGGGAAAGCTTAATGACATAATACGCAGGTCAGTTCGTTTTATTCCGTTACCTGCGTGATCAGCTGGAAAGCACCAAACTTTCCCTGAGGTCAAAGTGTTTATTAATGATGATGACTATTTATTTCTAGATTCCGAATGAATATAACTTTTTTTTTTTTCATTTAGAAAGTACTTAAAGTGATGGGTGCACATTAAATACAAATAATAAAGGAAGTATCCTTACATAGTATGATACAAAGTCACTGAATCACATCTGTCCCGTATGGGGGCGGAGCACAATGAGTTTATCATAATTAACCAATCAGTGTGCACTGTGTAAATGGAGTGACTGGAAAGATCACAGCTGGGCTGCACAGCCAGTTACATAGCAAGCAGTGCTGCTGAGAGGCTGGTCGGGCCCTGGGAACATTTTAGGGGCGTGGCCTAATCGCGGGCCCGTTAGCGGAAAATTGATTTTACCATTCAGGTGCATGGGAGGTGGGGTAATACTGAGTAAGTAACAATACATGGTTTCTCCCAGCTGGGAGAAACCATGTATTGTTACTTACTGGGTAGCATACTGTACTGGTTGCATTTCCCTGTCGATCCCAGGTCCTCCAAGAAAACTTGCACACCCGGCTACTAGACATGGGACTAGCCTACAATGGGGGTGAATGCACACCCCAATGACTATCTCTGTAATATGCCACCCAGGAAAAGTCATAGTCCAGGTACTCTGTATCCTTCCACCGGTCACATCGTAATAGAGCAGGGATGGGGAACCTTTGGCCCTCCAGCTGTTGCTGAACTACACATCCCAGCATGCCCTGCAACAGTTTAACATAGCCAAATAGCAAAACTGTAGTAGGGCATGCTGGGATGTGTAGTTCAACAACAGCTGGAGGGCCGAAGGTTCCCCATCCCTGTAAAAGAGGATAGACAGGGTCAGTTTCTGAGGAACTCTGATGTACATTTGACCACGAGAACAGGAATCACTGTTGCTAAAAATGATTAACCCTATCCATGCTCACCTACTCTGCCGGTTAGCCAGTTTCTTGTTATTGCAAGTCATTGACTTGTTATGTGTGCCAGACTCTTAGAGAAATATGACAGCATGCATTAGTCAATTTTAGGAACCGCTTTCACAACGCTGACTCGGGTCGGACCTGGGTTTTTGATCAAGGGTACGACGGGACAGACCCTTTCAAACTGAACCCGGGTCGCCCCTGATACATACTAGGGCAACCCGGGTTTAACCTTTCTTATAACCCCTGTTGAATTGCTGGGTTGGTTGACCCGGGTTATTCACTGATGCTTTCGCGCTGGGTTGGTTGACCCGGGTTATTCACTGATGCTTTCGCACTGCACCTCAACCCGGCAATAACCAATAACCCGAGTTATAAGTGCAGTGTGACAGGATTATAAATGACTCGGTAATGTGTTGACACTAGAAGCAGGAGAATGCAGTTTTTTTTTCCCTTTAAACCATCTCTCAGTTATTTTTAACTTTTATTCATTCATATTAACTAAAGTAGAACTTTCTAAGACTTTTCTGCTAAAAATAAATAAATAAAAAACCAACAACCGGGTGATTTAAGGCGTAATTCCTTCCAGCTTCTCGCTGCAAACCAGGTTGTATTTTTCCAATTCATTTTTTCTCTCATTTTCCCGCTTGTTCAATCTATTTAACTCTACTACAACAACACATTAATAATGGGAAAACTAGATGAAGAGTTACAGGCAGAGAAACATATTAGGAAAACATAGTTACATTAATCACACCATTGGCAGCCTGATCCGGTAACGAGACTGGGACTCCCGACTTGCATTTAAATGAGCCAGAGTTCTCACTGAACAATAACTGAACAGCGAGCAATGTGGCAGCGTGTGCGCCGCGCGTCAGGAAATGGTTTCATTTACGCTAACCTCTGGAGCGAGCAGATAACGGCCACAGTACAACATGGCGGACAAAGCAGCGTCCTCCCTATTCTATGCAAAAATAAACATGGGAGGGGTGTATTAGGAGAGTAAAGTGTAATTAATGTGATGGGTAGGTGACATAAAGGTTCCACGTTGGGACACTGCAGTCCATCGCATTTATCCTTATACCCACACACCCACAGTGGACGCAACTCTAGATTGTTGCCGGGCTCCAGTAAAAACAAGGGTTGCGGTAAATGGGAGAAGAGTGGTGAGGATGCCCAAATTCTGGTAGAGAGTCTGCTGGAGCAATCATCTGGTGGCTTTATCAGAAGTGAGTGATAAAGCCACCAGGTGTGCCGAAACCTTTGAGAAAGCCACGAGGTGTGGCGAAACCTTTGAGAAAGTCACCAGGTGTGTCGAAACCTTTGAGAAAGCCACCAGGTGTGGCGAAACCTTTGAGAAAGCCACCAGGTGTGGCGAAACGCGTCAGGTTCTGCTGGATTAACACTCTCACAGAATGCACATGGATAGAAGCCTGAACCAGCCCCTGGGAAACTTTCAATTAAGTATCTCACTATACTTTGGATATTTTATTTATAGGAGATGTTTTACTGTTGCTTCTCCTACAGTAACTTAATTTTTTAATCATTCAAATGAATATATTGCTACATGTAGAGACATTCCAATGTTTACATTTTTACCAGTTTAATTAGCGCTGCTAGTTCTTTTCTCTTTTTTGGTACACTTCCCATCTACCCCTGGGACCCTGAGAGTGGATTACACCAGCCACTCGATCAGTGGCACAAGCTACTAACTTGTTACAGATGTAACCACTCTAGTTAGAGAGTCTTCCGGCGATTCTATCACCATGCGCTGTCCCCCACCAGCCGCCAGAGTCTGACAGAATGGGGCATGTGCACACGAGGCGTGGAGATGGGCAGGGTAGCACCATGTCCCCGCCGCCTTGCACCATCTGCGCCTGCTGGACCGCACATCGCCACCCTCCGCCAGCGCTCACCAGCTAGGGAGATCAGGCGAGTGCTCAGCAATGCTGAGGGTGGCTCCACCTGTAAGTTCCTAGGGTTGTTTCCAGGTTGCCAAGTGCCTCTCCTGCCACAGTATGTGCCGCAGCACTGAGTTCCCATCACATTGCCAGCCATGCACATGGGGAAATCACTTACCATTCAATAAGTCTAGACTCACTCATCGCTGTGAAGGCCGTGAGGAGGAGGTCGCTGCTGATATCGGTGGCCTTTCCTCCCAACAGCCAGGCAACGTCTGAGTTTTCTGGGGCACTTCCAGAAAATGCTGCTGCCCTCAATTTGCCTGCAGCCATCGATGGCTAGTCTTCATTGGCTACTGACGGACAACTCAGGCATGCGCGTAGGAGTCTGAATAGGGTCCTTGATCTATTGATTTCTGAGTGTGGAGTTAGTGGGTAAATCTTATAGGTGATGACTTATACCCCTTTTACACCAAAAATGCCAGGTCGCACCCAGGTTTTTGATCTCCGCTTCAAGCCGGCTGCGACCCGGCATTTGCTCCCTTTTACATCGCCGAATCCCCCAGCCGCCGCTTGGAGATGACGCCGGGATCTGGATCGCTGCACTTGGGGCGAGCCCAGCACTAAGGTAATCTGCTGGGCTGCCCCCAGCCCCTGTGCAACCCCCCCCCCCCCCCCAGCCCTCGTCTGGGAGGTGAATGGATGCCATACACAGGCATCCATTCACCTCCTCCACTGCCGCAGCTGCTGTCCGCAGGTTAGATGTCCCCCATTCATGTAAACGGGAGCCGGGTTGGGTGAACCGGCGTGACCCATTTATACTGCCGCTGACCCGTGTCTGACCCACAGATGACCTGGGTTTTTGCGGCGGTGTAAAAGGGGTATAAGATATAAGAATACCAGTAAAGTCATATGTCTTTTTTGTCTGATTCTAGTGAGTGATTATGGGAAATAAGACTCGCCTGCTCCCTACACGATTTGCAGAAGATCGGTGGCTCCGAGGGAGGTCCTGGCCCTGTATGATGCTGACACTTCATGAGGACAATGACTGTACCTTTGGTTTTACTACTCCGACCTGTTATCTGAGCAGCCATCAGAGATGGAGCATTTCCTGAGGAAGACTCCTGCGCTCTATGGATAGTGATGTAATGGTGGAGGACGTCAAGAAAGCCATAGACCAGGGCCCTTATTCTGGTTCATTCACAGCAGAGCTTCGTTAGCACGAGGACCAATGTTGTCTTACAGCACATGCGCATTTATACACATGTGCATACGCAGGGTGCGTGCACCCACGGCAAACATACTGTTCATAGGGTGCACGCAGGACAGCGGGTGAGGGGCAGTGGGCTGGCGGCCCCATTAGAATATGGGAATGCCCAGCATTTCATGGGCATTCCCATGATAATGAGGCCATGATGCGGGGGCGGGCAGATGACATCACCAGAAGTCTGCTACCCACCCATTTCCTTCCCATTGTGCACGCATATGTAAGGTTGCATATATATATATATATATATATATATATAGAAAAGTTCTGGTGTCGGCACTCTCCCCTCCAATGATAATATGCGTTAGCCAGGTGCCCTCCAAGGTATCCAGGGAATCTAGCAGACTTGTAGGCGGCGGCACTCACGGCGATAAATAAATCAAGCAACTACAGAGGGATGCTTAACGTTTCAATTCTCAAAGCGGAATTTTCATCAGAATATATATATATATCACCACATAACATTATGTATATATCACCAACCCGGTGACAGAGAATGACACCTTATTGCTGCACAATGCTATTAGTCGTAGGGCGGTATTCAATGAGCCTGATTCGCCATGTTTTTATGGCGATTTTGTGCTGTAAGGCGAATTTTTGACTAAAACGGTGAATCACCCTATTCAATGACCACATGGCGAATACATTTAAAGGTTTTTTTCGCCATGATTCACCGAGTAGCAATCGCTATCTTTTTATGGAGAAGTGGAAGGTGAACTTTTAAAATAAAGTGTTTTGTTTTTTACATTTGGTGTAAAAAAATCAGGAATTTTATTCTGAGGAGGGGCATGCTATTTTTATTCACGTGCTGTAAGCACATTAATATATATTTAATTTAATATTTTTTTTTTTTACACAGCAGCCAGCAGGGGGCGCCGGAGCCGAGCCGCTCATTACATAGTCATATATTCACTGCACCCGATCGTTACGATCGGGTGTAGTGAATATACGCGGTCCCCAGCTGGCACCCCCGGGGGGCAGCCTGTGCTGCCTGGCACCCGGGGAGCCCACCTCCCCCCCACATACGCTCTGGGGCAGGCAGAGAGACTTCCATCTCTCTGCCTGCCACCGTCCTCAGGCTCCCTGCGCAGGAGCTCATATTCGCCGGTCAGGGGCAGCGAGCCCCTGACTCGTTGAATACCGGAGCCGGCGAGGCTCCGGAACATGGCGAATGTGCAGCGAATCCTAAAAAGGATTCGCTGCACCTCGCAGGTATTCACATTGAATACCGCCCTAAGTGGGAGGGGATTCAGACGCGTACAGCCAATCAGAAGCATGTGCAATCATTAGTTCGCCTTTTGCCCCATGGGTCGGACACTTGCTCGTGATCCGCCACTTAACCGGCCCACGTGCGTCCATTTTAGGTTTTGAGCATAGCCCTGTCGACCTTTTGTGGTTGACACATGTATGTATACCTTCATTGAGTCGACCCTTTGACCCATACCCTTATCATTTATGTGAGTTTCCTTTTCTCCCCAAGCTTATATTTCCATGGATGATAAAAAAAACTGGCACAAAAAACCCCCAGTAATAATGGGGTCCCAGAAATGTGACGACGTCTCGGCAGATGCAGATTCCTAATGATAATGAAGCGTCCTGCCGTAAGTGGGTCACACAGAGCCAAAGATAGAACCGCCGTGGAGTATTCCTACCTCCTGCCTAATGCCTCGTTCCCTGCGCCTGTATCACTCAGCAGCCGGCTCTCATTTCTGCTGCTGCTGCTGCTGCACCGCTGGCCATATCCAGCCCCTGTCACACAGCAGCGGGAAGGAGAATGGATCATCGCAGGAACTTAGAGCCCAGGCTGTGATTTATCGCCCGGCTATTTGGGCTCCTTCTGGTGCCAAATCATTTTTTATTAAACTGATCTTCCCTCTGGCACGCGGATCGATAGTTTATTTAAAAACTAAAACATTGGCTGAGGCTGAGCACTTTGTAAACAGCAGCGGTGACAAAGGAGGAAACAAAATCCCAGGATGACAGTGGTGGATGTGAGATGGGAATAGGATGGCTTCTGAAGGTCACGCTGATGGTGATGTATGGCTTCTAGAGCCGCGCGTCGGCAATGGGCCGGAGCCCGTACTAAATTACACCAGGCTGTATTAAGACATATTTAAATTTTCCTGTACAGTACTTTATTTATTTTTTCTATAGGAAAAGCTCTCAGAACAGACCACGAGGAAATGTTTTACGATGACATCACAAGCAGAGAATAAATGTCAACAAAAAAGTAAAGTTGGTACTCTTTACTTAGAACGGCGCCCACGATTTTGATCGTGGGCATCGTTAGTAAAACATCTCGGGCATCTCGAGCATTGAATGCACTAAAAAATCAGGTGCGATGCGACCGACGAGATGCCCGCGATTTCCCATAGGGAACAATGTTAAATGTCTCAATTGACCCAATTTTCCTGTTCAATGCCTCAATTGACCCGATTTTTCCATAGGAAACAATGTTAAATGGGCCACAGAGGCCAAATAGGCACCCTGAAGTGTATAATGGCCACCTGAATTGTTAACGCCACCCCACGATCAACGCCAACCCGAAGCGTGGCGAGCGCAGCGAGCCCGCGAGGGGCGGCGGTACGCGTCCTACGACCTTTTCATACCCCCACTATCCACGTCGGCGTGGAGTTGAGAATAGAAAGTGTGGCGAGCGCAGCGAGCCCGAAGCGTGGCGAGCACAGCGAGTCCCGCGAGGGTACGCGGACAGCTGTGAAGCCCGCGAGGGGACGCGGATACCTGTGAAGGTATCCGCGTCCGCTCGCCATGCTTCGGGCTCGGTGGCTCACTGCGCTCGCCACACTTTCTATTCTCAACTCCACGCCGACGTGGATAGTGGGGGTATGAAAAGGTCGTAGGACGCGTACCGCCGCCCCTCGCAGGCTCGCTGCGCTCGCCACGCTTCGGGTTGACGTTGATCGTAGGGGGCCTTAACAATTCGGGTGGCCATTATTCACTTCAGGGTGCCTATTTGGCCTCTGTGGCCCATTTAACATTGTTTCCTATGGAAAAATTGGGTCAATTGAGGCATTGAACAGGATAATCGGGTCAATTGAGACATTTAACATTGTTCCCTATGGGAAATCTCGGGCATCTCGTCGGTCGCATCGCACCCGATTTTTTAGTGCATTCAATGCCCGAGATGGCCATGATGGGCACCCTTCTAAGTAAAGAGTACCGTAAAGTTAATCAATGGAAGTCTCTAAAGAAACCCATCAGTACTGAAATTCTAATAGAACCCCCACAATACTTAACTAGTTTCACAGATGTTGCGGGAGTCTCCCGATTTCCTGGGTAGTCTCCTGCTCCCCTGGAAGTGTGAGGAAGTCTCCCTCAGGATTGGGATGGATAGCCATACAGTATAATCCTGGAAATCGAGGGTCAGAATGGAGCGGGTGAGGTTAAAATTATATGAGACACTGTCATTTAATTCCTAACAGCTAGAACCCGCAATTTGCAGCAAATTGTAATCATGGGGGTGGGACTTAATAAAGCAGAAGTACTACCCAATCCCCCGAAGTTCCAAGCTGCTCCGGCAGAAGCATGTTGAGAGCATAAAAATGATGGAAAGTATTCCCCTAACATGTGACAGCCGATAGCCAATAAATAAATCCGGGTAAATCCGAACCTGCACATCTCTACTCTCAACTGCCATGTTACAGACTGTTTTTGAAAAGTTAGGAGTTGATTGGTACTTTATCTCTCTCCAGCCTGGCCTATGCCAGCCATACAGTCCCCATTTTGCTGATCCGCCACTAACACCGATTAACAACACGCCGATTGGCAATTGTGGACATAACGTATTAAAATTCCAGATTCTATTTTTGATGACACCAGCGTCGGCAAAATGGGCCCCTTCATGCCACTAATACGCTTTGTTTTAAATGGGGACCATAATATTCAGTGCTGATTGTATGTAAGCGGTTGGCTTTGATGCGTATATTCTCTATAGTCGCTGTGTAATAGGTGTGCGCTATATAAATAACTGTTCATAGATAAATTACAGTATAAACAAATAGCTTTTCTTTCCAGATTTTATTGCCTTTGATAAATGACCCCCAATATGTTCTAAAGATTGTTGCCTTAATTATATTAATTAAAGTGATATCATTTATCAGCTCCGCTGCCATCTCCCTAGGGGTATTTAATGGGCCATGACAGGTAAGTAAGTTCTGAGTGATGCTTCTAATTAGGTGGTTCGGAGGTAACTGGAATTTTATTTGCTGCTGGTTGCGGCATGGAGCGCTGGAACGCAGCTCTGGGTTACTGGAAACGAGATGGAATCATCAAAGGTTAAGGGGAAGCTATAAAACGTGATTATTCTGTATTTATCATCCGTAGTACACCAGCATTCGGCTCAACGCTGCCCCTAGTGGCTGCGACCATAATGCATTAGTGATCAGGGGGTAAAATACAGATACAGGGGGATATGCGGTGTCTTCCTTCTCTTTGTGGCATCATTATGGACCAAAATCTGTGTGACTGCCCCGCTAAGGCGCAGGGTCATATTTACCTATGTTATTTTATAAGACATTCCTGAAAGGTTCGGGTCGTAGGGTCAACTGTATGAATGTTCAACATTGAATGTCAGAAGGTTGACACAAACATTAGGTCGATAATGAGAAGGTCAACAGTCAAAAGGTCGAGTTTTTTACTTTTTTTGTCCCGAATTTTGACGTAAGTCGACATGGACCCCATACACATCCCCTCGCATGTCCCACAGCAGGAGAAATCATTCGATGGTCAGAGAAGTCGGAGCAACGCCACCGCCCCCCCCCCCCGTCCCACCATCCCCTGTGCCAGCGCCACGTCGACAGTGCAGGTTGGCGAGGGTGCTTGCACAGAAACCCTGCACATGCGCACAACCGATTATGCGCATGCACAGGGCACAAACATCGGTCCCCTGTGCGAAAGAAGAGAATCAGGGCCCAAATGTGCTTTGCGAGTGAACCAGAATCAGTCCGTAAGTCCTATTGGAGAAAGAGCACTATATAAATCTAATTATTACTATTATTATTATTATTATCATTTATCCTACCATTTTATAATGCTGACTCTAATACTGCTTTCACATTGCAGAAATGGGTAATGACACGGTATTCTTAAATGGGACTTTAAAACGGGTCTGAGCCTTGAGACCTTTCACATTGCAGGTGAAAACCGTTATAAAAATCATTTAATACCATTCAAACTTTCAACCCGTTTAACCCCCAAGGGACACGATTAAAGCCATTGAAATAGAGCTGTTCAAACTGCCAAAAAAACGGCTTTAAAACGTGTAGGACTCTGCTTTTTAACCGTGTTGAAATACCGGTTAACTTTAACCGGTAAATCAACTTTGGTACTTTCACACTGCAGCCTTAAACATTTTAAAATGGAAAAAAAACGGCAATATACCATTTTAAAAGTGCGATGTGAAAGGGGTATAATAGATCCTAGGATACAAAACGTATGGCGTCATTCCCTTCCCTTCCTCTCTTGTGTTCTCTGTAGAGATGGGTCGTTCGCGAACGAAGCTGGTCTTTTGGACGGATCCCATAAAAGACTGAGGGAGCCGCCGATCCCCAAAAGGTGACCCGTCGTTCTTTTACTTTCAGTTTCGTTTTTCATTACAATGCATTTGCCTGAGCTCAGCACTGCCACCTGTGGCAGCTGAGATGTACTGACTCCGGAGACTGAGTTCAGTGCTGCGACTGCAAGTGAAAGAAAGAATAACAAGGCTGCTGCTGCTAGGGATGGCCATCGGTGCAGACGCCTTTGATGGTTGCCATCGATGGCGATTCTGCACCCAGCCATCGATCAGTGTTTTACTCGGTCATGTATGTTCTGATTTGTTCAGCTCACTGTTTTATTTTAAAAAAAAATGTTGATTTTACCGTTTATTTATTTATTAACAGCTTCTTATATAGCGCACACATATTCCGCAGCGCTTTACAGAGTGTAGTTGAGCATTCACATCCGTCCCTGCCCTAATGGAGCTTACAATCTATATACCCTACCACATGTACAGCGCACAAAGACATTATAGGGTTAATTTTTTGTTGGAAGCCAATTGACCTACCAGCATATTTTTGGAATGTGGAAGGAAGCCGGAGTACCCGGAGAAAGCCACTCAAGCACAGTTGACCTCAGCGCTGTGAAGCAGTGATGCTAACCATTACACCGTCTGTGTTTATGGCAATAAATGATTGTAAAACAAATTACAGTATGCTTCGTTATTATCAAATTACCCCTTTTCCCAAAGCGAGCCGCCGATCCACCTAAAGATCCGCATCTTTTCACGGAATGATCGCTCGATCCCAGCTCTTTTTAGTGACCCGTTTTGCCCATCTCTAGTTCTCTCTAATTCCTCCCAGATTACCGCACCTACTTTGCTAACACATTGTACGGCATGGCTTCTGTTGTACTTACGTACATAGGCGAATCTAGGGGGTGGTCCGGTGCCCATTTTGTAGCTGAGGGATGGGGCTTTCCAACGAGCCCAGCCCTGTGTCTCTAGCCCCCTGGGAACCGGAGATACGGACAGGCAAAGCTGGAACGTTTTCCCTATAGGATAACATGGGACCCGCTAATTCCGACCCCCACCCAGTTCAACAGCTGCCAGTTCCCCCTTCTGCATCACTGAAGCTCAAGGTTGATGTCAGTCAAACCCAAATCGCCGGGCCTTCAATCTGATACCAGATTATTGGGGCTGGATCCATATGGGTTAATTGGTTCCAGGGATATTGAGGTTAAACCGTTTTTTTTTTTTTTATTTCTTAAATGTCATTTCATGACTGTTTATGTTCTTTGAGGGCAGATTTCTCTGGAACCAAACAGCCCAGTTTCACGGGACCAAAAATCATTTGAAGCCAACTCAAAAGTTCTTTAATATGATACTGGTCTCATGTAAATGGGTCAGTTGATTCCGAAGATATAGCTTGTTGGTTAAAAGGGTGTAGGGAGAGGGGATTGTTTGTCTCTCCCCCTCACACCAGAAAATGCATGATCCTGGTACCACATTCCCGGGTAAATCCCTGCATTTTCTGTTGTGAAAGGGGTATTATTTCAAACAGCCGTGACCTGCAGTGCTCTGAATACAGCCGGGCAGCCCCCTGCTCTCTGCCCAGCTGTCAATGACCATCACCCCTGCAGCTTCCGCTCCAATTCTTCTCCCTGCTTTCACCTTAGCCCGCCCCCCTTTAATCATGTGGTGCCGGCGCCTGGTGTGCTCCCCCGACGTCACACACAACAGCGTGCATAATATTTCAAATGTCCACTCGGCTAGAGGGGACACCAGGAGGGGAGTGGGAGCGTGCTCTGTGCTGCGCTCTGCTCCTCTCCCCATAGAAGCAGCTGCACCGATCTCCAACTCTCCCTGCAGCAGCAGCGAAGGCTCATATAAAAATTTACAGTAAGTGGCACTTTTGGGGGCATTGCTTAAGGGACGCTACAAGCGGCAGTATGTGGGGGCATTACGCATAATGTGTGGCTTAATGTGTAAGGGGCATTACGGTGTGCAGCATCATGTGTAAGCGGCATTATGTGTGCAGCATCATGTGTAATGGACATTATGTGTGCAGCATCATGTGTAATGGGTACTATGGTGGGGTGTGGTATGACTCACCGACAGTCGGGATCCCGACAGTCATTATCCCGACGTCGGGATCCCGACTGCCTGGCCTCAGACAGCGTGGCCAGTGCAACAAAGCCCCTTGCGGGCTCGCTGCGCTCGCCACGCTGCGCTCGCCACACTGCGGGCACGGTGGCGAGCTACGCTCACCACCTATTCTATTCTCCCTTTATGGGGGTCGTGGACCCCCACGAGGGAAAATAGCCGCCGGCCATCGGGAACCCGGCCGTCGGTGTTTTAACAGTAGGGATCCCGACGTCGGGTTAATGACTGTCGGGATCCCGACTGTCGGGACCCCGTCCGGCACCCCTATGGTGCGCGGCATCATGTGTAATGGGTACTATGGTGCGCGGTATCATGTATAATGGGTACTATGGTGTGTGGCATCATGTGTAATGGGTACTATGGTGCGCGGTATCATGTGTAATGGGTACTATGGTGTGCGGCATCATGTGTAATAGGTACTATGGTGTGCGGCATCATGTGTAATGGGTACTATGGTGTGCGGCATCATGTGTAATGGGTACTATGGTGTGCGGCATAATGTGTAATGGGTACTATGGTGCGCGGTATCATGTGTAATGGGTACTATGGTGTGCGGCATCATGTGTAATAGGTACTATGGTGTGCGGCATCATGTGTAATGGGTACTATGGTGTGCGGCATCATGTGTAATGGGTACTATGGTGTGCGGCATCATGTGTAATGGGTACTATGGTGCGCGGTATCATGTGTAATGGGTACTATGGTGTGCGGCATCATGTGTAATGGGTACTATGGTGCGCGGTATCATGTGTAATGGGTACTATGGTGTGCGGCATCATGTGTAATGGGTACTATGGTGTGCGGCATCATGTGTAATGGGTACTATGGTGCCATGGTTTGTTATATAGTATGTAATGGGCATCATGATGTGTGGCACAATGTGTAATGGGCATTATGGTATGTGGCCTAATGTGTAATTGGCATTACGGCATGTGGCATTATGTGTAATGGGTATTACGGAGTTTGCTAAAATGTGTAATGGGCATTACCGTGTATGGTCTAAAGCAGGCATGTCCAACGTTGGCCCTCCAGATGTTATGAAACTACACATCTCAGCATGCTTTGCCATGGTTTTGCTATTAGAGAATGCTAAAACTATTGCAAAGCATGCTGGGATGTGTAGTTTCAAAACATCTGGAGGGCCAACGTTGGACATGCCTGGTCTAAAGTGTAATACCACACCCCTTTTTGTGATGCCACGCCTCCTTTCCATGGGGCCACTCCCCCTTTTTGACGCGCGGCTACGCCGCGCAAAGGTCCCCCTACTGTTGTGTCTAGTTCTGGGACCACCCATTACCATAATTCTAGATTCGCCTATGCTTACGTAAATCTGCTGCAGACTATTCTGTGCTTCTCCGGATCCTCGGAATACAAAGCGTGACATGTCTAATTGAAAGACCATCCTCTGAATACAATTGTGGGAAACGTAACTCCTTTGACAGGATTCTCCTGAGCCGGGGCAGCGGCGACGCTTGTGGCGCTGACTTTAACTGCACATTTGATGAGAATTTTTTGAGCTAAACAGCCCTGTAAGCTCTGACAGCGGCTACGAGTCACCGGGGTTCTATTTATTTCCAGCTTTCTACCTTCGCGGGGAGATTTTATAGGACAGGCACCGAGACACTCAGGTAGTTATCTGTTTATCGCACACGGCGGAGCCCGCTGCAAACGTCTTGTTTTTCCGAGTGTTAATAAAATGTATTGCGCATTTTTGTCTCCGCTTCATGTAATGATAACAATGCGCCAACTGCCGCCACCCTGACGGAACAGGCAAAGGGCAGAGAGGTTGTGATTGGGGATATTTGGTCTCGGATGATCCAACAGTATAAGGCTAATTATCTTATATTCCATAATGGTGGAAATCAAAATTGTTGTAAAGATGGAGTGTCGGCCATATTCCAGCCATCTAGACATGCGCAGCGGAGTCTGAGCGCTGTAGTGCACTGTGAAACAGCCAAAAAAAATGGTTGTCATGCCATTTTTTACATAGATTTACGCATGCACTCGCCACTGCGAGGGTCTGTTACATCTGCCCCCAATATAAATGTCCTTATGTCTTTCCCAACATGGTTGTCACCACATCTAGCAACCATGAAAACTGTCTCCTCTAAGGTGGTAGCCATTTTGGGAGGGACATTTTTAATTAAGTGCCGGATGACTGCACAGCAGTTGGGATCCCGACGGTTAGTTCTATATACCGGAACCAGAATTCAGACTGTACAAGTAACCAACAGTTGGGATCCTGACTGACAGTGGCAATTCTCCCTCATGGGGGATTTTTTGTGCTTGACACCCTGTCGGAGTACCAGTGGTCGAGATTCTGATGTCAGTATACTGACCACCGTAGTCCCCGACTATCAGACACACATAACATTCCCTTTTTAATGGAGTTTTTGGTATTATGATTGTTGACTTCTTAAATTTATCCCAACTTATACATCCCAACTTTCATTGGGACCTTCACGAGTGGCCCCAAGTTTTTGGGGTGCAGCCTTCAAATCGCGTCACTCGTGCGAAGCCACGCCCCGTTTTGTCCCTGATGCCCCTCTGACTGCGGGGAATAGACAATGTGCGCACAGCATCTGTTCCCCACTGACAAGCGGTTGGCAGTGGGGACTCCCAACTGCCCCCGCACTGCAGTACACTGCTGGCCCCGGACGGCCTGCAGGAACGTCCCCATAAGCCGGGCCGTTCCCACAGTAAACGGGACAGTTGGAAGGTGTGTAACTTGAACCTAAATTCGATACTTTTGTATATTTGCACACTCACTACAGCATCCTTGCTGTTCATGGAACTGCTCAATGTCACCAAGCACAGTATGATTACACCTCGGACAGGTGTCCATCACACAGCCAGGTGACTTCTCCTGCCGGCTGGCTGAGCTCCGTACTGTACTTACAGTAATGGGGGACTGAATTATTTAGTTTGTTTTCCCTTGGATGACTTGGAGGTTTCCGAGCAGGGCGGAATCCGGCCGCGGATGAGCCGGCTTGTGGTTGTATGGATTTCTGGAACACTAGATTGTTATTGCACAAACACTGATAACGTGTAACCTGGGTTATTTACATCCGCCAGCTCCACGCTCATCTATCATACATGTGCTTCCAAGAAACACGCAATCCCCAGGCGGATTCCGGAGCCCCAAACTAGCCAAAGGGATTATAGAGGTCACGTCACGGTCTAAGCTGCTGGTGATTTATATCCTGCCATCGGTCATACTGTACTATAACGGCTGATATTATCTACCATACGCCTTGTATTTTATCACACAGCTTTCACATTTTATAATATAGTAGATGGGATGCATCAAAGTATATTATGCCGTCAAACCTCAGAGGTTTCAGCGCTTATCGCCGATGCACCAACCTCTGTAATGCGATGCATGCAGTTGGGGCAACGGAAACAGAAGGGTAGGGTACCCCACTTATGATAATGCTGGGGCTGGTCATGTGACTACTTTATACGCAGAATTTATTCATGTTTTATAATGTTATCCTTAAAGTCCATGATTGCCTATTTATGTGAGTCAGCCCCAGTATCTGATTGGTTGCTATGGGCTACAATACCATTTCAGTAAATATACCCTTTATCATTTCTGGAGCTTGATAATTGCGGCTACAGGATATATCTGCTGCGACCCCTAATAATGCATATGGGATGCTATAGAGACGTGCGGGAACCTCAGAGATTTATCTGCACTGGGCCCAGGGATAGGACGTTGTACTTATCCATCTGTGATATAACCAGAGACTGAGACGGAGAGGAGACAGCGGATAACAGTGTCACAACCAGCCGATAAGGTGAGACTGGAAGAGTGACCTTTGTGTTCCGCAATCTGAAGGTCATCAGCGTGTGCAGGGCATCCTGACAGCCCCATCGCAGAGCGTTCTGCAGGCTGACACATCGCTGCTCACCGCAGAGCATCGCTTTTGGGACCCTTTGCGGATGAGCCGCATACGTGCGTTGTTTGTTGCACTGTCCTGGCGGATCTAGGAGGACTACAATCCCCATCATAGCACATTTATACAGAATTCAATTACAAAAATACTTGGGGGGGGGGGGGGGGTTAATAGGATGAGAGATTCGGAAAGTTAGAGATTAGGTAAGAAATCTCCAGGTTTTTTAAAGCGGCAATCATTTACACTAGTCTGATTTTGCAGTGTAAATGATTGCCGCTTTAAAAAAACTGGAGATTTCTTACCAAATCTCTCACTTTCTGATTCTCTCACCTTAATACATTTCACCCAAAGGGGGGTATGCAATCTGCCGCCGCTATTTCCGACGTGGGAAATAGCGGCGGCTCCCTATTCAATACTGTCATTAACGACAGCATTGATGCGAGATAACGGCCGTGGATTGTCATTATCCGGGCCACAGATCGACAATCCACTACCGTTTTCGCGGCCATGCCCCCTTTGGGTCCATCGGCAGCCGGGACATTGAATCCCCTCTGTCGTTATGCGGTCAATCTGACCGCAAATGGGCCCGGATCACGGCTGTCGGCAGGTATTGACAGCCGTGATCCAACATTGCCTACCCCCCAAAGTCTTTATAGTATTTTTCTTCTAGATATTACCTTATAAAGCCCAGACAGCCGGAAAAAGCGGTCACCTAGAGGTGTCTGGCTTATAAGCAGTGTGGAACAATTTACTTATTATTATTATTATTGCCACTTATTTAAATAGCGTAGAGAATATGAGAACATTCACACCTTATATTATTGATTAGCATACAGATGTAAAATGTGACCGTATTTGGCTTGCGGAGAGACGGAGTTGGTGCAATTCCTGGTTTTACCTCACTGAAATAAAGCCCCCAGGCTGCAGTGAACGAATGCCATCTTCAGATGCCGTTATCTGTGGGGAGGGACAGAGCCAGATTAAGGTCTAAATGGGCCTGGAGCTGAAAATTATCAAGGGCCTATTATGTGCAATAATAGGGGTTGTGGCCAGCACCTAATAATGTGGGGGGGTGTGACCAGTGTTCTGGTTGGGTGGTCTGCTCATGGGTGTGTCTGTATTTGTGTAAATACTTTCAACTAATTATATATGCCTGGAAAAGGCAGGGGGCTGGCATAAGAAAAATGCAGGGAGACATATTGGCGGGTACACTCCAAAGGTGCACCCGCAGGACACCGATGTCCTAAGATACTTGCGGGATGAGGCGGCACTCCAGTCATAAAAAAATACTGAAAACCGAAACTTGTTAGACAACATCTCAGCACCTTTTATGTGGTCACCTAAGTTTACCACACCATATACCCCTTATACAAATGATGCAACACAATAGTAACCCCTTATACTATACTTGCCTCTTACACATTATTCCACATGGAATGAGACAAAATTCACACCGATTGAGCAAAAATTCACACTATGGCACACAGATTGAGTCAAAATTCACATTATGCCACACAGATTAAGGCAAAATTCACATTTTACCACATGGATTGAGCCAAAATACACACTATACCCGGCATGTCCAAACAGTGGCCCTCCAGCTGTTGTGAAACTACACGTCCCAGCATGCCTTGACATAGTTTTGGCATTCCCTAATTGCAAAACTGAGGCAATGCATGATGGGACTTGTAGTTTCACAGCTGGAGGGCCATAGTTTGGACATGCCTGCACTATACCAAACAATATGCTTCAATATGCTTCATAAATAGGGGCATTGCGCGCCAAAGGCGCACATTAAAAATTTACACCATAATGCTCATTACATGTTAAGCCTCACACCATAATCTCCATTACGTATTATGCCAAACACCATAATGCCTATTAAAAATGATGCTACAAAGTGTTGCTTACCTACATGTTCATTGCCAGGGGTTCCATGTTCATTGCCAGGGGTTCCATGCTCATTGCCAGGGGTTCCATGCTCATTGCCATGTGGGTTTACATGCTCATTGCCAAGGGGGAATACATGCTCGCGGTAACTGGGGGACAGTCGCCGCCGGGCAGAAATGACAGCCATTAACAGCCGGGCAGAGAGCAGGGGGCTGCCCGGCTGTATTCAGAGCACTGCATGTCCCGGCTATTTGAAATAATAACCCATTCACACCAGAAAATGCAGGGAATATGGTCCCAGGATCATGCAGGGACATTCTCGGACTAGCCCCTTTACACCAGCCTAGTCCCTGCATTTTCTGGTGTGAGGGGGAGAGAAAACCACACCCGCCCCCCTTTAAACAACCAGCTATATCTTCGGAACCAACTGACCCATTTACATGTAGCCTTCGAATGATTTTGGTCCCGTGAAACTGGGCCATTTGGTTCTAGAGAAATCTGTCCTCAAACAACATGAACAGCCATAAAATTACATTTCAGAAATGAAATGAAAAAAAAAAAAAGTTTTAACTGCAATATCTCTAGAACCAATGAACCAGGATATGAACCTCTCTCTCTCTCTAGAACCATATGGACCAGGTATCAGATTGAAGGCCCAGCGATTTGGGTTCGACTGAGATCAACCTCGAGAATCTGTGATGCTGTAGGGGGAACTGGCAGCCGTTGGAACCGGGTGGAGGTCGGAATTAGCGGGTCTATAGGGAAAACGTTCCAGGTTAGCCTGAAAGTATCTCCGGTTCCCAGGGGGCTAGAGACACGGGGCTGGGCTCGTTGGAAAGCTACAAAATGGGCCTATTTGGAGAGTGGGCCTGGAGCTATAGCTCCATCAGGCTCATTGTTAATCCGACTCTGGGGAGGGACATCTGACAGCTTCTATCAGATATGGAGGGACCACGGCAGTCCCTCCATGGTACATTCAGGCGGTTCCAGGGGATATGGTCACTAGGTCCACCCTATTTATGTCGACATTGAGTCGACCACTGAAGGCTGACATGGCTTAGGTTGACACCTGAAATAGGTTGACATGGCTAAGGTTGACTAAGGTCGACAGGGTTGAAAAGATGACACAAGCATTAGGTCAACAATGGGAAGATGGACAGTCAAAAGAGAATTCGTAGCATGGGGACGTGGACACTTAAGGCCCCCTTACATTATGCGATTTGGGCACGATTTTGCCCGATTCGGATGAATCGGGCCGTGAAATCGTCCCAAATCGCATATGGTGACATCCCCTCCGACCCGATGCGCGGCCCCGTGCGCATCGGATTGGAGATTGGAGGTCGGACGGGCTGCACATAAGATTTGCTAAATCTTATGTGCTGCCCGGAGCCGTGCTCCCCCACAACAGGGGACCTACCAGAGTCAGGCGCAGGGAGCCGGGCAGCATCAGCGGGAGCAGGGGGGGCGGCGCAGAGTACCAGGGAGCCGGGCAGGAGAAGACGCTGCAGCAGCAGCACTTCAAAAAAAAAAGGGCCATACAAACGCATAGGAAGCCATTCATTGGCTGAGACCTCTCTCAGCCAATCAGCGATTGGCTGAGACCTCTCTCAGCCAATCGCTCATTGGCTAAGAGAGGTCTCAGCCAATCAATGGCTTCCTATTCGTTTGTATGGGGTTTTTCTTTTTTTTTGGAAGTGCTGCTGCTGCATCGTGTTCTCCTGCCCGGCTCCCTGGTACTCTGCGCCGCCGCCCCCCCCCCTGCTCCCTGCCCAGCGGCTTCCTGCCCGGCTCCCTGCACCCCAACCCCCCCCCCCCCCTGCCCACTCTCTGTTTGCGGGCATATTCCTGCTGCTGTCCCCCGCTCCCATTGTCCCTGCAGCTCCCCGGGAGTGGCATGTGATAAATCGCATGCGATTTATCACATGCAAAACTTGGCACATGAAGTGCCATCGCATGTGATCCCTCCCGGGGAGCTGCTGGGACAATCGGGTCCGACTTGTCGTTATGACAAGTCGGACAAATGTAAGGGGGCCTTTAGGCGGTGTCCATGTTGACTATGTCATCATTCGGGACAAAAAAAGTGGAAAACTCATGATACCTTTTGACTGTGTACCTTCCCATTGTCAACTAAAGCGTGTATGGGCCTTCCAACACTGTCAACCTTAGCCATGTCGACAAGGGGGGGAAGCACAGTTCAAAATTCAAATAGGGGAGCCACACCCACTGGCAGTGAGTCAGTTTGGAATGGCAGTTGGTGGCAATGGGTGTGGCTCCCCTATTTGAACTTTGAAATGTGCTGCACTCACCCCCCCCCCCCCTCGTGGAGCTTCAGCGGGAAACGTTGCAATATGTTTTATCTGTGTTATCGATGAATTTCATTCACCACTAAAATGTAATTAAAATGTATGGCCAGTACAGTACAGCTGAGAGGCGTGGCCCAGGGGCCTAACTCGGGAATGGTAGCTGAAGCAGTGGCATTGGGGAGCCAGCGCCACAAGGACATATTACCTCTGCAGATTCCATGTGTTCTGGCCGCCCCCATAGAGTCTGCTAAAACAGCCCTCCAAAAATGTCTGCCGCCTTGTAGGAAACAAATTCTACTGTATAGGTCCTATTGGACCTCTAGCATCTGTCAGGGGAGTGCAGCGTGCACAGTGCTACACAGAAGTGACCATGTAAAACACTGGCAATGAGCAGGTGAAAGTGGCGTAACTATAGCACCGCAGCCCCCGCGGTCGCGGGGGGGGGGGGGGGCGCCGGAGGGACTGCGGTGCTATAGTAATCCCCCCGCCCCCCATCCCCCACATGCTTACCTGTCCGCGTGTCCCGGCTCCCCTCCTGGCTTCAATCAATGCTATGGAGACGGACCACGATAAAATGGCCGCCCCATAAAGCAGACTGTTCTCTGAAACTGTCTGCGGTAAGGGGCGGCCATTTTATCGTGGTCCGTCTGCATAGAATTTATTGAAGCCAGGAGGGGAGCCGGGATGCGCGGACAGGTAAGCATGCGGCAATGGGGGGAGGGGGCACGGGGGGCAGGCGCGGGGGGGCCGGACGGGTGGGGAGGGGGGGGCGCCCCCTCATTAACGGCGGGGGGGCGCCCCAAACAAAGCTACGCCGCTGGCAGGTGACGTCCAGGGTTTATATGCTTGTTCCCTGGCAACAAGCATATGAACCCTGGAAATGAACAACAAAACCTTGGCAACAAGCAAGAAACCCCAGGCAACGAGCATGTAGGTAAAAAAATTATAATTAATTTATGGGGAGGGCTGATTTTTTTTTTGGCAGGGGGGGTTCAAAATGTCTAGTTACGCCACTTTTATGGCTGTAGGGGTGCGCCACCCATGCCGCCTCCCAGAAAACAATCATTGCCATGATGTCACCTGTTTACGGCACCTGTTTACAGCGCTTGTTGTGTGACATCATCAGGACATCAGGAGCTGCTGAGAGGTACTGTACTCTGATGCCTCAATACATCCAGTGTGCTGGAGAGGTA
Source organism: Crinia signifera (assembly GCF_055691185.1). Lineage (NCBI taxonomy): Eukaryota > Metazoa > Chordata > Amphibia > Anura > Myobatrachidae > Crinia > Crinia signifera. The sequence continues at coordinate 285,541,814 of NC_139222.1, read as the reverse complement.
AGTGTTAGCTTACCCTTTCTCTCTGCCAGTCTACTTGGGCATACCTTAGCCAGTTCAGGCACTCACAGTAGAACTGCCCCCCCCCCCCCCAGATGTGATCTTAGCACAAAATAATAATACCTCCAGCAAAGGCTTCTATTTGTGCCTCATCGTATCAATACCACTGTATGCAATAAGCTACATTACCTCGGTCTACCCAAGGGTAATGATTGCTGTAAAACATTTCCACATGCCACTAACTTGATGCGCTGCTGTAATTAAGCCCTCATTCCTGGAATGTTATTTATAATCCTGTTTAATTCATAAATGTTAAATATAGAATTGCATCACAATACATAAAGTTACAGCGGGTGAAGCAGTGAAGCAGATCGAGTGGAAAACAAGTGTAAATAAATAAACAGCAGATTGGGGCTAATTCAGACCTTTTTGCGTAGGTTCAAATTCGGCCCCTCCAGCAATGGTTGGGATCTGTGTGTGCGCATTGTTGCTATGTGCGGGCTCCGACTGTGTCATCGGCAACTTTTATCTTTGCCGAGGCGCTCGCAGCTTGAGTGACCGGCAGGGGGTGTTCTGGAGTGGACACCTGGCGTTTCATGGGTGTGCCCACAAAAATGCTGGGTGGGCTCCAATGAACGCAGGCTTTCCCCATTAGCGTGCTCGCTTAGCTGTGAGCAGGTTAATGCCAGGAATCAGGCCCATTATACAGTAATATAGTATAGGCAGATGGATACAGGAAGGGTTACATTTACTTGTTATACAAAGTAGCGCCAACATCTTCCGCAGCGCTGCACATGGAACAGCAAAACAATAATATAGCAACATGCAGTGTTAGCAACAGAACCTTATTTAGACTTTGTGGTGCCCTGTGCCAGGAAGAGAACATTGCACTGTATGGTATTAGCTAGTGGATGGGAATAGCTAAATACTGTAAGGTTAATATCTGATGGTGAGGGGAGGGGAGGCTGCTCCTGGGAAAGTGCAACCAAGGAATCTGGAACTGCAGCCACAAAAATGGGAGATTGCATTCTGCCTTATGGGAGCAGCAGATACTGCACATACACAGTACAACAGGAAATACACCCAGGACTGTACAATGATAAATACACCCAGCACTGTACAATGATAAATACACCCAGCACAGTACAATGAGAAATACACCCAGCACAGTACAATGAGAAATACACCCAGCACAGTCCTATGAGAAATACACCCAGCACAGTACAATGAGAAATACACCCAGCACAGTACAATGAGAAATACACCCAGCACAGTACAATGAGAAATACACCCAGCACAGTACAATGAGATATACACCCAGCACAGTACAATGAGAAATACACCCAGCGCAGTACAATGAGACATACACCCAGTGCAGTACAATGACACATACACCCAATGCAGTACAATGAGACATACAACCAGCACAGCACAATGAGAAATACACCCAGCACAGTACAATGAGAAATACACCCAACACTGTACAATGAGAAATACACCCAGCGCAGCACAATGAGAAATACACCCAGCGCAGTACAATGAGAAATACACCCAGCGCAGTACAATGAGAAATACACCCAGCGCAGTACAAGGAGAAATTCATCCAGCGCAGTACAATGAGAAATACACCCAGCACAGTACAATGAGAAATACACCCAGCGCAGTACAAGGAGAAATTCATCCAGCGCAGTACAATGAGAAATACACCCAGCACAATGAGAAATACACCCAGCACAGTACAATGAGAAATACACCCAGTGCAGTACTATGAGAAAGACACGCAGCACAGTACAATGATAAATCCACCCAGCGCAGTACAACAGGAAACACACCCAGCACAATACAATGAGAAACACAACCAGCACAGTACAAGGAGAAATACACCCAGCACAGTACAAGGAGAAATACATCCAGCACAGTACAATGATAAATACACCTAGCACTGTACAAGGAGAAATACACCCAGCACAGTACAATGATAAATACACCTAGCACTGTACAATGAGAAATACACCCAGCACAGTACAACGAGAAATACACCCAACACTGTACAATGAGAAATACACCCAGCACAGTACAATGAGAAATACACCCAGCACAGTACAATGAGAAATACACCCAGCACAGTACAATGAGAAATACACCCAGTGCAGTACAATGAGATATACATCCAGCACAGTACAACTGGAAATACACCCAGCGCAGTACAATGATAAATACACCCAGCACAGTACAATGATAAATACACTTAGCACAGTACAATGAGACATACACCCAGCACAGTACTATGAGAAATACACCCAGCACAGTACAATAAGGAATACACCCAGCGCAGTACAATGAGGAATACACCCAGCACAGTACTATGAAAAATACACCCAGCACAGTACAACAGGAAATACACCCAGCGCAGTGCAATGAGAAATACACCCAGCACAGTACAAGGAGAAATACACCCAGCACAGTACAAGGAGAAATACATCCAGCACAGTACAATGATAAATACACCTAGCACTGTACAAGGAGAAATACACCCAGCACAGTACAATGAGAAATACACCCAGCACAGTACAATGAGAAATACACCCAGCACAGTACAATGAGAAATACACCCAGCACAGTACAATGAGAAATACACCCAGCACAGTACAATGATAAATACACCTAGCACTGTACAATGAGAAATACACCCAGCACAGTACAACGAGAAATACACCCAACACTGTACAATGAGAAATACACCCAGCACAGTACAATGAGAAATACACCCAGCACAGTACAACGAGAAATACACCCAGCACAGTACAATGAGAAATACACCCAGCACAGTACAATGAGACATACACCCAGCACAGTACAATGAGAAATACACCCAGCACAGTACAATGATAAATACACCCAGCACAGTACAATGATAAATACACCTAGCACTGTACAATGAGAAATACACCCAGCACAGTACAATGAGAAATACACCCAACGCTGTACAATGAGAAATACACCCAGCACAGTACAATGAGAAATACACCCAGCGCAGTACAATGAGACATACACCCAACGCTGTACAATGAGAAATACACCCTGCACAGTACAATGAGAAATACACCCTGCACAGTACAATGAGAAATACACCCTGCACAGTACAATGAGAAATACACCCTGCACAGTACAATGAGAAATACTTTCATCACAGACACGTCACTGAGAGATTCTGCTCCTATGTGTAATTAAGTCCATGTTAAATGGAAATAGCTCTTCTGTGACCTGTTTGTTAAATATTCAAATACTCAAAGTAAAATGAACACATAGAAATAAAAGTATTTGTTTTTGTTGTTTTATTTGCTTTTAATGTTTCGCAGACTGCGATAACTGGGCTGATTATACAGGAATTTACGAAACTGAGCAGATGTTTAAGTGCTGTACATGTGTTTGTTATTACAGAAGTATCCATGAAATATAACGTTACAGAGTTGGACATCATTTAGATATTTAAGGAAGGTACAATAAAAAAGGGGAGCTACAGTAGTCGCAGTCCCAGGCCCTGGTCACTGTATGGGCCCATCACATGTGCCTTTTGACAAATGGTTATTGATGATGTTTTTTATCTAGATATATTTATCCCTATATAAATCTAACCTGTATTTCAGTGCTAACGCTGCAGCACATCCTTGTTGTAAATTTCCTGTCCCATCATCACCCATAGGTGCTGCATTGTGCGAGGTCCTGCCAACTCTATGTCTATGTCACCGGGAGGGGACACGTTGCCAGTTTATTTGGGTGGGTATTGTACATGGGGTGTTGTTATGGTGACACAAACACCCAGCCACGCCCCCTGCTGTACAATGTTGAGATTAATGCCATTGGACAGCAGGGGGCACAATGATGCTCGGTAAGTGGGTGGCAGGGAGCGGATGACCTACAAGCATTTTTGTGTGGCCTTTAAGTTCTTTTGCACCCATTCATGACTTCCATGGCATTTTCTATCTTCAAGAGCTGTTCATCTCTACTCCAGTGCCACCGGGCTCAAATTGGCTAAGAGTAGCTGGTACAAGGGGGTGGGGCAATGAAGCAGTGAGCCAAGATTGTCTCCCCGTGTCCAGCTTTGTTCTTCAACAAATGGGAAACCGTGCCACTGCTACTGTATTGCGCACTCATCTGAACTCTGGAAGGCAAGGGGAGGGACCTCTCTCTTCTCCCTCGGCCAGACCGCTTTCTACTTATTTATTAAGGTCAGCAGCCAGTCGTAATAAAAGGCAATGGCGTTCCCTCTGCCAGGCCTGTCATGGCTCCCCGATCTCCCCATCCTTGTTAAGCCACTGCCTGTGAAATGTGGGGCAACTGCACCCACTTGGTTCCACCTCTGCCGTCTCCACAGCAATAAATGATGCTTCCACTGTTTGGAATTATACGGTGAGACTCATAGCAACCATCACTCCGAAGGAATTACACAGCCTGGTACCGAGAGGGACAAATTGAATCTGCTACCCTTCTAGGAACCAAAAGATCTGTATTAGCAGAGGTGTAACGAGACATTTTGCGCCACACTTATCCTTGTGCATTGTTTTTTTTTTTGCTTGTTACCAGTGGGTTACATGCTCATTGCCAGGGGTTTACATGCTCATTGCCATGGGTGATATATATATGTAAATATTAATATTTTTTTCCATGGGCAATATACGCGCTGTATATTGCCCATGGCTGCGGATGATTGCCCCGTGGCAACGGAGCTTCCCCAAGGTCCCTACCGCCTCCCCCGCCCCCGGTCCCCCTCTCCGCCCGCCCCCCCCCAACCCTGCCCATCTCCCTGCAGCGGAGATGGGCAGGATTCCGCTGACGGAGGATTGGGATGCGCGTGCGCATAAGACGCACGCACGTCCCAGTTCAGTGTAGCCCCTGTCCGCCGGCACTCACCAGAGGGGAGGCTCCGGCAAGCCCCGGCCAAAGATGACAGGGGTTACATCTGCAAATATATATCTCACTACCTGGAATTCGTAACTTTCAGGTAGCGATATTCGCTACCCAGTAGGACCTTAAGTATCGATCCATCTGTCCAGTAGGACCTCTAGTCTCCTCCAAGGTGGCAGCCATTTTTGGAGGGACATTTCAGCAGATTCCATACGGATATCCAGACCCATTGGAATCCTTGTCCCCGGACCCGCAGCGCCGGCTCCCCCAAGCCGCTGCTTGGGCTGAAGTGCCATTGTTAAGCCGCTGCTTATTTGCTCTCATTTATCAGTTCTCTCTATCACCCAGGAGGTTGACGGACCATAGAAGAGGACGGGAATGGTACATTACCGACACAAGCAGGACATTGAGAAACAAATTACATTTAATTTGATGCCTGGCTGCGGATGAGAAAAGAATCTATCTGGCTGATACCCATGACACAACTGTAAGTATAACGCGGCAATCACTGCGCCTCATCTGACAGCCACGTTCTGTTCTCCAGACGTTCCATTGTCTAGAAATTATTGTTGACAGCAGCTAATCAGAATGGCGCGCCGTCGCCTCATCGCCATGTCCTCCTCAGCTGTACCTGACATTTTGGCTGACATTTCATAAACGTGGCATTAGTCTGCGCGGCCCTTATCTGTTTTCCCATCCTCGGCCTGTGGTCCACAGTCCCTACGTTAGTAAATTTACCAGCCGCTGCAGCTTCAAGTTTCCACCTGACTTCTTAAAGAATCGTCTTGGACAATTAGTGAGGGACGTAAGAGAAACCGCTGGTGAAATCTCCAATGGATTATCCGGTAATTAATGGCTGAATTCCAAAAGTAGTTTAATACTGATATGGTTCATAATAAGCCCGTGTTGTTACATTGTTATTCTTAAAGTAATGAACAATTTAATTGCATAGTATCCAACGGGGACTTGGAACTCTTTTACCAGCCTGCATGAATGACAAAGTACAAAAAAGGACTTGGGTAAGAATAACAGATATCTTTGTGCTTCGGCAATCAAATGCGGCTCAGATACCGGCTTCCGCATACTGATCAAACACAAGGAGCTTTGTAAAACACCAGTTACGGTAAATATCAATTGCAATTATGCACGATGGGCTCTCATTGTGGTACGTAGTCGGCGGCAACGTATCACATTGTTTATAAGACAAAAGAAACTTATAATGTCGGAGGGGGAATAGAGCCGGGAATAAGTTTTATTCAGTCACAGAAGTAAAATAGGCTAAATCCATTTCAGACCATTCCCAATATAAAAAACAACAACTTCAAAACCCAAATCATCTCAGGGGCTGGAATGGGTAATTGGAGAAGAGATGTCAGGCCAATGTGTAAATGGCCAAGTGATATCTCTTCCCCGGTTTTGTACAGTTGCCCTAATTCATGTCTCAGTTCTCCCTGGTGACGGACAGTAAGACTGTATCTGGGCACTGTATGGAGAGAAACAATAGTGCATTATACACATTATGCCAGGAAGAGACCCTTATACATGTCACACCACAGTAGAGCCTTATACACATTATGCCAAAAAGAGCCCCTTATATTTGTTACACCACTGTAAAGCCCATTATACACACATGCCAGGTAGAGCCTCTCCTTCCTCAATTGCAATTATGTCTCTTAACTGCTCCTCTTGACCTGACAACCCCACTCAGGGCCGGCACCACCACTAGGCAGCTCTAGGCAGTTGCCTAGGGTGCCGGCCACTGGAGGGCACCGCAAACCCCACCCCATGAATATGACAAATAAGTGCCCGGCCGCTCAGCAGCTCAAGCAGGGGCAGCAACGGCAGCTGCGGGCCAGGGCTGAAGAGGAACTGTGACTGTAATTTCCATCACAGGCCACCTATCCCACCCATTACTCCAGGCTCCTGCTGTGCGTGTTGTGACCCGGTCCCGCTTCCCTGGGCTCCTAATCTATTGTTCCGGGACAAGTTGTGTGCAGTTCAGTAGGGACATTTTGCCTGCCGGCCCTAAATGCTTAAAAGGGTACTGGCCTGGAGGGCATATGTCACCCTGACCCCCAGCTCAGCCCGACATTGGCCCATAATGGGAGATCAGACCACAGAGAGAGATAAAGTAACCACAAAGTGACTTTATCTAGTCAGGTCTATAAAATAATACAGTTTGGAGATGATTAGATGCTGTGGGCAGTGACATCACAGTGACACCAAGGAGCCGGCTCCTGCTCAGTGACAGAAGCCACGTGATGCACTGTAACATTACGAGCAACACCAGGCTCCTGTCACTATGGGCAGTATTCAATGAGAAAAATGACGACGTGCAGCGAATCCTGTTTAGGATTCGCTGCACATTCGCCACTGCCCGCCGCGTTCCGGAGCCTGGCCGGCTCCAGTATTCAACGAGTCAGGGGCTCGCTGCCCCTGACCGGCGAATTTTAACTCCTGCGGCGATGCCGCAGGGAGCCTGAGGACAGCGGCAGGCAGGGAGATGGAAGTCTCCCTGCCTGCCCCAGAAGTTTGTGGGGGGGGAGGTGGGCTCCCTGGGTGCCAGGCAGCACAGGCTGCCCCCAGGGAGAGCCAGCAAGGAAACAGATATTCACTGCACCTGATCGTGCATATGTAATGATCGGGTGAAGTGAATATATGAATATCTAATGAGCGGCTCGGCTCCGGCCCCCTGCTGGCTGCTCGTGTAAAAAAAAAAAAATACATTTTTTTTTAAATTAAATATATATTCATATGCTTACAGCACATGAATAAAAATAGCATGCCCCTCCTCAGAATAAAATTCCTGATTTTTTTGACACCAAATGTAAAAAACAAAACACTTTATTTTAAAAGTTCACATTCCACTTTACCGATTGCTACTCGGTGAAGCATGGCGAAAAAAACCTTGAAATGTATTCGCCAGCTGGTCATTGAATAGGGTGATTCACCGTTTTAGTAAAAAATTCGCCTTACAGCACAAAATCGCCATAAAAACCTGGCGAATCAGCCTCATTGAATACTGCCCTATGTAGGAGCCTGCACTGCAACCACAACGCTATCCGGGTGCAGCTCGCACCTCCCAGACCTCCGCAGTGACAAAAAAACAGGGAAGGAAAAATAAAAAAGTATGTAAGTACTGTATGCACCAAAACCTGACCCGGGTAGCTGTTACCATTTTTTTAAAATGTTTTTTTTAGTTGCTGTTTGGGTGTGTTCACACGCTCAGGTGTTCGAGCGAGCTCGGGCGAGTTTGGGCTCTCATGAACTCAGGTGTTCAGCGAGTTTGCGCACTCAGGTGTTTGGGCGTGTTCGCATACTCGGTAGAGTTCGGGTGCAGTCGGGTATTTGGGAGTTCAGGCGCGCTCGGGGGTGTTTGGGTGTTCAGGCATTTGATTCCGTTCGGGCGCACTCGAATTCTCGTTTATTCAGGTGATTGGGTGCATTCCAGAGATCGGGTGTTTGTGCGCGTTGGGTATTCGTGCATGCTCGACCGCTCAGGTATTGGGGCGCACGGGGGTGTTCCGGCACTCAGGTTTTTGGGGGTTCGTGCTTCCAGGCGATCGATGGGGGTTAGCATGCAGTCGACGGGGTGAGCGATGAGTGTGTGTGGGAATGATGATTGCACATGCCTACATGTCAGTGGCAGTGCGGCTCAGCCCAGATGCACAGTGTCTACTCACTGAAACAAAGGGGTTGGGGGCTCTGAGAGCTGCTGACAATGCCCTCACTGTGACAAAATGGGGCGTGACCTCGTGGGAGTGCCTCGGTCATAGGCCATGCCCGATTACCAGGAGGCCACACCCCTTTTCTCAGACACACACAGAGATGTCCATCCATCGCTGCCACCAATGTTGGGAGGTACAGTATGCAGCTCCGACATCCATAACGTTCGCTGCAGGTAAATACACTGCCTCATCTAACATAAGGCTGGGCCTGGATAATAAATCCTCCTCAAAGGGGTCCAAACAGACAATGGATACACCGGCGTATCAACCTTTTGTTTGTGTCAACATTTTTCCAGTGTCGATCTTGTGCATGTCGACATGCTATACCCCACCTGGCGGTGATGAGCTCTGATACTATAACAAATATACATTGTAATGCACAAGCCAAGTAGAGGTGGTTTTTATTCAATTAAACCTCCTGAAATATATATATATATATATATATATATATATATATATATATATATATATATATATATATATATAGATGGTGTACGGGGCCAAGGACACAGCTGTGTGTATTACACCACAAGGCCGCAGGACACTAGACCTGAGGCTGTTACCGCAATGGGGTGACTGCGGATAGGACAAATGTAATCTTTGCCTAAATAACCAGGCTTTAAGAGATCTAATGATATATTAATTAATGGAAGGTTCCCTTGAGCTTTGAACTAAACCTCCTGCTGCTGTGAGTTCTAGCTAGGAATCTCTTCCTCATTAGCGGCACTTCACGTCCGCCACAGATCCGCCAGACACACACCGCGGCCCAGCATACACATTAAGGATTTATGTTTGTTGCTTCAGGTATTGCGATAATTACCCTAAACTTAGGTCAAAGAATAAACTGTATGTTACCGATGCAGCTCCAACAAATGTGTAACACTGGCTGCTATTCCAGGTGCGGGGTAACGGAAAACCAAAACAGAACATTACGGGGTAACGCCTGGCGTGTCGTCCTAGAACGCAAATACTGTAATGATCATTTATAATAACCAAGCGCAAATGTTACATCATGGTGTTGTGCGCACAAGTGTTACAATCCAAGGGCCTAATTCAGACCTGCTCACTCAGAATTATTAAATCTGCTGCCTAGCGAGCAGGGAAAGACCGCCTGCTAATCGCACGCCCATCCCGCCACCCAAATCCCCGCGCTACGCTGCGAGCTGATGTGTACGCTAATCATTCGATGGTTACTTACCATCAAATGATTTTTCCTCTGTCCGTTATAAAAAACCTAGACTTTATTTTCACTTGCGGTGCAATGCCTTAAAAACGGCATTGCACGTTGGGGGGGGGGGGGGGGGGGGGGCGTGGCCAAAACCGTAATCGCTCTGGTCAAGCCCAAAAACAAGTAGCTGCACCCCTTTTCACTCCCAGTGCCCCCCCACCCCACCCCCCACCCCCCTCCTGAGATGACTGCCCTCTCCAGGAAAGAGCAGCCAGAAAGTAGGTAAGTATGCCCCATACTTTTCTTTTCTTGTTTACAAGTATGCCCCACAATCAGGACTCAATCGGCCCCCCAATTTCTCAGTGCGCTTCAGCAAAGCTTAGTTATCACCTTTGGAGGCCGGGGTTCCGGAAGACGATGTAAGCGTATAATCCCATTCATGCTTGTTTACCAATAAGTACTGGCCTCGCTTTCTACCCATTTCAATATTGACGGCATTGTTCTCTAGGTTTGGAGAACTTGAACGCCCATAAAATGACGATCGGAATGTACGGCTTTATCTGCGCTTTCAGCAGAAGATGTTTTTCAAGAGAGATGAACGAGATGTCGGATCGTTCTGCGTGAGCTGAACTACAAGGAACAGGCCTCAGCAGTGCGAAATCGGGAGCACCCGGCCTTTACAGGATTCTGCTGTATCCCTTGCATTTGTGGGGGGAGGGGATAATGTGAGGGTTATCTATAGTATTTTATGTTTACGTTTGTGGCATAGTGACCACTAGACGTCTGCAACATTCTGGTCACTGACGGTCATGAAACTCATGCTGATAATATTTCAGTGGATTGTAAAAAATATTTATCACAATTCGAATTTGGGCGCAATGTTTTAAATTCACATTGTAATATTTGGATACATCGCAGCAATGCAATAACTATCGCATGCAGGGATACAGGCTGAGCTTTGCCGGAGCACATGGCTAACTTGCCCACATGGCTAACTTCCCCACACACACCCCACAACCTTCCCCCCTCTGCCCCAATGATTCCCCCCCCCCCCCCAACACCTGTATCCTGCACCTTAGTTGATCCGAACATCTGATCGTTGGGATTCTGCTCTGTGACCTCAGACTAGATGGGCCAAGTGGTTCTTATCTGCCATCAAATTCTATGTTTCTATGTTTCAGTTCCCCAGACTGTGCGGGTGTGGTATGAGCTGCCAACAGGAGGATGCCTACGGTCATTAGAGCGATGTCGGAGTCTCAACTGTTGGCACTTGGGCAGGATGTGCGATATGAAGCCCCTTGCAGGCGATGTACTTGCCACTGTTTCTATTCTCCATCTATAGGGGTTTTGGACCCCCACAATGGAGAATAGCCCCTCTTAGTCAGGATCCTCACTATCGGCTTTTAACGGTCGGGATTCTGATGTTAGTCTACTGACTGTCGGGATCCTGACCGTCGGGAGGCCAGTGCTGTAAACTGTCAGAACAGAGCCGTAGTATGTTAAGATTGTGTTATTATCACAGGGCTCCCTCAGCTTTTTTTTTTTTACAACTTTATTTAAGCAAATGTAAAGCAAATACAATATACTCATTGAAACAACATTTGCTTTATTTTTCTTGTGAATTCTCTTCCAATTATCCATCGCTTCATTCATGGGATCTTAAAATAGTGTGAAATGGGTGTGTAAACATAATAAATCCCCAAACATAATATTGATAGATACAATCTTTATGGGCCAGATTAAAACCCAAATTTGCACAGCAGTACAAATGCGCAAGGTCAGTCCTGTAATGAAATCTACCAACAACTCTTTCTATACGCACGCCGTACGCAAGATGATTGACGGGAAGTAGACGCCTGGGGGTGGAAACCAGACATTTAGTGGGAGGGCTAATAAAAGCGTAGGTGTGCCAGAAAAAACACAGGGAATGTCTGGGAAAATACAGGCTTGCCCAAATATTTTAGGGGAGAGTGGGTGACATCATCCCAGGCCGGATATGCCTGTATTTTATTAATCGCAGCCGCCATGTCAGTCGCTGGCTACTCGGAGCTCGCAATGGCTGCTAGATCCGATAGTCCCGTCAAACAAGCGTTAGCGACATTTGCTTTATCGCCTTCGATTTTTGCGCCGTCTATGTAGAAGGGCAGCGGCGTAATCTGCCGGAGAATCACGTACAGTATGCTCCATTTCCGATGGTTTCCGCCATCAATGATCCCAGCGCCTGCAGCATTGTGAGAGCCGGTTCTGTACAGAAGGCAGCGTCAGCACTTTCTCTCTGGCCGAGCTATTTATTATCGGCAGAAGACAAACTGCGCATGGAAATGTAGCAGCAGATCATTACCGCGTGCTATATTTAGCCGTGTTTCTCCCCGCATGTATTACGATTATATTTATGTATTTTACAGTATTTGGGTTGGGACGTGAATTTATTCAATGATCCAGGCGACTATTCTGAGTGCTCCCTTACTATAGATTGAGTCATAATTAATCAAGGCTGGCACCTTATTACCGCGCATATAAATATACATAAACAGAGTGTCGCACAATCGATAAACAAATGGGAGTCATTAGCGAGTAATGACAGCGCAATTGCGTGGAGACATTATTCATCGTCCCCGGAGACCGCTGCGCAGAAAGCGACAGTCCTTGTAGTGCACCTTGCAAATAAATCAGTTTATGTATAAATGCTGCGCGACAGATTTAATATTGTGTCCTGTTCACTAAAATACACAAATGAAATGGTATTTAAGGGTTCACAGTACAAACCATTTGTGTTTTGAGCATTGTCACGTCGACCTTTTGACCCTGTCAACCATTTGTACCGCCCTAATGACTGTCGACCATAATATTGTTGATCCATTAATACACATGGGACCTTATTCTGGTTGACTCGCAAGGCTGCAAATTTTCCCCCAGACCCCCCACCTCATGATCATCAGTACGGCTGCGAATCGATGATTTGCATAAATCATTCGATGATGGTGTCTCAGATCTGCGAGCAGCCTGTGCCCCCTACCGCTGCCCCCACCCGCATTGCTAGGTGTGAGCGGGATGGCACACATGCAGTTCGCTGTGCCCGTTTGCACCAAGCGTCTGCACATGCACAGAACTTTGAACATGCGGGGGACCTACTAAATTAGAATAACCCCCATGCACCTCAGAAATGATGCATGGCTCTCGATCCCAGGTCTGACCAGGCTCCAAGCCGGATCCAGCACTTACACAATGGGTCGTCCATTATACCTAGGGCTTAACCCGGGTCGCCCTATGGCTTAACCCGAATTGCTGGGTTGACCAACCCGGGTTGTAAGCTTTGGTGCTTTCACACCGCCCCTCGTCCTGAGTCGAAACATCAGCAACCCAGCAATTACTCGAGCCCGCAAGGGGCTTCATTGCGCTCCCCCCCCGCTGTGCAGTCGGAATCCCGACTGTTGGGGAAATATACCACACCCATGCCCAGTGGGCCCCTATGTCCGGGGAGGGGGGGCACCTCCTCCTCCTCTTGGGATCATGTTCCAGACTGTGCACTCGAATTATACATTATATATTTTCTACAGTGTGCTGCATTATTAATCTGGTACATTATTGTGTACGCACTGGCTGTAATTACACCTGGGCCTTTAAGGACTAAGGGTCCCACTTGTGCTTAGACCAGCAGCTAGCACCTATGTCACCCTGTGTGGTGCCCAAATTATACTATTGCCCCTGGGTCCACCACTCACAAGTTCTGCCACTGATCAGAGCAGTGAGTGGCACGGAGCCTCCCAACTGCCATACTTACCTACTTTCTGGCTGCCCTTTCCCGGAGAAGGCAGCCAGCTCAGGGGGACAGGGCTGTCTGGAGTGCAAAGGGGTGGGACGGGGGCGGAGCAACATGTATGGTTACTTATTTGGGGGTGTGTCCAGAGGGATTGCATCATTTTAACCACGCCCCCCGATGTGCGTTTTCTAAGGCATTGCACTGCGGTGGGCGAGGCTAAAATGGAACAATTCGCGTAATTTGACTCACGGACCCCCACCGCCTGGTGTTTGTGTGTGTGTGGGGGGGGGGGGTGTTTGCAGGAGCCAGGCAGCTTTCCAGGAGGGTTGCCCCTCTTTTCGGGGGGGCCAGGAGGGGATCCAATTTCCGGGACCCTCCCGGCCTTTCCGGGATGGTAGCACACCCACCGTAGGACACTGAGGCCCTCATCTAGGACAGCGGGACAGTGTCTCAAAAACGGGACTGTCCCACCAAAATCAGGACAGTTGGGAGGCATGGTTGGAGACTGACCGCTCACATATCATATACCGTAATCGTGTCATGTTTCACATTCACCCTCTGTATCCAGCACTGTTCCTTTGCTACATTTAAGCCCAGTTTTAATTAGAGATGTGCAGACTCGGATTCCAGAGATCCGAGCCCCCACGGACGTCATCATTCCGAGCCCGGTTCCAAGCAGCGCTCAGAGTTTCCCGCCTGACTCGGGTCCGTCCGCGTGGTCAGAACGTCATCTCCCGGCGCCGGACTTCGCGAGGCTTTAAATAGCGGCTGCTGCGCCCGCCATCTTCACTCCAGTCTAGTAGTGGGTTGAGAGAGGGTGTGTTGGTGCTGCTGCTGGGGCTTAAACTTGAGCTTGACTTAAACACAATATTTTTTATTTATTTATTTATTTTTTATTCGCTGGGGCTGTCTCTCACTGCCTAATACTGCCGTATCTACCGTCTGGTGCCTAGTACTGCCTAGTTCTGCCTTATCTAACGGTCTTGTGCCTAGTACTGCAGTATCTACCGTGTGGTGCCTAGTACTGCCTCATCTACCTGTCTGGTCTGGTGCCCACTGCAGAGAGTCATTCGTATGAGGGACTTGTCTTTTCAATGCATACAACTGATTGCATTCCACTAATGAGAGTAATTTATTGCTGCACCAATCGCCCACTGCTCCTAGGCTGCACTGTGTAAACAGTGCACAATCAAGCCAGATAGGGGTCTTGTTGGATGTTAAACTGATCAAAACAGTTACACACTTGCAGACAAACTCTGTGCTGCACGAAATGCCCACTGCTCCTTGGCTGCACATGGTAAACAGTGCACGATCAAGCCAGATAGGGGTCGTTTTGGGGCCTAGTTTTTTAAACTGCCATCCTGTCTGCCGCTGCAGTGCCACTCTTACATGAGCCACGTGTTTGTGCCGCACACTTGTGTGACTTAGCATAGTTATCCAGCTACCTCGGTGCAACCTTTTGCCCTAAAAACAATATTGTGAGGTGTGAGGTGTTCAGAATAGACTGGAAATGAGTGGAAATGAATGTTATTGAGGTTAATATAGCGTAGGAGCAAAAAAACAAACACCAAATTCTGCGATTTTAGCAGTTTTTATGCGTTTTTAACAAAAAAATCAGAACCCAAAAAATCCAAACACAAAACACATAGGAGGTGTTTTGCCAAAACCCATTAGAACCCAAAACCGCAAGGTAATCAGAACCCAAAACCCGAAAAGTGGCCGGTGCACATCCCTAGTTTTAATTCCGGTGATTTGCAGACTGCTTGTTGTATTATCCGGGTTGTCTCGTGCTGATTGGTCAGAACCGGATTTGGCTCTAGCTCTCCTTGCACCCCCTCCTGTGCTCTGTTACAGGCTGCAGTTAGTCCCCTGATGGGATGGAATTATAACCCGGAGCGCAGAACTGTCTGCAGGCAAGATAAAAGCAGAAGACGTTGAGAGAATGTTCAGGCTGCGCCACCGGCTGCGTTCAGCATTCGCACGGCTGGTAATTCGGCACATACTGTATGACACGATAACTGGAGAGCTGAGCATCCTGCTGCAAACAGCTGATCAATGTCCTGGAAAGCCAGATCCCATCTGGAGGTGCAGATGTTGTAAAGGATCTGACTCCTGTGTCTGCTGGGCGAAAGCCACAGTCCTGTACCTAGCAAGGTCACATTAGCCCGAAGCAGTCACCCTGTGGTACAATATGGCTGTCATGTCGCTCAGTGGGAGATGATGTTCTGTTATCTTATCACTGCTGGTTCCTTACTGACGTTCCACCACCCACCGCCTTTCTCTTCTTTAGGTTTGTTACATTTTTGCTAAATTATCTGCAGATACATTCATGTCGACATTTTGATGTGTCAACCATTTCCATGTCGACATTTTGCTTATGTCGACCTTGTGCATTTCTTCAACCTATTGTCCCCGTCGACCTATTGACTGTCTATCTAGACACTGGCGAGGTTTAGCGGAGTACAAAACCTTGTATAACTATGCAGAATATACATTCTTCCAGGCGTATCCTTTGCACCATGGGAAGGGCTAAAACAACGGTAGGTACTTGTGTATTATAGCGGCGCCCATCGCATCGCATACCATAAGGCAATTGTAAAATTGTATGACATTGTGTATGGCATACAATGCCATACGATGCAATGCGATTAAAAATTGTATAAGCACCCTAATGGGTGCTTACAATGTGAAATGCACCCCCACGCCATCCCCCCCCCACACTATAAATGTGAACCCAAAGCGTGGCGAGCACAGCAAGCCCGCGAGGGGCGGCAGTACGCGTCCTCCGACCTTTTCATACCCCCACTATCCACGTCGGCGTGGAGTTGAGAATAGAAAGTGTGGCGACAGGACTTAAAGTGGTCATGCAGAGGTGGGGGAACTCATTTCTCTATGCCACCTAATTACCCACCCTCCCCTTTCCCCATTAGGCAGAAACAGGGCCAGTGGTAGGGTTTTTGGCATCCCCTGCAAAGTAGAATGCTTTTCTGTTAGAATTACTGTACAGGGCCAATGTGGAGTTTAAAATGTTAATTTCACCTTTAGAGGTGGTGGAACTCAGTTCCACCCCGTTCCCCCTCACTTTAACCCCTGTGTGGCGAGGGGTCGCGGATACCTTCACAGGTATCCGCGTCCCCTCGCGGGCTTCACAGGTATCCGCGTCCCCTCGCGGGCTTCACAGGTATCCGCGTGCGCTCGCCACGCTTTGGGCTCGGTGGCTCGCTGCGCTCGCCACACTTTCTATTCTCCACGCCGACGTGGATAGTAGGGGTATGAAAAGGTCGGAGGACGCGTTCCACCGCCCCTCGTGGGCTCGCTGCGCTCGACACGCTTCGGGTTCGCGTTTATAGTGGGGGGAGGGTGGCGTGGGGGTGCATTTAACATTGTAAGCACCCATTTGGGTGCTTAAAAGCACCCTTTAGGGTGCTTATACAATGTTTCATCGCATAGGGGGGCAAAAATCGCATCGCATCGCATGCCATCGGGTGCATAGCAGACGATGCGATTCGATAAAAACATTGCGCGATGTACATCGGGGGCGCCGCTATAATACACAAGTTCCCAACGGTACACTGATTAAGGGCACCATAGCGGCTACACAGCCTCGCACATGCAAAAATGTGCATTTATTCCGTGCTCTCAGTGCGGACTCATATTCCCCTCTGCTTTGTGAAACAATGACAATAGGCCCCAGTTTTAAAGTGTGACATACAGCTCATGAACAGTTTGGCCATGTCATCATGCTGTCAACCAATCGTACCAAACCAGCCCATGTTACCCTAATTACCCATACCCTGCAAATCCCTAACCCCATGTATACATTAACCAGGTAGCGAGCTTTTCAAAGACTAAAAGGATTTTCCGCCTTCAGATAACTTTTATTTATTGTCTTTTATATTCAGCCTGGTAATGTTATTTTGTGTGTGTCTGCCTTTTATTCCTAATATTAGGCAGTGTTGTATATTTCAGTTAGCACCCATAGAACAGGTCATCGTGATATCCCAAGGTTGCATTCACTGTAAAACTGTTTCCGATGCTGTAAAGACACTGCTGAAACACAGAGACGGAAGTTTAAAAGTCTTCTCCAGCTCGTAAAAGTTGCATACGGACGTGAGCGAACTGTCTTTCCCTTTTCATCAGCTGCATTTGCATCCACAAACACAAGTAAATACGTCTGAGTATAAATATTACTGTATGTCTACAGCAAATGTGAGCGAGGGGAAAATATACGACAGATATAATAAAGTGCCAAACACATAACTTTAAATTCTCAGATAAGTGAGCCGGCCCTGCAGTGTAATATTATTTACAGCCGCGTCTTTCAGTTCGTACAGCACCTTTCTGCGCCTCCATAGATTGCATAAAAGATTATTTCAGTGAAAGTTTCAGGGGTAAGATAAATTGCAGCTGAATTTAACCAGGATTTACATAAAGAAAAGAAAAAAAAAAAAGATTTACCGGTGCAGTTGTTTTCTGGAAGGTTCCGTCCCTCCCTCTGGTTCATTTTGGCTGCAAAACAGATGCAAAAATAAATAAGCAGACAATTTCCTGAAGAAAAAGGCATGTGAGGCGGAAGATGATTATCCCGCCTGCGGAATTCAGCAGATAAGTAATGTGCAGTGCAGGCCTGTCTGCTGTGACAAACTGCGCAACGCTCACAAGATCCAGAGAATCCGATGGCGACAGCGAGGGCTTTACCCGCTGGGCGCTTTGGTCTGTCGCTGGGATCCACATAGTATTAATGGGCAGAGATAGGTAGGTAGATAGCCAGTAGGTGGAAAAAAAAACAGGCCAAATGTTTTTGAAATTCTGCAAAAATTTCAATGGTTCATGAATTTAGGGAATTTGAACCAATCTCCGGAATATAAATAGCCAATCAAAAAGGACAATGAAAGGCCCTTATTCTGATCTGTGCGGCCGGAGCCGCATACGTTGCTCCGGCCGCACAAACCAATCCCCGCCTACAATACGGATCGCCACGGCCGTCCGTACGCGGACGGCTGGCGATCCGCATGAAAATGGTGGGGCGTACGCCTCCACCATGGTGGGAGCTGCCCCCTGCATTCGATGGTCGGCGACCATCGAAGGCAGGGCCGCACGCTCCACCAGCTCCCGCAAGCTTAGACCACACGGACAATCGTCCGTGTGAAAGCTTGTATGGGGGCGGAGAGCTGACATCCGGCGATGTCAGCTTTCCGCCCCCATCACTGGCGTCATAGCCTCATTACCATGCATACGCCCCGCGTTTGCATGGGAACGCCCATGAAACGCTGGGCGTATGCATAGGGTAATGAGGCTATTAAGCCCCTCACGCCCCTATACGCCCCCTTTGCGGCGTATACATTTTTTGTGCGGCGATTTCGCCTGCACATGCGCAGAGTGACCTCTGCGCATGTGCAGAGTGAAAACATCGGCGGTACGGCCGCACGCGGGCCGTACCGCCGAGATCAGAATAAGGGCCAAAGTCACGTTTTCCTGTCGACCTTTGGACCATGTCAACATTGCATGATGACCGTATATAATTGCCTGTCTATCTAAACACGGTCTGCCCAGTGTCTGGAACCCAATCCTGGAGCTCATGTCCAACAGGTGTTATTGTTCTGTCCGTGGAAACAGAAAATGTGCGCCGGTCTCCTGTTTTGGTATTGGATCCGGATTGGAACCCAATGTCTTGGTTTTGTATTCCGTTTTTCAAAATAATCCTCGCATGTTTTTGATTTGGATCCAGATTTTGTTTTTTTTAATGAATAAGGATCAAAACATCTAAATTCATGTTATTTTTGCAATCCAAACCGTATTAAAAAACTAAAATTCAGATTTAAAATACAAATTCTAAACCATATGAGATCCAAACCAGGTTTTGGTACTGTTCGGTTCTACAAAATTCAGGTGAATTGGGATTTCTGGAAAACATGTGTCCTGTGTTAATTAAAAAAAAATAAAAATCCAGAAAACATGACCTGTTGGCGCTGGGGCATTTTAAGAGATGAGTAGGTTCTTGTGCAGCCTTCTCCAGCTGGGCCCCCTCCTCTCTGCCGGGAGCAGCGCACAGTGTGTAGTAGGGTCTAAGTACTAAAGTGCTCAGATTCTACTGTGCATGCGCTGATCTCTGGAATAATGGCGTGGTGGCTATTTTTCTGGCAATTTTTGCATTGTTGCTGCTGCCAGCATCCGCTCAGCATTGTGTGCACTGAGCACTCCACTCACAGATCCTGGAAGCCTCACAAAATGGAATGATGCTACACAACCTGAATGCAAGGCGGTAAGGGGTCACGGTGAAGAAGAGGATGCATCTACGCCACTAGACACTGTCTCCGCACAATGCCAAAGGAGGGCATCAGTGAAGATATTCCGGCCATGCAATAGAGTGCAATGGATTTGAATTGCATTTCATAGATAAGCTAAGCAACACATCAGTGTAAGGAATTGCAGTGAAACAGACACAACGCAAGCATGGCGGCATTTTCTAATTCTGTATGCTTAAAAAAAATCACAAACAACAGATCTCCTAATAAAGCTGTACTACAGCCACCTACACAGGTGCTGAGCATCGGGGCGATGCTGATAGCTCTGAAAGCTCAGCAAGGTCGCTCCGCACACAGCAATGTGTCAGCAATGTGTCAGCGCTGTGTCAGCAATGTGTGCTGAGTGATCTGCTAGGGCCAGTGTTCGGTAAGAAGTGAGAATAGTAGAAAATAGAAAATGCCCTGAAATCGCCCCATATGTAGGCCCCATTAGTGATACAAATTCTTACGGGTTACGACCCGGGCGTCCTTCTGCACAAGAGTCGATTTACCACAGGAAAAACTAAGAGGGATCCGCTTGGATCCGTCCCAGTGTAAATATGGAAAAGAAGTCCGTAGGATACTTTTAGGCAACGTTACCCACAGATGGCATTGCCTACCAGGTAGGCTATGCCATCTGGTATATATGAGAAATGCATCCAAAAACAGCATTATCAGCGATTTGTCTGCATTTTCCCTATAATGCATCCCGCCGTAAGGACAACTGTCTTATTGTCTTATGGTCACGGCATCAAAGGCGGACCCTAATCATCACAAGGTCAGTCTGCAAGAGCCGAGTGCACAGTTTAGGAACCAAAATTCAGTGAAGGATCCAATAATAGAGCCTCAGTGGCCAATTCAGACCTGCAAATTTGCAGCCCTGCCGATTACCAGACAACCGCGCATGAGCACAGTACAGTGTGCACATGCGCAAAGTCCCCCTGGGGACAATGCCATTGCTGGCCGTTCGCAAAATGAGTGACAGGCGGCGTTTTTTGGGGGTGCCGCAGAAAAATGCAGGTGGATTAAGTGGAGTTGAGAAAGAGGGACGATCTCCCCATGACGATTACAGAGCTGAATAATTTGCACTGTATTCACAACTGTGCACATAAACGGGGAGGATGGGCTGCAAAATGTTCAGATCAGGTCCCCTTATTCTTCCCCTTACAGACTGTAGTGCAAGTTAAGTAAGGAAGTATTCCAGAACAGTGTGGAGGCGTCTTTACCACTTGTCAATCGGGCGGTTTAGTGACCAATACAGATTGGGGACATAGCATAATTGTAGAAGTCAGCTGCCACCTTACAGTAGTTTTCCCAACCAGCAGAGAGTACATGGTCTGGGCCCCTTGATTAAGATATGTATAATAAAAATGACTACTGCATGCATGATAATGTACCAGATTAATACCATTAATGCACTGTAGAAAATACACCATAGTCCTGTGCAAGATAAGTTAAACTGTATGAGGTATAATTCAATTGCACAGGGAACCTGATCCCAAGGTAAGGCGATGGGGCCCCAGGCAGCATGGCCCACTAGGGGTTCCCCCTGTACCCCTGTTGACCAGTCCAACCCTGGATGTAGGTGCCTACAGGAGGTTGTGACAGTATGGAGAGAGTTTATCAGTGAAGCGGATCATGGTTGCACCTGAATTGAGCTCACTGTGTGAAATGCTTTGCGAGTATCTCTTATGTAAAATAAAAAATAAATTAATAAACAATTTAATAATTAATTACTGTATAGTCTGCTGATGATGAAATTAAAATTATCTTAAGCTGCCAGTGCTCCTTAGCTGTATTCAAACTCCTGTAACTGTTCAGTTCTAATGTGTACCGAATTTGAGTACAAGTTCCATCAGGCATTCAGCAGGGGCAATCAGCAGGAGCCGCAACAGACTTCATTTACAGCTTGACGCATGTGCAGTTCAGGAAAAGCGACATCTGATGTAATTACACTCTCTGGCTCTTCTAGTGCTTTGTTACATTACAGTGCAACTTAATAAAACATTACGTGACTTACAACGCCAAGATACAATATGGCACCGCACAAAATGCAGGGCTCGTCAGGAGGTGTATGGACGCTAGTTGTAAGAGGACACAACTGCAACAACCTCCACTGCTGGATATTTCAGAAAAAGGGTAAGCGCACAGCAGGATGGAGACCCCACATTCTGTGCCTGCGTTTCTAAAGATGTAACAGTATACTTAGAAATTTCTTTCAACTTTTCTTTGACTGTTCAAGGGAATGACTCAGAACCAAGGTGTCCAGTAACTACTGTAGTTGTCACTATTATTTTTTTATTCACTTACTGCAGATCTCAGAAACAAGATAACTCCCTAGCTCGCAAGCTCTGTGATGTGCACAGCAGAACATTGCCCATGGGATGACCAAACCAAAAACTGTGAATGGCTAGTTGGAAATACATTTTATTTTTCCAGTGTGCTTTTTTTTTATTTGCTAATAAACCTGAACTGGGCCACTGATCTCTAGATTTGCAGAAAAATACTACCATTGTAACTGGTTGCTTCATTTACAATGCATCACCATTGTGCTCTGGAAAATATGACAGATGGTGAACCCTCCCTGTGCTTCTGTTGGGTGATCTTCTGAGTGGTTTGGATACTGTGACAGTTATTTGCAGCAACCCATTAAGCAGAAATATTTCCAAATTTGGCTAATAAAGTGGTGAAAAGGGGTCAAATGTTCCGCCCAGCAAACCTAGCCCCCTGTTGAAACAGGAACATCAGCTAGTTTGTACGATAACTGTTTTTTATGTTTTTATTGTCAAACACTATTTTCTGACATTTCTGGCAACTGACTGCTCATGGTCTTAAATAAAATGTGTCCTTGTGCTCTTCCTTTACCTGTTTTGTACCCGTCCGTTGTGTCTTTTGTTGTGATGAATCCTTGAGGAAGCAGCAGCAGCCTTACACAAAGGACACATACCACAAGCTCTTTTGTACAGAATATACTGTACAACCTTATTATACTGATGAGATTACTGGGATGGCAACAGTCCCTCTCTGTCAGTCCTATGAGAATTACAATACTTTAGGGATTATTGCTTAAGCATTCCTCTCAACTTTTTGCCCTGTGTAGTGGGGAATTTAGGGAGGGGGGGGTGGGTGACCTCGAGACTAGGAGGAGCATGATACCCCTAGCAACAAGCATGAAACCACTGGTAATGAGTATGTTACCTCTGGCAATGAGCAACAACCCCCTGGTAGTGAGCATAAAATATTTTCTGAAGAAGGAGTTACCTCCGAAACATGTCACGCTGGATGCCAATACACTGACGGGAGACTATCCAACTGGGATCGTTATTGATTAAGCCTGTGCGGTGGTGCAAACCCGTTGCTTCCCTGGGACTTACCATCATTTTACAAGCACCAAGCCCACCGCACCCACCAATGACGGTGAGATCAATAATTTTGTTATCCACCCCCGTCGCCATATATGGTATTTTATTTCATATGAATTGTACATTGTATTTTGTGGTATTTATTGTTATACCGTGTTCATATGAATTTTATGCAACTGCACTTTATTGCACTTGCACTTTTAAAAACTGTGTATATGTACAATAAAAATTCTACTGGTTAATCAATCCCTTCACGGGTCCAGATTATTTATATCAGCCGTGCTGCTCTTGCGCCATCTCTGTGGACCTACACAAACTTCTTGAGCATAAAATATTTGGCAAAGAGCATGTAACCCCTGGCAACGTGCATGAAATTACAAACATGAAAATCCAAGCATGTAACCCCTGGCAACAAGCATGAAATTCCTTGGTAATGGAACATATAAGTAAAAATTATAATTACTGTGTTTTGGGGGATTTTTTCTTTTTTTTTGGGGGGGGGGGGCATAAACTGTTTTTGCAGTGGGGTGTGCAATTGCTGATTACACCACTAACCGCATGTCTTCAATAATACATTGACATACATGAAGGGTGGTATGTACTAAACCAGAAAAAACTGTCTCTCTCCCCTCAGCACACAGCACTGAGCAGTGTGTGCTGAGCAGGGGAGAGAGGCTGTGCTGCGATGGCGGCCTGTCATCTGTCTCTCTCCACTGCCCCGCTAACTGCAACGTTGGAGAGGGGTACGGAACCTGGGCCTGGGTAAAAATTACCTGCCCCTTCCCCTCTCAACGCCACTGACTCCAAGGTCCACAAAACAGAATTGTAGGAGACATTAAAAGGGCCAGTAATTTATTAGGCATTTATAAAATACATTTCCTCCATCCCGGAAGGTCAGCGACTCACAACGCATTACACCCCGCCCAGTATTTGCATTTTTTTTCCCTTGCTGATTTTTTTACTGTATTTCCATGGAAAACATTTCCTCTGTCCAGCATACAAACCGACCAATTTACATAGAGTCATTTGCGTCATTTGCATTCAGCGCAGTTTCTGGAGTATTTAAGCCATAATGAAGTCGCTGGTAACTCATGGTAACAGCAGAGACAGAAGACAGGAGAATTACAGCATTGGGATAAACATCAGGGCTCGCTAACTAGGAAAGGAAATCACAAATCTTATTCCCGGCAAATTGCACACTTCAATTTATGCGGAACACTGAGGGGGAAAATGGAAAGTAAATTGTGTTGTGCTTTTTTTTTTATTTAAGCGATAAATGGAGTGTTATAAGAAGGAGGTAGTTACTTCTTCTGCTCCCCCCGCGCTGGGTAAAGTACAATGTCATATCCTTTGGAGAGATTGTTCCGTTTCCATTAACCCTTGGGGCACATTCACATATGTGCTTTATAATGGTATCAGATTGGCACGTTGTGCATAGAATATATGGAGTGAGGTGGGGGGCTTAGACTGCATGCCTTAATAATGAGGGGCTACCATGCATAGACTTGTAATTCCACACACCGAATCAGAGAAAATGCAGACGCACACTCTGAAGTTCTAATTCAGACTTAGGGCCTTATTTTGGTTCATTCTTTCTGACAAAATCCTTCTTAGATGGGCAAAACCATGTGCACTGCAGGTGGGGCAGATGTAACATGTGCAGAGAAAATTAGATTTGGGTGGGGTTTTACTTCAAAGTGAGATCTATATTGCAGTGTAAAAATAAAGCAGTCAGTATTTTCCCTGCACAGAAACAAAATTACTCACCCAAATCTAATTCTCTCTGCACATGTTACATCTGCCCCCCTGCAGTGCACATGGTTTTGTCCATCTAAGAAGGATTTTGTCAGAAAGAATGAACCAAAATAAGGCCCTTAATCACATAGGTGAGATGTAAGAATTTGGGTGTAAATAAAGTGTTACATTAGTAAGAGTGATACATAGGTGAGATGTAAGAATTGGGGTGTTAATAAAGTGCTACATTAGTAAGAGTGTTACATAGGTGAGATGTAAGAATTGGGGTGTAAATAAAGTGTTACATTAGTAAGAATGTTACATAGGTGAGATGTAAGGATTGGGGTGTAAATAAAGTGTTACATTAGTAAGAGTGATACATAGGTGAGATGTAAGGATTGGGGTGTAAATAAAGTGTTACATTAGTAAGAGTGTTACATAGGTGAGATGTAAGAATTGGGGTGTAAATAAAGTGTTACATTAGTAAGAGTGATACATAGGTGAGATGTAAGAATTGGGTTGTAAATAAAGTGCTACATTAGTAAGAGTGATACATAGGTGAGATCTAAGACTTGGGGTGTAAATAAAGTGCTACATTAGTAAGAGTGTTACATAGGTGAGATGTAAGAATTGGGGTGTTAATAAAGTGTTACATTAGTAAGAGTGATACATAGGTGAGATGTAAGATTTGCAGTGTAAATAAAGTGTTACATTAGTAAGAGTGATACATAGGTGAGATGTAAGAATTGGGGTGTTAATAAAGTGTTACATTAGTAAGAGTGATACATAGGTGAGATGTAAGAATTGGGGTGTTAATAAAGTGTTACATTAGTAAGAGTGATACAAAGGTGAGATGTAAGAATTGGGGTGTTAATAAAGTGCTACATTAGTAAGAGTGATACATAGGTGAGATGTAAGGATTTGGGTGTAAATAAAGTGTTACATTAGTAAGAGAGTGTTACATAGGTTAGAAGTAATTATAGAGTGTAAATAAAGTGTTACATTAGTAAGAGTGTTACATAGGTGATATGTAAGAATTGGGGTGTTAATAAAGTGTTAAATTGGTAAGAGTGATACATAGGTGAGATGTAAGAATTGGGGTGTTAATAAAGTGCTACATTAGTAAGAGAATGTTACATAGGTGAGATGTAAGAATTGGGGTGTAAATAAAGTGTTACATTAGTAAGAATGTTACATAGATGAGATGTAAGGATTGGGTTGTAAATAAAGTGTTACATTAGTAAGAGTGATACATAGGTGAGATGTAAGGATTGGGGTGTAAATAAAGTGAAACATTAGTAAGAGTGTTACATAGGTGAGATTTAAGAATTGGGTTGTAAATAAAGTGTTACATTAGTAAGAGTGATACATAGGTTGAGATGTAAGAATTGGGGTGTAAATAAAGTGTTACATTAGTAAGAGTGTTACATAGGCGAGATGTAAGAATCAGGGTGTAAATAAAGTGTTACGTTAGTAATAGAGTGTTACAAAGGTTAGAAGTAATTATAGAGTGTAAATAAAGTGTTACATTACAAGAAGTGTTACATTAGTGAGAGGTAATAATTAGAATGTTAATTAGGTCTTACATTAGTAAGCGAGAGCTACATAGTTGAGCAGTAAAAATTAGAGTGTTAATATAGTGTTACATACGCTAGAAGTAATTATGGAGTGTTAATAAAGTGTTACATTAGTAAGAGTGATACATAGGTAAGATGTAAGAATTGGGGGTGTAAATAAAGTCTTACATTAGTGAGGTAATAATTAGAATGTTAATTAGGTCTTAGATTAGTAAGAGAGTGCGACTTAGGTGAGCAGTAATAATTAGAGTGTTATTAAAGTGTTATATTAATAAGAGAGTGTTACATAGGTGAGAAGTAATCATTGGGGTGTTAATAAAGTGATACATTATTAAAAGAGTTAAAAAGGTGAGAGGTAATTATAGAGTGTTAATAAAGTGCTACATTAGTAAGAGAGTATTACTTTAGTGAGAGGTAATTATTAGAGAAGTAATCATTGGGGTATTAATAAATTGTTACATTAGTAAGAGAGTGTTACATAGGAGAGAGGTGATAATTAGAGTGTTAGTAAAGAGTTACATTAGAAAGAGAGTGTTCATCGGTGAGCAGTAACAATTAGAGCATTCCAATCACTTGGAAGTTTGCAGAATGTAGGAGAGTGGGGGTTGACCACTCTTTCTGGGGTGCAGAGAGTTCCCACTGGGCACCTGCTTTGCCCTATTGTTAATCCTTCACTGTACGCCTTTCTGGGCATGTACCTACCTCAAGCCCTTGCTTGTGCCCCTACTGGCACCCTTACCAGTTTAGGAAAGGAGATACATCTCTATTTTGTAGGGAGCCAGCGCATGTTTTTAGCTTGCACTCATTAAGGTACATTCCAGGCACCATTTAACGTCAGGCTGGGAAGAATTTAGGGGTCAGGCTGCCCCTAGGCACAACATTATAGTTACACCCCCATCATGTCACTGTCACCTTCTTGTTGGGGCCTTAACATTTCAAAAGCGGCACCAACCTCACCACTCCTCCACCACTACCACCACCTTTAACGGACTATTGCCCACTCCTCCCCCACCAGCTGCAAAAAAATAACAACAATGGAGAAGGGAAGTCACACTATGTACCTTCCTCAGGGTCTTTTTCTTTCTCTGCTCAGAAAATGTTAACTCTTCATGGACAGATGCCATGGAATAATAATAAAATGAATACAAGTATTTTTAATTAAGCCCTATACCTGCGGTATGATGTTATATTGCATGCATTCTCCCCAGGAAGTTAATTTGTCCATATATATATACATATATATATATATATATATATATATATATATATATATATATATATATATATATATAATATATGTGTGAGGGAAACCATTTTTGGCCTTTGCTCCGCCACTGTAAATATAATGAGCAATACAGAATGCATGCACATTACAGCAACATCAGTGACTAAATAAATTCATTTCTGACCTTGCCCTGCATAAATCAGTGTTTATAGCATTTGCACAGATTTTATTTTAATATGAGAACCTAATGAATCGGAGTCGCAGGGAAGCGGCGCGGGAGGCGAGTCGGATGAGACGTCATCTTTGTCTTTTCTAAACTTATTACAACTAAATAGAAGCTAAACCATTGTATTGCGGTAATATAAGCAAATGGCGCGGTGGCGAGATACCGCACTTATTCCGGACACAATATTGAAATATACATTTAAAAAAATACGTATTTGGTGTTTTAAAGACTTCTTAAAGAAAATGTTTTTGGTTTTTAAGTCAACTGTAATATCTGCACAATTTATTATTGAGTGAATGTAATTCCGTTTATGTATTCAGGCCTGGGAAAGTCATGCCGGAGATGGGAATCCATAGTGATATTTTGTGGCAATAGAATATTCAATTTAGAATTGTATTGGTATTGATTAGTTTCCAGCTGACACAGTCCCTGGCTTGCAAAGAGCTTCAGCTGATCTCTATAACTCGTAATTCTGATGTTTATTTGGCAAATGAGAGTTCATGAAAACAAGGCAAGTGTTTGTTTCCTGTAAAGCACAGGTTCTCAAACTCGGTCCGCAGTGAGCACCCCACACAGTGCATGGTTTGCAGGTCTCCTCGCAGAATTGCAAGATAAATAATTAGCTCCACCTGTAAATCTTTTCAAATGTGTCAATGAGTTATGAATGCACCTGTGCACCTGCCAGGTGACCTAGGAAACGTGAACTGTTGTCCTGAGGACCGAGTTTGAGAACCCCAGCTGTAAAGAAATACTCCAGGCCATGGTGTGATTATTGCAGCTATTTGGGTTTTGTTGCTATTGTAATTTTTGGGGACCTGCCCCTTCACCCTTACTGTAGGCCCCACACCACACGGTAATTAGATGCTGCGCACATACATACAATATCTATACAGTGGGGAAGAAAGTCCAGCATCTACAGGAGTGGTGGACACGCCCCTGAAGTGAACAAAATGGGTGTGCCACAAGGCCGTACCCCCTTTGGCGGTGCACACTTAGGCTGTTATTTAATATGCAAATGTTGGGAGGCGTGGCTTCTATATGGTAAATGTCTGTACCGCCTGCTGAACTTACACCCACAAAATCCGCCTCCTATCTGTGTCCATACAAGACAAACATGGAAGTCGGTCTACAGGCCCATGACAGACCTTTGACATGCCCTCAATACCGATTCGTTTTGCCCCTAAAACAAGTAATGTACGGATCAATCCATCCACACAGCCGGCCATCGCCTGATATGTTGTATGCGCAGTTTGCAGATATCAGCGGGATCTGGTGCAATTTTGCATAATTTAGCCCTGGCCATCTAAATAGAGCCCAAAATCCTCGGCATAGTCTCCTTAACCTGCCCAATTCACTAGGAAGCTGGCTCCTGCTGGAGATCCGTCTACTGTCTCAGGGGTGCAGGGAAATACCTGAAAAATTGGGAGCCTCCCCAATGATTTACCCTCAGTTATTTGAGAGGCCTGGTAGAGACTTGGGTCACCTGCTGATGGACAAATGTCCCCCTTATCAGCATGCAGCCCCACCCATAGTATTTTTTCATTTTACTTTTGAAGGTGGATGTCATGCCTTCTGGTTTTGAACACCCACCACTGTACCCGAGCCCTGTTCAACTCTCAGCTGCCCTTTACAGTGGTCGTGCCATCATATGATGCACTTGTTGTAATAATATAATATAATCTCTTCTGCTTTGCCACTTAGACCACTTCCAAAGCCAATGAGGATGTGGCACCGAACCTGAATGTTTGAGATATTTTGCTATAACACTACCACACCATGCCCGGTGATTTATATGCCATGGAACTGGCACTGATTTACAGCACATTAGAAAATCTAATTATAATACATAAATGTACGGCAGTTCCTCTATCTCAGACCGGTGCTGTTCCCCAGCCAGGAATAAATTAGACGGCAGAGAAATGACATCTAAAATTGAGTAGGACGTACATTGACCAACGGGCGGAAATGTTGCGTCTTTCCATGTTACTAATGTTTATACACGCGGCCTTTTAACACCCAGTGGCAAATAAAACACTGCGACTCTTGAAAATGGGTCTCGTTTGAATGCTGAATCTCAGAGACAAGTCTCAGCTTGGGGTCGTTTAAATTTCTTCCCTTTAAACGCTGCGGACTGGATCATTTGGATTTCGGCTATAAATAATTCTATCCTTTGCTAAACATCAAGAAAGCCATGAATTATGAGCGTTTCATCAGAAGTCGTGAAGGGATCAATAGAAGAAAGGGTATCAAGATAAGCACATTTAGTAATTACCGCTTAGAAGTCCATCAATCACTTTAAAAGCACTTCACAAAAGTTTTTAAAAAATGTATCCCCCTTTTTTTTTTTCTCTCTCTCTCTCTCTTGGATTTATTAGCGTAATGGCAGCGCGGCAGAAAAATTCTCATCTCTTTTTATTATAATCTTTTTAAGAAAATTTAATTTCATCTTCAAAAGGAGTTATATAAATATCAATTTAGCATAAGCGACTCTGGCACATTCAATTTTAAGGAGGTATGAATCAATCATTCGCTTACCGTTCATTCATCTTAGTCTAATTGTGCGCGAAGCCTTTGGAATAATCAATGTACGGTGACAGACTGTGAACAAACACAGGTTTAAGCATTGCGTTTTGCAGCCTAATTCAGTCTAATGAGTATGAAATGAACAGTCTAAGCCGCCTTGGTCGGTTTTATTTTTATTTGCTTTCTCCGTTATAATATTGGGAAAGTGCGTTCACAATTTTGTGTTTTTTTTATTTCTTGCAAATTAAACAAATGTGCGGCAATTCACAAAAATGATTGAAGGAAATTCAAATACTATTTGCTTTTAATTGCAAATTCAAATAGATTGCAGAAAGTTGGCTGCGACTGTTGCGTAGTGGTGTAGCAATGCCACCGCAGTACAAACGGTAACTTGGGGGAGCCGGTGCTGCGCCTGTTTTATTCCATATGTCCTGGCTGATCGCATGGAACCTGCTGAAAATATCCTTTAAAAATGGCCGCAGCCTTGGAGGACACTGATGATAGAGGTCCTACTGGACCTGTAGGGTCTGTCAGAGAATTGCTGGATTCCGAGAGTGCTTGTGCACCTATGAGCAGTAATCCGCTGGCAGCGAGCATGAAACCACTGGCAACGAGCATGTAACCCCTGGCAATGAGCATGTAACCCCTGGCTAGGGTGACCAACTCATCTCTTTAATCTGGGACACATATTAATTACACAGGTTCTGTGGCAGTTTAAAACCAGGTGAAATGGAGTCTTAAGGTGTGGCAGCCACAGAACCTGTGTAATTAATATGTGTCCCGGATTAAAGGGATGAGTTGGTCACCCTACCCCTGGCAATGAGCATGCAACTTCTGGCAATGAGCGTGTAAGCCCTGACAACAAGCATGCATTCCCTGGCAACAAGCATTTACTGTTGGTAAAAAAATAGAATTAATGTACAGGGGAGGAATCTTTTTTGGCTGTGGCGGGGCAAACAATTTCTAGTTATGTCACTGCTGCTGCGATATATTAAATAATGGGCTATGGTAAAAAGTTTGATTATTTAAGCTCTAAGCGGCTCAGTAGTGGCCACAGATGATGTCACAGCCCGTTCTGATGCATTGTGGCGTATTTACAGGCATGGTCCCACAACAAACCATCCTCTGTGATAGCCATCTCAGGGCATATTGCCTCTGATTGTCCTGGTGAAGTGTTAATGCTCTGGTTCATTATCGCCCAGGCGGCTGAGGACAGATATTATGGGAACCAAGCGTTATAAAGCTCAATGTGATTGTTAGCAACAATAGGTAGTCTGTAATTCTGAGATGTTCTGGTGATATAAAGAACAGACACAGAGGCATAACATTGGGAGGCAATGGAGTCATCTGCCGTCGGGCTCCTGCTCCCAAGGGGGCACCTCTCTCCCCTGTAAGTTTGAATCAGTTAATTGAAAGCCGTCGATATTGCTTCCATGGCTGATTCCCCCTCCTAACATCATTTTTGTAAGTGTGACACCGATTGTTAGTACCCATGACCTTATATACTGCAGACAGACACCTTACTGATTGAGCTATTTGGGGGGGCACCAATATTTATCTTGTCTCCGGGCAGCTGGGACGAACTTACGCCACTGAACAGACGCCTTTCTCTGTCCGTCATCCACGTGGACCTTTGTTGCCATTGGCACTCTTCGTAGTCGCAGCTTTAGTTACAGCAATGTGTTGTGGCATTGTGTGTATCCAGGACTTACTAGGACTTGGGACCAGGGCTTACTAACTGAGCTTACTTCTACCTATTGCAATTATACTTGCATACGGCACATTAATAACCACTACCGGACCGGATGTGCAGTATTGCATTCAAAATGCGATGCTTGATAAAACCCACCATAGATAAAGTAAAGAGGTTGCCCATAGCAACCAATTATCCTCTTTCATTTAAAAAACTGTGCTAGATAAATGACATTTACAAACGGACGGGTGGCCTTGGGAAACATTCACTTCTATCTCTATACAGAAAAGAACATGAAGAGAATCAGCAGACTAATGTATACTGAGATAATGCAACCAGCAGACTGGACGGAGATAAGGGCTTCGCTAAGCACCGATCTGCAGACATAATACCCAGACTATATGCTGGTTTATTAACCAGAACACTGTACAT
This sequence comes from Crinia signifera, assembly GCF_055691185.1. Lineage (NCBI taxonomy): Eukaryota > Metazoa > Chordata > Amphibia > Anura > Myobatrachidae > Crinia > Crinia signifera. Next base: position 285,509,200 of record NC_139222.1, on the reverse strand, counting down.
AAGTCACAGAGCAGTGCGTTATAGAAAATTCAGAATAATAAGCCCACTCCACTATACACCCCTCCTCTGCATATTACACATCCTCTACCACCCTGGAAGTTATGTATCAGGGCCCCTTCATTCAGCCCAATGCCCCTTCTCCGACCTCATCTCCCACCATCTGTGCAGTAAAGGGGTAATTAGTGGAAATTACTCATCCAGGCCCTACATGCTGAGCGGTTGATATAATACCCCCTACCACCCGCGGGACATCAAAGCTTCCCCCACCCCTACCGCTGGAGGATCGGCAGGGGCCCCAATACATTGCTATGCCCAGGGGTCTACACTGCTGTTGACGCCCCTGTATGTATGTATGTATGTATATATATATATACTTTTTCACTTATGATTATTTATATACATTTGGTCTATCTATAATACTTTAACTGACCCGGCATATACTGGGTCACCTATGTGTCCATCTCCGTGCTTTGCTCCGCCCCTCTGGAAACCCCCTTCTGAAAATCCTGCGTTTGCCCCTGGCGCACACTCCAGAATCATTCAAGCCTCTCAATTCTGACTTAGAAATGCTGCTTGTTTACTTTACTGTAGTAGGGTATGGGTCATTAGTCCGACCCCATGTAGGTCGACATGCATCGGGTCGACACCTGAAATAGGTCTACAGGTTCAGGAAGTTGACACAAGCATTAGGTCGACAATGGAAAGGTCGACAGTAAAAAGGTCATATTTTTTGTGCAGAATGTCAACACAGTCGACATGGACACTGACTAAGGGCCAGATGTACTAAGCTTGAAAAGTGATAAAATAGAAAGTGATTAACCACCAGCCAATCAGTTGCTATCTGTCATGTCAAAGACTGTGTTTGAAAAATGACAGACAGGAGCTGATTGGTTGGTGGTTTATCACTCTCCATTTTATCACTTTCAAGGCTTCGTACATCTCGCCCTAAGTGAGAAGTTTGGGGGGGGGGGTGTCTGTGTGTGTGTGTGTGTGGGGGGGGTCATATATGTAGTCACTAACTGGCATTTGGATCCTTGACCCTCTGCCCTGAACAGACATTTAGAGCACAGCGCAGGTGTTGTTGATTAGCCGTACTACAACAGCTTTTGTTGGAGCGGCTCCCGGTGCGACTACCGCCATAGACCAGGTCTGCCATCCGCCAAGTATGTGGCTTGTGCGCACAAGACTCCTGCCTTCTCGGCAATGGGACGCACAAGTGTGTGAGACGTTCGCGCATCCCCGTCTCGTCCGTCTGCCAACTCCACCAGCTTTTCCGATATGGCGAGCTGGCTGGAACAATAAGATTGTACTTTATGATTCACATCAGATCTTAGGAAAAACATGGACCAGGGCCGTCTTTTCGTATGGGCTTAATGGGCACTTGCCCAGGGGCCCCAGGTGTATAAGGGCCCTATGCTGATAGCTGAGGATCCCCTTTTTCCAGTGATACCAGAATTTTGAAAATCGGCACTGGGAAACTGGAGATATCCAACTTCAAAGCAGCAGTCCACATCCAACCTGTTAATTGCTATTCACAGTCATATTTATCAGGTTCTCTCTGACCTTGAGATTTTCTCAGCATATATTCCAAAAACCGGGACTCTCCCCTTTCTGTTGTCACTAGCGGCTTGTCTCTATCATGCCCAGAACCAGAGATATCAGCCTTCCAGTAGCCGGTCCCTGCTCCAGCTCCAAACGTCTGGTGGACAGTTTTATATTTTCGTCAGTGGATTGCTCTGGCTCCTGATCTCTGATCCCCAAGTCCCCAGCACCTCCTGAAAGTTGTGACTCTAGGTTTTTATACTATTAAAGGTTAAGAAATCTATTTCCAGATAATGGTGATATCTGCAGTCAAACAAGCTGCACTTCCACCGGAAAATGAAGAATATTAAGCCCACTCCATTATCCAACCCTCCCCTGCATATAAAACACTTCCTATCTCCCTGGAATTCATTTACAAGAGACCCTTCATTCAGCTCAGTGCCCCCTTCCACATGTTAGTGTTCTCCCTCCCACCACCTGTGCAGTAAAGGAGTAATTAGCAGAAGTTACTGCTCCAGGTCCTACGCGTTGAATGGAAGATAGAGAACCCACTGCCACCCATGGGACATCAAAGCTGCTGCTGATAGCACCCTTCACCCCTAGGAGGGGAAAATGGGTAAGGGCCCCAGTGCATTGCTTTGCCCAGGGGCCCACACTGCTGTTAAGACAGCCCTGACATGGACTGGATCTAATCAGTCCTGCTGCTGCTGCTCTAAACCTGAGATATCCTGCTGACCCACATCAACCTTGTGTGGAACTATAGCGTGCATGCCACACTTGTTCTCATCTACCGATGTGTCCTCATACAACTAGCCTCAATGCACTAACAAGAAACACCTGGCGCGAGTGAGCCGCCAGTTCCTGTGCAACTCTGTCACTGGCATCTTGTTCGTGTGGTTATACCTAAAAGCGAATCTTTGAGCAGTTGTAATGTGATATGACAGCGACGCACCATCAGGGTGTGCCGATTAACTTGATATGTGTATATCTGTGTACTCAGCAAAACAGGACTCAGCACAGCGCTAAAACATGGCCGCTGCATCGCAACACTGAGTTTTAGACTCAGTCGCATACAGAAGTGCCGCATATCACATTAAGGCGTCTACTGCATTATTGCGATGAACCTTTTCTTTCAACTTAAACCTTGATTGCCCCTAGCAGTAAATCACACGGACACATGACCTGAAATAACTCACACGGACACGTGACCTGAAATAACGACACGGACAACCACTGCATAAGTTTAAAAGGTCAAGGGTATTTATTGTAGTATGACCCTATTGAAAAGGGATTGCCTGGAGAGCGCTTGGAGACCAGCCAGTCATAAAACGTTAACAATGGCGGCGACTACAACGCCCCAACTTGTAACCAGGGCGATGAACCGCCCCCATTGAATTCAAAGCCAGCCTGCGCTGTGACTGTCTTGCCGCCCCTCCTAGGGCATGATGAGGACAGTTCTAAAAGTGTCCTGCGTCCCCCCTCGGGGGCGGGACTCACCAGCCTTCCTGGCAGAGGGTGGCAATACCTCACAGTGACCACCTGTACTTCAAACTGGACTGCTGATCGAGAGCGCCCTCCCGCCAATTGAGATTGAATTAATGAGAGACAAATTTGGGTGAAGGCCGAAAGGCCAGGAGGTAGATTAGCACAAGGGAGGGAGGGTGGGAATCCAGACTCAAGAGGAAGATGGATCATCTGACTACCTCTTATATACCTCCACCTAAGCTACCACCCCTTCTACACCTGATTGGCTACCCCATCTACACTGCACTTCTATGGGTAAGTGACACTCTGATTTCTATCTTTGTCATACCATCCCAAACTGCACCGACTCTTATATTCCCTCATGCCTAGGCAGCCCTCGCTTTCTCTAATCAGCACAGTGACCTGTTGCATCCTTATCACAACATATTGCGACTAAGAAGCATTCTTGAGAAAAGATGCAGAAAAAAGAAGCTCGCCACGCAGAGCAGCACGGGACCTGGTGCGCTGAGAGGGGCTATTTGGCGCAACTGCGCCAATAATGTACAAGGTAGCATCAGTCAAGAATTAAATGATTCCCAACATCACGGAAATATAAGAATGTGCCCATTCCTTGTAGTGAAACGTCTGGGATATGAAGGGGTAGAGGGCAATATTGGAGAAAGTACTGCTCATGAATGTTGTTCACCCAGTAACGTAAGCCGCAGACGCCTTCTCGTGCGCACAAACCTCGGCCTTGCGGTAGATTTCATTTTCTGATTTATAATTTGGCTCTGGAAGCAGCAGGGTCACAACACTGGTGTCAGAAGCTAAGCAGATTTTGACAAGCCACATCGGCAGATAACAGATATTTCATGCTCTCTGTGTTTCCCCTTTGGGATTTCCAAAGACTGAGCATCTACATATGTAGCGCAGTGCGCGGCTCTCATTGCACGCACCGCCAACACGGGATATTTATCAGTGTTGTGCTTTATCTCTCATATTGTGAGTCCGCTCCAGTGATCCGGAATCATTTACCGCTTCTGCAGAATAAAAGTGTTGATTACACAATAGCTGACCATGAAATAACCAATTTGTGCTCGTGTAGAGGTCCTGCCAGTTTGGGGAAGGTGGATGAGCTCCTATGACATTTCAGAAACAGACTCTTGTACAGATGAGTGCACAGCCCATCGTTTGCCAATATCATGACATTCAGCGCTGCGGAGGGGAAAGGATGGATTCACGCGGCCCCAGGGACTGTTTCTGAAAATAATCCTCAATAGGATTTTGGAGTAACATTTATCTGTGATAAAGGATTTAAGGACTATGGGATGGGCAGTAGAGGAAACTCTGTACATATAACAGAGAGGGGAAGTGCTGGATAAAATAAATCCCCTATTGAGGATATTACTGATCACGTGATTCCACTCGAATGTCGACAGTTTCTATATGTTGGCAGCCAGAATGTTGACAGGTAAAAATGTCAACATTCACATGTGTTGACACGTTTAGAAAGTTGAAAATGAACATGTCGACAACAGACATTCTGTTGTGAAAATGTTAAATGCCAAGATACTGTAATAAAAATGTTGACATTTTGACCAAGTCATCATTTGTGAATATCAGTATTTTACGTGCCGACATTCTGACTGTCGAAATCCAGCTCTGTAATTCCATTGTGGCTGAACCTTTCTGAGGTCCAACCTGGCTTTCCAATGTAAATGATTGGCGCTTTAAAAAAACTATCTGAGATAAGCTGGAATCTCGCCCCTCCAGAAAACTTGGATCCTTTTACATATGCCCCTGTATATTTATAGGTGCCGGATGGCTGCCCGACAGACAATATACTGACATCAGAATCCAGACTGTTTAAATACCTGACAGGATCCACGACCCCCATTTCTGCAAGTTTCTTCACATTCTGCCACTAAGGAGTTTATTAACTTATTAAGGACAGTGATTTAATAAAGTAATTGTGATTTGCTTCATCTGCTCAGGAGACCCTGCTGACCACTCATTATTCTCCCTTGTTGGAACACCTGACAGAAGAGACAAACAGCAACACATGATCACACAGGGTCTTGTTATCTGTGCTGGTGTGCACTCATCCATAGCCTGCTGCTGTTATCTGTAAGGGTAAGAATTTTTGCTAGTAATCTTTAAGTTAAAATTTTTATTATCTAATTAGAGTATTGGGTGTGCATAATGATTTGGCTATGCAATAATGGTAAGTGACACAGCACATCCAATAAATATTCTGTAGTGTAGTGCCTACAAATTGCAGACAGTCAGTGTTCACAATAAAGTAACATTTAATATACCGAAAACATAGTTATATGCTTAGGAATGAATTCACACAAGGTCAAATACCGCCCATCAGATATTGGACCTCATTCCAGTCCACACGCAGCGCTGCGTGTGGTTTTAACGCTGCCCGCCACTCGTTCATCTGCCAGCTCCCCCACCACCACCACCACCCCCACCCCCCCTTCGCTCGCCCAGTTCTCTGCATGGATACGAATGGAGGTTTTGCATAAACATCCATTTGCAGCCTTGGGTGCGGAGACCAATTAATTCGAGGGTCGCCAACCATTGAATGATTTGGTACCTACACGCAAAACGAAGGCCTTATTTTTGCGTGCTCCCTGTATAGCAACAGGACATCTGGTGATGTCAGCTGCCTTCCCACGACAGCCACCTCACTGCCGAATTTCCATGGGAATACCCAAGAAACTCTGGGTGTTCCCATGGACAAGTCCATCCGCCACCGCCACCCCCCACCCCGCCCACCATGCGAATGGGACGGCAAACCAGAAGTTCGCCATACTCGCTCGCACCCGGGATGCGGCATGCGCAGACGCCAAACATCGCTCCCCCGCGCGAACCCGTGGGCGAGAGATGGGATTAGAATCAGGCCCGTTATGAATGTAATGGATTATGTTGATACCCGGGGGATAGATGTTTACACCGCTGCACCTAAACAGTTCTTATAGTGTCAATTCCACCAATCAAAAAGCCCCTCTCAACATCCCGCGCCACAGCTGTGTTTACACACGACGGACTATAGATTTTCTTTTAGGCTCGCGCTTTGTTTAATTTTCCATTGAAGAAACATTGAAGTATCCAAGGTTTATCATGCTCCATTGTCTTGAAAAATAAACAGCGGAACGATTTCTCGTGCAGGTCATTTCTGAGTTTCCAGCTCGTATAGCATCGTAGCGCTCTGAATGAGACGATTAACATATGTTCTTGGCAAGAAAGCAGCAATCAGCTTCTCCCAGGGACATATACTGTTTGTTAAAAGACCACAGTGAGATTTTCAAGGCAGCCGAGCAAAACCGTGGACCTGCTTATTGCCCACATACCGGGACAATTTATAGCGAGCGGACAGTCATTCGCTCTTTATTTAGATGCGTTTAAGGACGCTTGGGGCTGTGCGTGATTAGGCTGGGAAATGACAGCAGAGGTTGGAGCGCCAATGTACAGTGCTGACAACCTAAGCGTGGATGTAGAACAGAAGGCCTATACCGTACTCTTAATAAAATCGTTGGCGGCAGCATTCAGGCTTGTACGAGACGCAGCAATCCGTGATGACATATGCCCAGCTATTCAAGGACGAGTAAACGTGTGGTGGGCTGCGGTTTATTTTGCCATACCAGTGGAAAGTGGAAGAAGTGTTCGATGAAATGTCCGGGATGCTGCTGAGCAGAGGTGACTGCTTGAGACCCTGCGGGCAGGTCATCCGCATGGAATCTGCTGAAAGCAGCCCTCTGAAAATGGCCGCCGCCTTGGAGGGGACAGATGCTACAGGGCCTACTGGACCTCTTGCTGTTGTCAGGGGAGCAAAGCATATACAGTAATACCAAGAAGGGCTGGAGCTCCGTGAACACCTACCCCCTGGTACAGAGCATGTAACTCCCTGGCAACAAGCAAGAAACCCCTGACAATAAGCACGTAACCCCAGGCAACAAGCATGGAACACCTGGCAATGAGCATGTAACACCCTTATAAAGAGTATGTAACCCCCTGGTAACAAGCATGTAACCCCTGGCAACAAGCATGAAACACCTGACAAAGAGCATGTAACCCCTGGCACCGAGCATGAAAAACTGGCAATGAGCATGAAACACCTGAGAGCATGGTAACAAGCATGTAACCCCCTGGCAACAAGCATGAAACACCTGACAAAGAGCATTTAAACCCTGGCAACAATCATGTTACCGCTAGCAATGAGCATGAAACACCTGGCAATGAGCATATAGGTAAAAATAAAATATAATGTATGAGGGGAGGGGATGCCAGAAACAGTTTTTCAACTGGTCGCAAAATTTCTAGTTCCACCACTCTAGTTCTACATGTATTTATTATCCAGAGCTGTGTCCGAGGATGTATCGTTGGATCACTCGACTCCATTGGGCGGCCACTACAAATCCTACCAATAGACCGGGACATATCCTTCAGAGACGGATACCATGGCAACCACTAAACTGAGATGGTGCAGCAGATGGCTGCAAACACTTGACGTCTGAAGCTATTCTGCCACCGATGACCCAGGACCCATACCCCGCACATGCAGTACAGGCTCGGCGTGTCGGCACATGTGTAACACGGGATCTGACAAAGGCCCACAAACCATTTAGTTATCTCACATCTCAGTCCTCGAGGCTTTGTACCGTTTACTGGGACCTGCAGAGGTTCCATATAAAAGTCACCTGACCACTCCAATGAACCTATAGAATCTCTGCGTCCTCGGACCGCCCCTTTTCCACACCAGGAGGGAGCAGCCAGAGTTGGCAGATATGACTTAGGGTCGACACTATGTCTAGGGCAAACCGCTTAAGAAAAGTAGTTTTCCATAACGTGAGTTACTGTATTTCTGCGCAATTATATTTGTATTTTCATACTTGGCTTTATATTTTTGTATATTTTGTGACATTTTTCCTCCAATTAGTTTCAGAATTTGCTCGCACCTATCATCTGTTAATGCACTATTGAACCGAGAACACTCGGCGCCCTCATTAGACGCGGGATGACTGTACTCTCGCTGACACAACATCACTATTGCAAACTACAATTTTAACAGAGTGTTTAAAATGTTAAAATACATTGAGACTAATTTGTGATGTGTTCGCAGGCGCCAGTGATGCAGGGAAATGTGCTAAATCTCATCACTGCGATGCTGCTGTTATTATTGTTCTCTTCTGGTTATAAGGCAACACGGGGCCCTTGTAGTGCTGGGCGTATGGGGGGGGGGGGGGTGACAGTGCGCGCTACAGCATTGTAACAAATAACACACAAAACAGTAATACTGCGAACAAACAGCAAAGAGATTACAAACCACACAGACGACTCTGCATAAGACAGAACTGGAACAGTATACAGTCACCACTGCAGGTCAACATGCCTTCGGTCAACGCATGCAAAAGGTCGACATGGCTAATGTCGACAGGGTCAAAAGGTAGACACAAGCATTAGGTCGACAATGGGAAGTTCGTCATGAGTTTTTCACTTTCTTTTTGAGCCGACATATGCCGACAGGCGGTATTTCATGCCGTACCATCCACTAGGGCGTGGAGCAGTGGCAAACGCAGGATTTTTATAGGGGGGTTTCCAAATGTTACCCATAATTAGGGAAGCCAATCCCGGGATTCGGGATTGAAAAATGCACAATCCCGGGATTCCCGGGATCCCGGGATTGGCTTTCCTAATAGAAAAATGCCCTGGCTGCCCCCGCAATTACTTACATCCATGCAGGGGCAGCTGGGTTGCCGGGTGGGTGGATGGGCGGTCATCTTAAGGAGCCAGGCTGGGGGACGGGTAGTTAATGCTTCTGCTGGCTGACTAGTTGGGCGGGTGGGTGAGCGGCGCGGTGCGGCTTCTTCATGCTGCCGCCCGTGACGTGAGTGACCTGCTTGCGCAGCGTGACCTCGTCACGCTGAGAGGTCACGCTGCGCGGTATGCTCCTGCTGGCTGGCTAGTTGGGCGGGCGGGCGAGCGGCGTGGTGCTGCCGGGCGTGACGTGAATGACCTGCCTGCCCTGCCTGCGCAGCGTGACCTCGTCACGCTGAGAGGTCACGCTGCGCAGTATGCTCTGCCGGGTGCCGGGAGAAGCCAGGCAGCGTCTGAGCAGGTGCTCAGACGCTGCCTGGCATTAGACTGCGCATGCGCAGTCTAATCCCGAAATCCCGGGATTGGAAACTCCAATCCCGGGATTGAAATCCCGGCCTTTTGGGGGCAAAATCCCGGGATCCCGCCGATCCCGATCCCGGGATTGGCCACCCTACCCATAATCTCCCACTCTGCAGCACATTGGAGTAAGTACAGGAGTCAATATTTAACAGTACAGATGGTCTATAGCAGTGATTTTCAACCTTTTTACCTTGCGGCACACTAAATAAGATTTTAAAATTGCCAAGGCACACCATGAGATCCCCACAGGGCAAAACACATTGGACCTACAGGAAAAAAACAAACCTATTGCCCCCATATGAAAAAACAATCACACTGGTCCCCACAGGTAACACAAATAAAATACATGAAAAGAAGAGACCAGTAAATAACCCTTGAACTGGTGGTGGCTGTAAACTGGTTTGGGCATCTCTAGATCTGGGGGCACACTTGAGAACAGCTCAAGGCACACTAGTGTAACACGGCACAGTGGTTGAAAAACACTGGTCTATAGTATAGGCTGTTTCAAACATATAAATAACATAAGTGGTCAGGAAAAGGTTAAACATATAATAAATAAATACACAAACATAACAGAACCAGTACTGCACTTTCTAAGCTCACAATCTCCCACCACATGGTAAGGCTCCTGTCTCTTCCTCCTGGCAGCTACTCTCTGGTCCAATGCAATGTTTGAGGGCTCAGATACACACATACAGTAAATGTGGTAGAAGAAGCTGGTACACTGGGCATGTGAAGCAGCTCTGTCCCTTACACTGTATGATGTGGTGGCAGCTCCGCACTGTCCCTTACACTGCATGATGTGGTGCCAGCTCTACTGATCATATTATATACCAGTGCTATTGTTGTCATAATATAAGGCACTTGTCAAGAGGAGGGGGGTTTCCGGGCAACCAGAACCCCCCCCCCTGCGTTTGCCTATGTGGCAGGAGAATATAATAGTGTCCCGAGCATAGCGAGGCACCGTGCCTGAAGCATGGCGAGCGGAGTGGTGCCCCGATACGGGTCCCGGACGGGGTCCCGACAGTCGGGATCCCGACAGTCATTTACCCGACGTCGGGATCCTGACTGTTAAAACACTGACAGCCGGGTTCCCGACGGCCACCAGCTATTCTCCCTCGTGGGGGTCCACGACCCCCACAAGGGAGAATAAAATAGGTGGTAAGCGTAGCGAGCAACCGTGCCTGCAGCATAATACATACCTCCCAAATATCTCGCTTTACGCATCCTGCCCGGGGCCAGTTGTGCGCATACACAAAGGGAAATAGCAATAGAAGAAACAGAGATCGTAAATGCAATGTAGCCACAGTTTGACTGGCAGGAAGCCGGCATTTGGGGGTGGAGACTGGTCATTTTCTGGGTGTGCCATAAAAAATGTAGGGGTGGCTCCACTTTTCTGGGGCACTCCTAGAAAACACTGGGTTATCGCCTCCAACCAGTTGTAGGGTATCAATCGCCAATCGTCATGCAGACAGGACACCATGCACTTGCACAATCATCCGATAATCGTCAGGACTGGGAATTCGCAGCCATACGCGCAGGTATGAATCAGGCCATATGTGCACTGCAGGTGGGGCAGATCTAACATGTGCAGAGAGAGTTAGATTTGGGAGAGTTATTTTGTTTTGCAGTGTAATTACTGTCTGCATTATTACACTGCAATTTAGATGTCAGTTTGAACACATCCCACCCAAATCTAACTCACTGCACATGTTACATCTGCCCACCTGCAGTGCAGCATGGCTTTGTCCATTTTAAGAAAAAATTTGCCCGAAAGTTAGAAAGTCAGACACGAAACAGCTCTACAAAGTCGGACGTACTGTAACTAGAGCTGTTTTTGGGGGTGAGTTGTATTTGGCAATGTTGGACATAAATAACAATTACAGCACTTTTACAACTAATAAACATTGTAAAAATAATTTCTTACAAATTAAAAATATACTTCAACCTCTTAAAATAGCCATGTACTGTACTGTAATTGTTAAACATTTCCCCCTTAGAATGCACATTATTCACAAGCATTGCTATGTGAATAGGACGCAGAAGCATCTTCTGCTGATTACAATATACCTATATTCTCTGTGTATCTGCATACAAAATATTAGTCTACAGTGTTTTCCTGCCAAATGCAATTTGGTATTCTCTGTTGTCCTGCATGTACAGATGACGGAGGACATCGTTAAGACTGGCGTGAGCGTGCACGATTAACGATATAGTGAGTACACACTAGACAATATACACAATACTGTCATTACGATATTTCACTATCCTGTATATCGTTTAAAAAAAATCATGTAGTGTGTCTCTCACCTTCAGGATTACCCTGATATTCCGGCCCTCAGCAGAGCAGGTATAGGCCTATATCACATGTTTAATTAAACAGGCACAGCAATATAAAGGCTGGTCAGGAGTTTACAACTGATTGCAATTAAGTTAAGCTAACAGTCACTTGATTTAAAAAAGGCTGTTGCTGAAATATTAATGACGATTTATCTTATATACTGTATTTTACATAACCGTCCATTGCCAAACTACACACTGCAGCTCTTACACAATGATTGTGTGCTTCGGAAGTGGGACAAGGGGTCCACAAGAAAAAGGTTGACAACCATTATTTTGACACAATTAGGATGACAAACAAGAAGGTCAACAAGCAAAAAGGTTGACATACAAATAAGTCGACACACGCATTAGGGCAACAGTGTCTATGTCGACAGTCAAAAGGTCGACATGGGGTTTTTCACTGTTTTTTTTAACTAAAAGTTAATACAGCCGACATGGACACAGTTTGAAGTGCACCGCCTCCCCTCGCATGGCTCGCTGCATTCGCTATGCTTGGGCACGGTGCCACGCTGCGCTCGGCACATTATTTTATTCTCCCACCACGCCCTAGTGGATGGTAGGGCATGAAATACCCCCCGTCGGCTCAAAAAACCTCATGTCGACCTTTTGACTGTCAACCTAGACACTGTCGACCTAATGTTTGTGTCGACTATTTTGAATGTCGACCTTTTGCGTGTCAACATTTTTACATGTTGACCTTTTTGCAAGTCAACCTTTTTGCTTGTCGACCTTCTTGTTTGTCAACCTAATGGTTGTCGAGCTTTTTGCTGTAGACCCGTTGTCCGGACCCCGTGTGCTTCATATGGAAGAAGAGAATATACAATCAATTGTGCAGGCAGTAAAATATGAATAAAATAAATAGAAAATAGAAAAACTGTTTAATTGCAGTGTATTTGCGCTTTCAGTTACGCACCCATGACAAGATACAAAACAGCACCTATGCAATTTCCTAAATACTCGCCATAGCCAACTGCACCCCCCTCCTGCAGCCATGTCCCCTCCCCAAAAGGGGCATAACTATATCATAGGTGCCCCCTGCCCAAAAAGTTTCAGGCAACTGGCCACCCCCAAACCCCTTGGTAACTGCTCCTTGTCAGGGTATACCCCCTGGCCTCTGCCACGGGTCTGCGATGGTTCCTATCGTTGTTGAGGGGATTCCCCACTTCGGCCACTGTTGTTGAGGGTCTGTTGTACTTGCCCCAATACTAATGTCTCTTCCAAATAACGGCCATTTTGGGTAGGACATTTCCAATGGGGGCACACACTTTGCATTGCTTTCACATTCATTTATGTCATTATCCATGGCCACCATCGCGGGGGGGGGGGGGGGGGGGTTGGGGACTACGCCGCCATTTTGATGGGCTTCTAACCAGTCAGGTATAATTTGTCATACACAAAGTTCACATTTCCCTTGAAGCAATGATGATCCTGAGTAGTAATGTCTGTGCTGCAGACACACCACACATGCTGGGGGTTCGAGAAGGAGAAGGGGGGCCCTGCTGTGTTTTGCCAGTCCCGAGCCCCCCAATTTTTGATGGCAGCCCTGTCACTATCCATGCAAGTCGCGGTCTCTTATGCTGAACGCTGACATACATAATAATATGAGCCCCTTCTATTTAAAGAAAAAAAAAAACTGAGCTTCATTATTTGTTAATGTTATTTTTTTCCTGTTTCCTGAATCATGACATTTTATTTTGATATATACACAGCTCCCCCTGCCTGTCACAGTCAGAATTACACGCAAACTACAGCACTGTCTCATAAGGCTCACTCCATTATTCTGAATTGTGTTCTTTTGGTGAATTACAGCGTGGAAACATCTGGGTACACTAAAAGCCTCGCTCAGATATTCGCTGTCTCATGCAATTACTCACAAGATAAATAAAATCTGTATGACTGCACATCTTTCCTTCTTCATCAATTACATGGGCATGGAAAGACATTCTGGACTTTAAATATAATGGAGGGCAGGCACAGGGGGCGGGGGGGGGGGATCTGGGGTACGGTGCATTCAGTGGCGTTTTCGCAGCCCTGTACTCCTGTGCGTAAAGGTTACATTCGCAGCATTGGTCAGTAGGGTGGGCGTGGCTATGCTGATGTAAAAACATAAGGTCACATGATCGCACCTGAGATGAGGTTCACACTTCATGGGAGTAAAGTGGCCTCTGCAAAGCAAGAACCAGCAATGTCCCCATCGCAGTCAGACTAGCAATGTACTAAGCATGGGTCTGGGTCATTAGGTCGACAGGGCTACGATCGACAGGGTTGGACGCTCCACACAAGCATTCGGACGTCAACAGCAAGGACGGCAGTCAAAGGTCAACATGATTTTTTCACTTTTTTTGTCCTGAATGTTGACGTAGTCGACATGGACACTGTCAAAGTGTACCGCGTCCCCTCGCTGTGCCTGCCGTGCTTTGGGCATGATGCCTCGCCGCGCTTACTTATAGAAGCAAAGTCGAATCTCAATGGAATGGGCATCGAATGCTTTCAGTGGTGCAGATTCGATCCCAATGCGCGACCAGGCTTATGTGAAAATCTAAAAGAAATATAGACTTGCCAAGCAAGACTGAATAGTAGAAATCAAATCAAACCGAATGCCAGATTGAATCGATAGGCTTATCAAATTGAAATCGAATCAAATTCACATTGAACCGTGTGTACCCACTAGAAGAGCCAATGGCATGAATGCACAAGTAGCACTGAAATCAGCAGATCTCTGCTTGTGAATAACTGGGTGCAGCTGGGTTTCAGTGGGTCATATGCACACAGAACAAGCTTGCCGTGTGTCATACTTGCCCACTTTTAAATACTCCTCTCCCAGAGAAGCCCAGAGAGGAGACTGTCAGCATCACGTTTGGGGGCAGGGGTCTGATGTAGACGTCATCAAGCCCCACCCCCAACACTGGAAATCCCCCCGATTTGCGGGGCTAAACTGTGCTATTTGCATATTTAGCCCCTTTCCCCTCCTGGCGAATAGCCACGAATCGCGGTGATTCAACTATGCGGCCGTGCAACTGATGGGGAGATCGGGAGGGTGAGGCAGAATCCGGGAGGATTGCCCACCTTTCCGGGGGGCCGGGAGGGGACCCAATTTCTGGGACCCTCCCGGCCAATCCGGGTCAGCAACCCTGCCATGGGTGTGTCAGGGGTATATGCAGTGACGTAACTTGTGCAAGGCAGCCCCCGCCACTGCTTGGAGGAGCGGGGGCTGCGTGGGCGCTGGCTCCCACCCGGCACACTGAGTGCCAAAGTGAGCTGCTGCTTTTGCTAGTATGTGTTGCTGAAGGCCACAGCCATGACAGTCTGACAGACTCACTGTCAGACTGTCACATTGCCCTTACTTGATGGGCGGGCGGCTATCCAATAGCAGGATGGGTGTGCCAGTGGCTGTCGAATGAGAGGGCGGGGGGCGGGCAGGTGCGCGGCCTGGAACAGTGACAGAGGAAGCAGCAGTGACTGCTGGTCCCTGCCTCAGCTTCTCCTATGCGTGTGACGTCATCACGTCACACGCTGGAGAGGGCAAACAGAGCAGAGGAGCCGGGAAGATACAAGCTGACAGGGCCGGTGCTAGGGTGTCCGGCGCCCTCCTGCAAACCATACATTTTGCGCCTTTTCACATTGCCATTGCAGTGCCATATATACATATGCCCCCAATAGTGCCAGATACACATATGCCCCCCCACGGTGCCAGGTATGCACCACACGGTGCCGGGTATGTCCCCACAGTGCCAAAAAGCTGGTATGCCCCCACAGTGCCACAAACTGCTATGCCCCCACAGTGCCACAAACTACTATGCCCCCACAGTGCAAATTTCCCAGCAGCAGCACTCCCCGTTGTTGCTGCTGCTGCCAGGCAGGGAGAGGACAGTCTGGTGTCCCCCTGCAGTCCTCCTGTCATGTCACCGATGGGAGGAGAGCACAGCACACCATGCGTCTCCTTCCCCCTCACTTCCCTGTGACTGGGCTGCCCACCAATCAAAGCTCACTGGCCGGCTCCTGATTGGCTGCTGGCCCACAAGCTCTGATTGGCGGATGGCCCAGTCACAAGGATGCACAGTAAGGGGTAGGAGAGATGCGCAATGCGCACTCTCCTCCCCTCAGAAGGAGAAGGGATTCAGGGAACTGGCAGCAGGGGGCACTGGGACAGACGGTGGGTGGCGGGCAGCAGTGGGAGCAGGAGCCGCACTTTACAAGGGGGAGAGCCGCATGAGGCTCAAGAACCACAGGTTGGCCACCACTGCTATGGAGGATCTCGGGTGCATGTAAATGTATGCATACACCATCTCAGTGCTGTGTCCGCAAAATGTTGCAGGCACTAAAGGTGCCCATACATGCTGCGAGAATCACATACGTTATGGGCTAGATCGCATCGCATCACACGTCATGCATGCAATGTGTGTGCGATGCGATCCGAAAGCAGTACAAAAAGTATGTGCGGCACTCGTGAGTGAGGGGGAAAGGAGGGGAGAGAAGGAGGAGATGGAAGAAGAGGGGAGGAGATAGAGGGGGCGGAGTGTTGATTACTGGCAGCGGCACTGGCACAGCCCACTGAGAAGAGGGAAGGAAGGGGAGGTGGCGCTGCTGATTTGATTGACAGCTGACAGGCGCAGGGAGCAATGGTTAGGGGGTGGATCCGGACATGACATGTCATCCAGGCATTCACAGACAGTGCTACATGCCTCAGCGCAAGTGTCCGTGAGGAAGAGGGGGCAGGTCGCAGGAGGAGAACAGTGTGTGTGCGATGCAGGGAGCTGCTCAGCCTCTCCTTACTGCCACCCACTGTCAGGCAGGCGCTGCGGGCGGCATGCAGGAGGCAATGACATTGAGGGCTGAGGCAGCTTTAGCAGAGCAGGGAGGGAGACAGCGCCTTTTCACCATGGCGCCTACCTGCTTTGCAGGAGCTGCTGAGTGGGTAGCGCCGGCCCTGCAAGCTGAGCATGGAGGGAGCCTCAGGGAGCAGAGAAAACAGTGTCCCAATCCACCCAGTCCTAGTCCCGGGAGCGCAGGAAGTCTCTCTCTCTAACCTGCATATCTGAGGTGAGGTCCGTCCTGTCTCTCCCCCCCTTCCTCCCAGCAGCAGCACACTGGTAGGAAGTTCAGAACTGTTTCTGTGCACACTCGCAACCTCCTTCTGTCCGCGCAGGCTGGGCAGCTGCAGCATCGTCCCTCTCCCTGCTTTCTGTTCCTGACCATCCTGCGTCCTGCTCCAGCGGCTGCCTTCTCTTCCGCTGCACTCTGCACTCCGGTTACAGAGCCCTCCCCTTCTACAGGCTTCAGCACAGGAGCTGAACACAACAATAAGGTTAACCCTTTCAAACCCTGGTTTTCTACAGTGGGATGCAAAACAGTCAGTGTCTGTGTCATCACATGTCAGCATATTTGTGTCTGGGTGTCTGTGTTATGTCTCTAGATGTCCGCGTCTGTCAGGATCAGTGTCTCTATGTCATACCTCCCAACTTCAGTCCGAAGGAAATAGGGACACTCGCGCGCGTCCGAAAAGGGGGCGGGGTGTATGCAAATGAGGGCACGGTTTATGCTAATTAGCCGCGACCTCATTTTCATACGAGAATAGACGCTGTGCGCATGCGCACAGCGTCTATTCTACTAGATTGGGGGGTCTCCCAACTGCCACCCCCCGCAGCGGGACAATGCCTGCCGCGGGTGGGACGTCGGGACAGGACCCGAAAATCGGGACTGTCCCGACGGAATCGTGACAGTTGGGAGGTATGCTATGTGCAGTCCGTGTGTCAGCGTATCCCTGTGTATAGTCAGTGTCCATGTGTCAACATGTGTGTCTGTGTCAGCGTCCATGTATCAGCTTGTCAGCGCCAGTGTTTTAGGATCTGTCCATTTTTCAGCATATGTCTGTTTGTCGGCGTCTGCGTGTCCAAGCGTTAACATATGTCAGCATACAGTACTTCCCATCTGTACCGATTTTCATGCGACAGGGATTTTTTGTCTGTCCCATGACATTTTGCGCCTACACAGAGCATCTATTCACGGAAGACAGAGGGGCTGGGGGCATGCCAGAAGCTCACAGAGCGCTTAGCATGCCTCCATAGTGATGAAAACGGGAGGCATGGCTTGTGGGAGCATTATTCCCAATAATCCTTGCCCCCTCTCAGTGCAGTCACACACTTTTTCTGGCGGCGGTGCGGCTTCGTCGCACAGAAGTCTTAATTATAGAGAAAGAAGCATAAGGATGTGTGACATACAGTATAGGGTGGAATTTAATGCCGCCTGAGTTCAGTGCAGTGCAAGATGTCTGCTAAATTATGACGTTTTTTAAAGGGGCATTAACTTACAAGGCAAAACCAAGCCTGTTAAGTTAATTCCCCTTTAAAAAACGTCAGAATTCAGCAGACATCTCGCACTGCACTGAACTCAGGCGGCATTAAATTCCGGCCATAGTGACTTAGGTGTGTGGAGTGTAAGGTTAATGACAGCATGTGGCATATAGTGCAAGGGGCATTATGATGTGTGACGTAATGTTTAAGGGGGGCGCCAGAATCTTTTTTGGCTGGGGGGAGCAAAATTTATAGTTACGCCACTGGGTATATGGGTTAATCTGCAGGCTATCCAGATGCGAGAATACAAAAAATGTCTGCATATCCAACTCTGAATGTACAGTAGGAAAGATTCTTACAGCAGTGTCTTAGGGAAATGAGTACTCAGTCAGTGCACTGGACTGGAGAGCAGCTGCCAGGAAGAAGAGACAGACGCCTTACTATGAGGTGGGAGAATGTTTGCTTAGACTGTGCAGTACTGGTTATACTGTGTTTTTGTTTAACCTCTCCTGAACCACTTTTTAATATTATTTAAGTGTCTGAAACAGCCTATACTATAGACCCACTATTGTGTTAGATATTAATACTGTGTTTCATACAGGATCCAGTGTATACAAAGACCAATATGTATATACAGTATGTCCAGGATCATTATCAGGTTCTTCTCCCCCAGACTTCCGCACTTGCTCGAATGTTCCGCAGATGGGGAGATTATGGATGGCGTTCGGAAACCCCCGTCTATAGATCCTGCGTGCAGCATTACTGTGCGCGTTCCCAGAAGACAATGTAATAATTCCCATATTTGTATAGCAGCTGTATTACCGCAAGGTTTGTTTCTACATAAAATGATTGCAGACGCTGACAAAAATATAAAAATAATGAAATGTGTGCTGACAAGCCGGGAACTTGTTATCAGAATCCCAGATGCGGGAGCTGAGACACAAAGGGATTACGTGGTTTGTCCAATGTTGCAAACAGCTGACAAAGGGATTAGAGCGCAGGACTTTGGGAGATCGTCTTCATTCTCCTTCTGCCACCGGGGTATTTACTCTGCAAGTGAAACATCGCTGTAGCTCTCATAAAACAAATACGATCCGCAGAGGTCTGAAGAGGTGGGTGAGAGGTTAAGTGCTGCAATTCTAGAACACAGGACCTGCGTCAGAGCCGGCTGTAAGGCCCATAAAATAGTTTGTTAGAGTAACTTGCACTTGGTGCCCTTTGTGCCTTGACAGGCACCCGAGGGGTTGCAAATTGAGAGCCGCAGGTAGCGCGGTCACCAGTAACCGCGCTCCCAAATACACCTCTTACTAGACATATTATTGCCAGATTACCCGCTCATGACAGCGACATGTTAACTGTGTTCACAAATATAACATAGGGCTGATTCAGAAATGCTGGCACAGGTCCGAATTTGGCCTCGATGGTGGAGAACTGAACATGTGCATTTTAATTTGCCAGGGCACTCGCTGCCTGATTGACATGCAGGGGGCATGGACACCTGGCGTTTTGTGGGCGTGCCCATAAAACCGGTGGGCGCGCCCATAGAAACGCCGGTGTTCACCTGCCCGCTTGGGGTGGGCGTCACTTGCCATCAGCGCCCGCCCTCAATTTGGCCATCATGGTGCAGCATAAATGTAAGTCCCGGGCTACTCTTCTGCTGCCGACAGAGGAAAACCGATGTCTCTCTGTGCGGGTGATTTCAAGTGATCGTGTAAGCGTCTGAGGGGATCCGCCGGTGAGGGAGGTTTTCTGGGAGGGTCGCAGGTGGGCCCGTCTGACAACAGCAGCGGCCTCCATCTTCCCACGATGTCCGCCACACTGAGTACGTCTAGATACGACTACATAGTTACCTCCCCTCCTGCATTCTGCAGGAGACTCCCTGACATAGCAGCAATCTCCCTCTCTCCCTCATTAGTCTAGCAATCTCCCTCATGTCACCTAGCCCACATTACACTGTTGCATCATAGTTACCTCCCCTCCTGCATTCTACAGGAGACTCCCTGACATAGCAGCAATCTCCCTCTCTCCCTTATTAGTCTATAAATCTCCCTCATGTCACCTAGCCCTCATTACACTGTTTTTTTTAATTGTGTAAATTTGTATTGAAACACATGAAAATGGGTGTACAGCTTTACATTTCAATGTACAAATATAGTAAAACAGCACTGGGAGGATCCAATACATGGAATGTTAATAGACAATAAAGTATTTAGGATAAAGAACAATATAGACTATGTCCATTTTTTGAGTAATGTCCATTCCAAATACCGTGGTCTCATTGGGTAGATTGTTTACTAACCAAAGCAGGTACACATATGAAGCGCTCGGATTTGATATTTTAAACCTTAGCAAACAAGTAACAGATAAACTTAACCCGGTACTCTCAAGATGGAGTACCATCCTACCGCCCCCCAACTAACAAAAGGAAAGAAAAGAAAGAAAAAAAAAGGGAAAAGAAGAGAACAAATAATCAATATTAGACCGTGAAGACTTGGATGTGCATGTAGGCACTGAGGTGAGTTTCAGGTATTTCAGTAAGGTATGTTGTGGATTAATTGATGGACCGCATCGCAATACAGGGGGGAAAGGGGAGCGGGCACCCACCAGGCCCCAGAGTTGCATAGTAGTAGGGCCTATAGCCCTCATTGTGGATCAGTGGCCAGGGCCAGTCTAGAAGCATTCCAGTTGCCCCATTTAGCAGCGTATGGACCAAGCGAGCCACGTGATCTATAGGTGAACCTCTCGTGGCTCACCACCTCAATGACAAGCGCCCTCCAATGGTGTACATTCGGATACGTTACATCAAACCACTTCCTAGCTATTAGTACCTTAGCAATGGCCGTAAGACTTAGCACATATTTATAAACTGGAGGAGATCGGGACTCTTGTAGGCCCAGAGCGAACATGCAATATTTGGGGTCAAAGGGAGGAAGAGAGGGGTCAGTGATGAGTACATCGGTCCAGACCATCTCCCAAAAGTCATGAATCGGTGGGCAGGTCCACATCATATGCCAGAAGTCAGCACCAGACGATGCGCATCTGGGGCATTTATCATCCGATCTCAACCCCGCTCGCATCAGGGAGACCGGGGATTTGTAAGCCCTGTGCAGTACATAGTATGACACTTGCTGGTATTTCAGACATGAAGTGGCGTATCTAACTGAGTCTAGAATCTCGGCCCATTGCTCCGCATCCAGTGCTCCTATGGTCGATTCCCATTTATCCCTGAGGGGGGTGAGACTATCAGTGTCAACCCGGCCGACGATGTCCTTATAGATGGTAGAGACTTGTTTTGTGGTAGGTAGGCTCCGGAGGAGGGTCTTTAGAGGGGAGTCAGCAGTGAGGGGGGGGGGATCCTTAAACTGGGTTTGGGCTGCATGTCTAAGTTGCAGATAGCGGTAGAAGGAGCTATTGGGGATTTGCAGTTCCTCTGAGATCTGTTGGAACGTCTTAATTACTCCCGAGGTGAATAGTTGGGCTACTGATATGAGACCCGCCCCCAACCAGAAACCGTCTAATGAGAGCTGTTCAAACTCCGGGTATGTTTTGTTAAACCATAGGGGAGTATCCCCATCCACACCTCCCCAGCCGCACACCCTGTGGGACTGTCGCCAAACCAGCACCGCCTGCCTGAAAAGAGGGGATAGGGTAGGCTTGATGGGAGAGGAAAGAAGAAACTGGAGAGGGAGGAGGCGGGACCCCACACACTCGGTAAATGATCCCTCAAAGGTGGGGCCAGATCTTCCCAAGATCCAATCCGAGATATGTGCCAATTGTGCTGCAAAGTAATAGAGTCGAAAGTCAGGTAGTCCCAGACCTCCATCCGCTCGTGGTTTAGTAAGGGTTTTAAGCGCTATCCTAGGCGGTCTGTTTGCCCATATAAAAGAAGAGAGGAGGGTATTAATGGTTGTGAATATATGTTTAGGTATGTAGATCGGGGAGTGCTGGAGTAAGTACAAGTATTTAGGGAGGATAGACATTTTGATGAGATTAATTCTGCCCATGACTATCAGGGGAGTTTCTTCCATACATGTATTTTAGCTTTAAGGTCTTTAGTGACCGCGTTGATATTGAGGTCTATAAAATCTGGGATTTTAGGGGTAAATCCAGACCCCCAAGTATTTAAACCTGAGGACCCACTGGAGTGGAGAGGTAATTGGCAGCCTCTCTGGTATTTTGCCCGAGAGGGGGAGGATACTAGATTTCCCCCAGTTGACCAGGAGACCCGAGAAGACTCCAAAGGACTGGACTATCTGTAGCATCCCCTCCAAGGAGGTTCCAGCGTCTCTTAGAAAGAGAAGGGTGTCATCGGCGTATAGTGCAACAACATCCTCCCGCCCTCCCAGAGGGATGCCCCTGACAACCGGGGAGTCACGAAGCATGATGGCCATGGGTTCAATGGCAAGAGCAAAAAGGGCAGGTGATAGCGGGCAGCCCTGCCTAGTACCTCTACCAAGGGGAATGTCTCCGTCACATACCCGTTAACTGAGATGCGAGCTACTGGGGATGAGTATAGCAGGCGTACCCATTGTATGAAATTAGGACCAAAGGCAAATCTCCGCAGGACCCCCCACAAATAGTCCCACTCCACAGAGTCGAAGGCCTTGGCAGCGTCCAGAGACACCACCACTGCCCCGACCCATCCAAGTCGCTTCCCTGCAGGTGACAGTACAGTCTCCTGAGGTTCCGGGTGGTTGATCGACCCGGCATGAAGCCAGATTGGTCCTCGTCTATAACGGTGGCTACCACTAAGTTGAGTCTAGTTGCCAAGATTTTGGCGAGTATTTTCACGTCTGTTGAGAGAAGTGATATGGGGCGGTAAGAGTCTGGGAGGGAGGGGTCCTTACCCGGTTGGGGATAACAACAATAATCGCCTCTGCCATAGACGGAGGTAGGGCGCCCCCCTGTTTTAGATCCGCGTAGAGCTGGAGAAGATAGGGTACAAAATATTCCTTATGTTTTTTATATACCTCTATTGGTATACCATCGCCACCAGGGCTTTATTGTTGGGGAACGAGGATATGGCAGCATCGATCTCACTGGAGGTGATATCTGATTCAAGCATGGCTATAGACTGCTGGGATAAGGACGTTATTGTTAATGTCCAGGAGGAATTGTTCTAACTGATATGGTGTATATGTCACCCGGGACGAGTATAGTGAGGTATAGAAAGCTAGAAAGGTCTGTGCGATCTCTGGTGTTGTGAAGTGTTCCCTGCCTTGCGTGTCACATATTTTTTGAACGGAGCAAGCGGACCTCTCGTCACGGGCGAGATATGACATATAGCTACCTCCTACATCAGACTGGGAATATCTAGCATGGGCCGAGAAGAGAAGCTTGCGTTTAGATTTGTCAAACAAGTGGTCGGTCCACATTTTACGTGCCACCTCCCACCGTATTCTATCTTCAGGGAGACCAGAGCGTAGGTATTCGGTCTCACCCACTGAGCACGCCTCCTCAAGTTTAGCCTCCTCCTCCCGACCCGCCCTCTTGACATTCGCTATTCTTTTTAGAAGGGAACCGCGAATGATTGTTTTAAATGTTTCGTGCTTAATAACCGGATCCCGGCATGAAGCATTGTCCTCATGGAACGCAGACCACTCCCCCACCAGTCCACCGCCGTCAGTCAATAGTGTGAGCCAGAAGGGATTAAGCCTCCAGGTGCTAGCACCTCGGGAGGGTAGCATATCCAACGTAATAGGGGAGTGGTCTGAGATCCCCCTGCGGAGATACTCCACCGTAATGATTTTGGGTAGTAGGTCTGGGGATACCAACGCAAGGTCTATCCTAGAGAACGATTGATGACCCGTGGAGAAACATGGGAATTGTCTCTGCGTGGGGTTTCTATGTCTCCAGGCGTCAACCAAGTCCAGCTCATTAACTAACCTAGCAAACGGGGTGGGTGTGGGGACAGGGGGGGAGGGCGGCCCGCGACCGTCCATCTGTCCAGCGATTTATCTAGAATATTGTTGAAGTCCCCTATGCATAGCGTAGGGGCTAAGGGGAAAGAGGTAAGGAATGTCACAGCCTTCTTAAGGACCTCATTGCTATAGGGGGGGGGGGGTATATATACCGCAAGGATGTTTAAGGTGATATGGTTAACAGTTGCCCTTAGGAAAACATAACGACCATATTGGTCAATTTGATGGTGGGTGAGATGGAAGTTAATAGATTTTTTAATTAGGATTGTAACTCCTCTGGCGTTATTGGAGAAGGTGGAGTGGAACATATGTCCCACCCAGGTTTTTTTTAGGGACATAGTTTTAGTACCAGTCAGGTGGGTCTCAGATAGGCAGGCTATGTCTGCTCCATGTTTTTTTTTATCTCAGCAAGCACAAGCGAGCGTTTAACCCTGTCATTAAGACCCCTCGCATTCCAACCGAGTGTGCGGAGCCCCGCCGCTGTATTAGGGGGAGGCATAGGTGAGGAACAGAGTAGGTGAGAAGGAAGGAGGGCTCTCATCGCCCGGGCGGGGGCTAAATAGGCATAGCATTGGCCATAGTAAGAGGGTGCAGTCTGGTTGGCTCTGGCACTTAGTAAAAACCTGGTACGCCCACGACCCACATGTATGATGGTAAGTCCCATGGGGCCCCCGGATACCCGGCCCCACCCCCAGAACGCAACGGTCACTATGCAGACACTTACTTATGCGAGAGTACATTGGCCACATACACATCTTCACTTTTAAGGAAATTAAGGAAACTAAAAAAAGAAAAAACAGTGGAAACAGTAATAAAACAATCGTCCCAATAACCCTAGCCCACCCTGTATACCTACCGAACATTAGATATACCTTGGATCCCAGTAACAGCTAGAACTAAACTTTCCCAACCAGAATGCTAACTGTACTAACTAAGGGGTATAGGTGATAGTAATCACCTATAGACAAATAACAATTTCCTAACATGCTTTGAGCTCCTTAGAATGGAGTACATCCTGAGCTAGATAGACAGGGTTATTAAACAGTATGAGTAATCAGATTCCCCAAGTGCCCCACTTATGGGGTATTAGATCAGTTATGCTCACAGTTCGTGTGTCAGTTCTGGTGCCGTGGCCTGCGGTCCAGCCACTGCTCGGCCTCCTGTGGAGAATTGAAGAAGTGGGTGACACCATCCGCCACCACTCTAAGCCGTGCCGGGAACAGCATGGAATACTGCACCTGCCGGTCTCGTAGCTTGCGTTTAATTTGCAGGAATTGTGCCTGTGTTTTCTGGACATCTGCTGCAAAGTCGGGGAACGCCGCCACCACCTGGTTGTCGATTTTGAGGGGACCTCTCTCTCGAGCCAGCCTGAGGACAGCGTCTCTGTCCCTGTAGTGTAGGAATCTGGCTATGAAGGTGCGTGGGGGGGCTCCCGGTGGTGGGGCTCCAGCGGGTAGTCGGTGGGCCCTTTCAACTGGGAATTGCCGGCTGAAGTCATCAGGGGAGAATGTCTCTAGTAGCCACCTCTCTAGGAATTTCTCCGGGGAGGAGCCCTCCGTCCTTTCAGGTAGACCAACAAATCGCACATTGTTGCGACGAAGGCGCCCCTCCATGTCTGATATCTTGGACTTAACGGCCGCCATTTGCGTAGTGAGATCCGCCACTGCTGTTTAAAGGGGATTAGTCAAATCCTCCAAGTCTGATATCCTATGCTCGGCCTCCCCCACCCGCTCCCGGACCTTCTGCATGTCATGGCGAATGAGGGAGATGTCAGATTGCACTTGACCGATTCTGTCCATAACTCTCTGCTCGGTAGCCGATATGGCTAGGAGGATCTGCTGCGTGGACTGGGCAGCCGTCTCAGTGGGGGGAGAGTCCTCATCCGCACTTGGGGATTTTGGAGATTCAGCTCGGCTCGTTGACTGCGCTGGAGGGGGGGGGGGGGGGGGGGGCTGGGAGCCCCGAGCATACTTCTCCAACCTAGTCGCTGCGGAGGGGCCTCCCGTTTTCCCCATGGCACAAGGGGACCCAGAACTTAGATCAAAGGAGGCTTATTGACAGAGTTATATGATAATGCGGTCGCTCTGGGCGGGTGGTCTGTTAATTGGTGGGGAGACAGTCACCCCTGTCCCAGGGAGGGCCGTAGCACTGAGGTTAGGAGGGGGTAGTAGATGACGAGGTCAGCAGAGGTCAAAGGAGAAAAAAATAAAAAATAAAAAAAGGGGTGGTTGGAGAGGGGAGGCCAGAGTGCAATATCAGAGAGTTCAGAGTCACTGCAGTGTGTAGCCAGCCCTCCGGACACAGCCTCCCGGGGGGACGGAGTCCCTAATGTAATAACAGAGAGGTCAAAGGCACTGTGTTGAAGTATATGATGCAGGTATAGGGTGGCAATATTGATGTATGGAGCAGGATGAGACCTTTAGGTAGTATGTACAGCAGCAGGAGGGAGCACACAGGTTTAGTGCCAAAGGACAATATGCTGAATTTTGCTTTGTAGCGAGGGCTCTGCACTTTTCACAGGCTGCTTATAGTGGGGTCTGGGGGGGAGGCAGAGGGAAGGAGGCAGCTTGCTTCAGTGAGGGAAGTGGGTATTCTGTTAGGTCACTGGCCCCCATATATCACCCCCCTTCTTGAGATGATGAGGTGGGCTAGGGCAGATCACAGAGGGCGTAAGGAGTGTCACCCAGATTAAGGCATCATCGTGCAGACTTCCACAGGGCTCCAAAATGGCGCCGTCTCCCTTCCCCCGGCGCCCGTTTGGCGCGAATTAATATGTTGGGCGCTCCTGCCCGACTCACCCTTGAAGGGGACTTCAGTAGGGGTCCCTCGCCTCCCGATGGATGTAGGTCTGGGAGGCGTCAGGACTCCACGTCCAGCCGGCCGCCTCCTAGCTCTGTGTGCCGGGCGGGGGGACGAGGTCTCAGGCGGGCGTCAGAGTCAGGCGCCGGGTCACCAGCGCTGACGCGGGGAGGAGGTCGGGAGCCAGCGGTGATGTGCTGGCGGCGTCTGCAGCCCTATGTCGCCCGCGAGGCGTGCAGGAAGGCTCGCGAGCTCCGGCGTCTGCAGGTCCAAGATGGCGGCGGGGTCACTTGCGGTGAGCGAAGCGTTGGAGGACGCTCTCGCAGCCAGGCACCCGGTGGGAGTCAGCGCCGGCACACTGTAGGCAATGCCGGGGAATGCTCTGGGCAAAGTGGTGGGGCAGCCAGGTCTCTGTCAGGGCACAGGATGCAGGATTTTCAGAGGATTTTTGCGGAGCTCAGTGAGAACACGTCTTCTCACATGCTCAGCCAAGACACGCACCCCCTCATTACACTGTTACATCATAGTTACCTCCCCTCCTGCATTCTGCAGGAGACTCCCTGACATAGCAGCAATCTCCCTCTCTCCCTCATTAGTCTAGCAATCTCCCTCATGTCACCTAGCCCACATTACACTGTTACACCATAGTTACCTCCCCTCCTGCATTCTGGAGGAGACTCCCTGACATAGCAGCAATCTCCCTCTCTCCCTCATTAGTCTAGCAATCTCCCTCATGTCACCTTGCCCACATTACACTGTTGCATCATAGTTACCTCCCCTCCTGCATTCTTCAGGAGTCTCCCTGACATAGCAGCAATCTCCCTCTCTCCCTCATTAGTCTAGAAATCTCCCTCATGTCACCTAGCCCTCATTACACTGTTACATCATAGTTACCTCCCCTCCTGCATTCTGCAGGAAACTCCCTGACATAGCAGCAATCTCCCTCTCTCCCTCATTAGTCTAGCAATCTCCCTCATGTCACCTAGCCCACATTACACTGTTACACCATAGTTACCTCCCCTCCTGCATTCTGCAGGAGACTCCCTGACATAGCAGCAATCTCCCTCTCTCCCTCATTAGTCTAGCAATCTCCCTCATGTCACCTAGCCCACATTACACTGTTACATCATAGTTACCTCCCCTCCTATATTCTGCAGGAGACTCCCTGACATAGCAGCAATCTCCCTCTCTCCCTCATTAGTCTGGCAATCTCCCTCATGTCACCTAGCCCACATTACACTTACACTATAGTTACCTCCCCTCCTGC
Organism: Crinia signifera; assembly: GCF_055691185.1. Lineage (NCBI taxonomy): Eukaryota > Metazoa > Chordata > Amphibia > Anura > Myobatrachidae > Crinia > Crinia signifera. The sequence goes on along the minus strand of NC_139222.1, from coordinate 285,481,388 downwards.
ATTCTGCAGGAGACTCCCTGACATAGCAGCAATCTCCCTCTCTCCCTCATTAGTCTGGCAATCTACCTTATGTCACCTAGCCCACATTACACTGTTACATCATAGTTACCTCCCCTCCTGCATTCTGCAGGAGACTCCCTGACATAGCAGCAATCTCCCTCTCTCCCTCATTAGTCTAGCAATCACCCTCATGTTACCTAGCCCACATTACACTGTTACATCATAGTTACCTCCACTCCTGCAATCTGCAGGAGACTCCCTGACATAGCAGCAATCACCCACATTAGTCTAGCAATCTCCCTCATGTCACCTAGCCCACATTACACTGTTACATCATAGTACCACCCCTCCTGCATTCTGCAGGAGACTCCCTGACATAACAGCAATTTTCCTCTCTCCCTCATTAGTCTAGCAATCTTCCTCATTCCACCTAGCCCACATTACACTGTTACATCATAGTTACCTCCCCTCCTGCATTCTGCAGGAGACTCCCTGACTTAACAGCAATCTCCCTCTCTCCCTCATTAGTCGAGTAATCTCCCTCATTTCACCTAGCCACATTACACTTTTACATCATAGTTACCTCCCCTCCTGCATTCTGCAGGAGACTCCCTGACATAGCAGCAATCTCCCTCTCTCCCTCATTAGTCTAGCAATCACCCTCATGTCACCTAGCCCACATTACACTGTTACATCATAGTTACCTCCACTCCTGCAATCTGCAGGAGACTCCCTGACATAGCAGCAATCACCCACATTAGTCTAGCAATCTCCCTCATGTCACCTAGCCCACATTACACTGTTACATCATAGTACCACCCCTCCTGCATTCTGCAGGAGACTCCCTGACATAACAGCAATCTCCCTCTCTCCCTCATTAGTCTAGCAATCTTCCTCATTTCACCTAGCCCACATTACACTGTTACATCATAGTTACCTCCCCTCCTGCATTCTGCAGGAGACTCCCTGACTTAACAGCAATCTCCCTTTCTCCCTCATTAGTCGAGTAATCTCCCTAATTTCACCTAGCCACATTACACTGTTACATCATAGTTACCTCCCCTCCTGCATTCTGCAGGAGACTCCCTGACATAACAGCAATCTCCCTCTCTCCCTCATTAGTCGAGTAATCTCCCTCATGTCACCTAGCCCACATTACACTGTTACATCATAGTTACCTCCCCTCTTGCATTCTGCAGGAGACTCCCTTACATAGCAGCAATCTCCCTCTCTCCCTCATTAGTCTAGCGATCTCCCTCATGTCACCTAGCCCACATTACACTGTTACACCATAGTTACCTCCCCTCCTTCATTCTGCAGGAGACTCCCTGACATAGCAGCAATCTCCCGCTCTCCCTCATTAGTCTAGCAATCTCCCTCATGTCACCTTGCCCACATTACACTGTTACACCATAGTTACCTCCCCTCCTGCATTCTGCAGGAGACTCCCTGACATAGCAGCAATCTCCCTCTCTCCCTCATTAGTCTAGCAATCACCCTCATGTCACCTATCCCACATTACACTGTTACCCCATAGTTACCTCCCCTCCTGCATTATGCAGGAGACTCCCTGACATAGCAGCAATCTCCCTCTCTCCCTCATTAGTCTAGCAATCTCCCTCATGTCACCTAGCCCACATTACACTGTTACACCATAGTTACCTCCCCTCCTGCATTCTGCAGGAGACTCCCTGACATAGCAGCAATCTCCCTCTCTCCCTCATTAGTCTAGCAATCTCCCTCATGTCACCTAGCCCACATTACACTGTTACACCATAGTTACCTCCCCTCCTGCATTCTGCAGGAGACTCCCTGACATAGCAGCAATCTCCCTCTCTCCCTCATTAGTCTAGCAATCACCCTCATGTCACCTAGCCCACATTACACTGTTACATTTTTTGGGGGAAAAGGAATGAGAGATAGATACATTTACATTGAATCATCAGCGCCATTTCCCAGCACTTTACCAAGTATAGTATCTCTTACTAACTGCTCTGGGGCTCATCTACATTTGGATATAAGTCATTTTGCAAGATTCCCCTCAGATGTAGCAGTGCACACCCACGCTTCTAGGGGCCATGTTCCCAATCTCTTTTCACAATCTCTCCATATATGTAACTAGACACGCCCTTTAGGTGGAGCATGAGACGCCCCCTCAATAGGGCGCTGTGCAAAATTCTGCTACCAACTATAATCTCCCTGAAACTAGTTTTCAAAAGTAGGCAAGTATGCGACTATCACCCAAAAACCTAATGTGCAGCTTTACTCAAGTAACCGAGAAATTCCTTGAAGCCCAGTGACAAAAGTCTATTTCAGGGACCGTACCAATTATTTCAGGACAGGGAGTGGAAAACGCAATCTCAGACCTGGAATGGAAACTGAAAGCAAATGGGGTATTTAAAGGATTAAGCAATCGCTCCAGATTATAGGCTGCATGCATAAAAGGCACTCAGCGGAGTCACACAATTTGGGGGTTTGTTAGATCCCTTGTCATTACTCTTGTAAGCGTGCAGAATGTTAAATTGTATCACAGTTTCTATGCGTGATGGGAAGCGAATGGCGGTGAGAGCGTCACATGTTTTCTGGTAACACCCGCGGGGAGATTGTAGCAGGCCCAGCAGACAGAACAGTACATTACATAGAGCAGCTCCTTCCCCCTGGCTATCGTAGCAATGCTGCTGCTTGTGTCTCCGACAGACCGCGGTTATTTCTGTCACAGAAGATAAAGACTCGTTATCAGACATCGTTATCAGACATCCTCCTCATTACGGTATACAGCAGTCGCCCATTATATTACATGGGGGAAACCAAATAACTGCAGACCCACAATCCCATAACAGAAACCCAGGATTAGGTGATTTGTTATACATGTTATCAAACTTGCAAAAAGGGAATATACAAACAAGCTGACACACAACCTCACAGCAAAGGACCCTGCGGCAGTATGGAAGGGCATGCAAAACATAACAAATTACAAGAAAGCCCAAACACAGTCTGAAACCAGCCATGAACTTGCAGAAGACCTGAACAAGTTCTACTGCAGATTTGAGCAGGCCGTACCTCCCCCACTCCATCCCAAAGACCACCAAACCCAGGCCCTCCACTTGGACCAAGGCGAGGTAGAAGCAGTACTCAAAAGAATAAAACCTAAGAAGGCTGCAGGACCGGATGGTGTGTCACCATCCAGCCTTAGGACCTGTGCAGCTCAGCTCGCCCCCATCTTCACAACGATATTCAACTCCTCCCTGGACTTGTGCAAGGTTCCTGCCTGCTTCAAATGCTCTATCATCATCCCGGTCCCTAAGAAAACACCCACGAAGGACCTAAATGACTTCAGGCCAATTGCACTAACCTCAGTGGCCATGAAAGCATTTGAAAGACTAGTACTGAAGCACCTGAAAGAAGTGACAAACTCTCACCTTGACCCCATGCAGTTTGCCTACCGGGCGAACAGAAGTGTAGAGGATGCGGTCAACCTCGGGCTGCACCATATTTTACAACACCTCGACCACCAAGGCACCTATGCAAGAGTCCTATTCGTGGACTTCAGCTCAGCATTTAATACTATCGTTCCCAGCATCCTGCAGCCAAAACTCCTCTCCTTAGGAGTCCCAGGATCAACATGCTCATGGATAGTGGACTTTCTAACAGCAAGGGAACAGGTGGTCAAAGCCGGCGCCTTCTCGTCCAGCACACGAACAATCAGTACTGGAGCCCCCCAAGGATGCGTCCTCTCCCCTCTGCTCTTCTCTCTCTACACGAATGACTGCACCTCAGCTGAGCAGTCAGTGAAAATCATCAAATTCGCAGATGACACCACTATCATCGGCCTAATCAAGGATAGTGACGAGACCGCGTACAGGCATGCAGTGGAGAAGCTGACACAGTGGTGCAGCAGCAACAACCTCGATCTAAACCCCACCAAAACAGTTGAGATGGTGGTCAACTACAGGAAAAAAACAAATGCACTAGCCCCGCTAACAATAGCCAACGCAGTGGTGTCGCGGGTTGATTCCTTCAAATTCCTAGGGACAACCATGTCCAGTGACCTAAGATGGGGATTAAACATAACCACAAACATCAAAAAGGCCCAACAGCGCCTGTTCTTCCTGAGGCAACTCAGGAAATTCAACATCCCAAAGGAGCTGCTGTGCGTATTTTACACCGCCATCGTGGAGTCTGTCTTATGTTCCTCGATCACAATCTGGTACGGTGGCGCAAGCGAGAACGACAAACAAAAACTGCAGAGGGTAGTGAAGACTGCGGAAAGGATCATAGGGACCGACCTCCCCCCGATAAGGGATCTGTTCTCATCCAGGGTAAGGAAACGTGCTGAGAAGATTGCAAACGACAAGCTGCATCCCGGTCACAACCTGTTCGACATCCTACCATCCAGAAGACGGTTCAGGTCCATCCCCGTCAAAACGTCCAGATCAGCAAGAAGCTTCTTTCCGTTAGCCGTCCATCACCTGAACAATCCAACCAAAGCGAATGCAATCCCAATATCAACAGCCAAACAACGTGTCACTACTTGGCGACCTGACCACCATAGTCGTAGCTAGAAATGAAATGCTTGTAATGTCTTTATGTAATATATGTAATGTCTCCCTCCCCCCCTTTTCATCCCTGCTTGATGCTGCACTGTAATCCACAAAAAATTCCTAGTGTGCGCAAGCACACATGGCCAATAAAGTTGATTCTATTCTATTCTATTCTATTCTATGAGGTGGTAGCACAGTAGTTAGTAGTGCTACCTCACAGTTCAAGCCAATGGGATCGATCCCTGTAAAGGTCAGTATCCGTTTGGAGTTTGTATGTTCTCACAATGGAGAATATGTTTTCATTCATACTGGATCTTTCATTTGTGTGCAAAATGCCTTACAGTGACACACAGACACAAGTGTGCGTCACGTTTAATTAAGTGCAAACATCTCGTTTGTCTTCCACTTTAAAAAACTAATTTGAATATTCCTAATTACCGAAGTAAGAATGCAGATATTAATTAAGTAATGGAAATAAATGGCAGCCTCGATATTGATTTACATAGAGTGGAAGGGTCCGGATGCAGTCAGCCGACCAGTAATAACTGGGGATTGTAAGAGACGTCCCTACTGACAGCAGCTGATGCTTCTGTGTCCACGTCATCCTCTGTTTCCCTTTCCTATTCAGGATGTGGTCGGTAGGTCGACACAATTAAGCGAGCGAAGGAAGCCAAATAATTAGAATAAACGATTGTTTAATACTGTGGAACTATGAGTCCCAGCAAGCCTTCCCTGCATGCTGGGACTTGGAGAACCACAAGTCCCAGCATGCGGGGCATTAAAGGGCCCGCTGGCACTTGTAGTTCCACAGTATTAAAAACAGTAAAATAAAACACACTGACACATGAAAAATAAAACTTTAATACAGATGGAGCCGGCCTTAACTTTGCAGGGCTGGCGTTTCTAATACCAGCCCCGCCATTGGCCGGCTCCAGCCAGGGGCGCGCACAAGACGCTCCTGCGCTCCATGGCAATGGACCTTATCCCGGGTCCTGCCGCCTCCCCTGCCACCTCCCCCCGGTGCCCCTTGCCGCCTTGCCGTCCCCCCTAACCCTGCCCATCTCCCTGAAGCGGAGAAGGGCAGGGACCCACATCGCCACCGTCGAGAGACTGGGACGCACCTGCGTGTGAGACGCACGCGCGTCCCAGTCTCTGGCGCTCGCCGGCCAAAGATGAGACATGCTCCATCTGTACATCCAAAGCCCTTTCATACAGATACTTACCTATCTTGAGCCCGTAGGTAGGTCCCAGGTCCGGGGCTCCAGGGTCCGTGGTCCGGGGGTCCAGGGTCTGGGGTCCAGGATCCGAAGAAATCCATAGGGGTACCTGTGGAAGAAAATCCTACTCACCAAGGTCCTCCGGCGAAGATCACATCATCTTCTTTCCGACGTAGTCCAGGTCTAACTATTCCAGCCGGTACCCGCTCATGGACTGAGGAGAGACGTTGATGTTTCATCTTCTGCACCTCTTCTCAAAATGATCAGGAGATGCAAAATTTGGCTCCTGATTGGCCGCTAGGCGGCCAACAGAATAATTCAGAGGAGAAGCGCTGAAGATGAACCTTCAGCACTTCTCCTGTGCGATGGTACCGGGTGGTCATTTTTATTTTTGCCGAGTACCGGAGGACTACTGCAGGAGAGAAGAGGACAGATCTGCACTGGAGGAGACCCATGAGTAGATTTTCCTTCCACAGGTCCCCTATGGATTTCGGCAGACCCCTCGACACCGGAGCCGGACACCTCGACATCAGGACATCAAACCCGGGGACCTAACTACAGGCTCAAGATAGGTAAGTATCTGTATGAAAGGGCTTTGGATGAAAAAAAGTTTTATTTATAGTGTGTGTTAGTGTGTTTATTCGACTATTTTTAATACTGTGGAACTACAAGTGCCAGCGGGCCCTTTAATGCCCCGCATGCTGGGACGTGTGGTTCTCCAAGTCCCAGCAGGCATGGGAGGCTTGCTGGGTCTCATAGTTCCACAGTAATAAACAACAGTTTATTCTATTTTTTACACTTTAATTAGCACCAGGCTTCAGCATGGCCAGGTAAGTCCTAGAGGGGGGAAGGGGGGCCTTTGGCCAGGCTGACTGGTCGGTAGGGTTAATGTTTTGGCCGCGGGACCTTTTGTATTAAGTGTCCCCCAGCTGTGACATTACCCTGCTGGCTGGTTGGGCCTGGGGCTGGTTCTTAAAATACGGGGGACCCCTAGTCATTTTGTCCCCCCGTATTTTGGGAACCAGCTCCGGCCCTGGGGCTGGTTTTAAAAAATCAGGGAACCCCTCTTTGCCGGGTTTCCTGATTTTTTATTACCAGCCCGGCTCTTTCAGCCTGGCGCTGGTTACGGCTGTGGGGGGGGGACCCCACGCCGTTTTATTTTAAATTCATTTATTTATTTTTCTATTTTTTTTACACTGAAGCCTGATGGATCTGACTGATCCGTGCAGGCTAAATGAAGTGTATTTTCCTGGCGTATTTGCCCGGCCATTTGCGGCCTTTTTATTCCAATTAGCGGCCGTATTTTCAATATGGCTGCTTAGTAAATCAGGAATCACCATTCTTTTGATTGGCGATTTCTGTCATATTGTATCAATGGTGTAATCATTTGTATTTGTAAATACAAATACAAATGTCCCATCAATACGAAAAATCTTATTTTTGGCATAGCAAGTGCCAAAAATACTAATGCGAATTACGAATTCATCTTAGTAAATTTCCCCCTGTATGTTAATTGCAATTCTATAATTACCCAAGTAACTGAGTTAAAATACATTTGGTTGGTCTTTGTGTGAGACCCCTGGCTAGTGCTGGGTATGGGAGTGGAAGTAAAAATGGTACAACAGGCCATCTCATCACAAACAGCAAGCAGTTTATTTACAGTTTAGACAGGGTTGTCACTGAAATAACATTAAATAGTCGTTCTTCTCCTCTAGCACAACATTTGTGTAGATTACATTAGACTACATCAGTCCAGAAATTTCTTCCAGCAGCATAAACAATGATGGGACAGCAATATATTATCAGGGTATCCTGGGACCAGTAGTGCCACAACAGCTTACTAGGACTGTCCTTTTTGATGTGTTCTCCTCCTACTCGCTGGGGATTCTCTGCAGTCTATCTAACCAGGATCTCTCCTGGACTCGTCACTGGGGGCTTCTCGCCTCACGTGGTTTCCTACCACTCACCCCGTTAGTCCTCTCCCGAGACTCACATCTCTCATCCTGCTGCTAAGGTGCCCCTGGAGGTGGGGATCCCCCTTGTTCCATCCATTGATCTCTCCTGCTGCCGTCACACTTTAAATATGGAATCTCTTGCTCTTCATAGCAGCAGCCAAATGTTACTTGATAATGTCATAGACTGGGAGCTTGTCCATGGTCCCAGGTCTGGCTTCTCTCTCCTATACACTAGCCATGTGTCTTCCATTCTCAATACTCTGCTTACACTGAACTACTGCATGTCCTTTGTCCTTTGTTGTAAAACTTCTTGTCCATCCCCCTGTATGTCCAATAAACAAGAACAACTGGTTTGGGCCATAAAGTCCCCCACTCATTGATAATTCTGCATTGATTTTGGTAAAACCTTTTCTCTGTTAATTTCTGCAGTGCCTGCAGCTCAGCTAAAGTCTGGGATAACACATTTGTTCCTCCCAGGTTGTAAAATAATGTGTGCTTACTATACACAGCAGGAGGTCATGTCACTATGTTACGGGTTTTGTGGACACTTTTAACATACAGTATACAGTATGTTGTAACTTCTCTGGAGACCCTGCTAGTTTGACATGGTGGAAGACCCAGGGGTGGTGGTGTATCCATAAAAAGTATTGCCATTCAACAATAAATGTATATTCCTTTGGGGAGCAGCTAACTTCATATTCTTGTACTCCCCCCCCCCCCCCCCCCGTTCATATATTTTATGTTGCACTGTAAATCCTGGATTACCTAAAGTTATTCCTTTTTATTTTACGTCTGATATTATTCTGCAATTCTGCAAGAAATTTTTCCCCACCTACCAGCATCAAGGCTAATTTGTTTCTCTGGTGGGTCCCTAATATTAAGTTTGAATCTGGGGGGCATGGGACGCCCAAAAAAGCTTGCAAAAGCCATCCACCCCAGGGCAGCATACAAGTGAAAAATGTAAGGTAAGCCACCCTGAGGCTTCACAGCCACACCAACCCAAGGTGCACCACCCCAAGGCAACTCAGCCACACCAACCCAAGGTAAGCCACCCTGAGGCAACTCAGCCACACCAACCCAAGGTAAGCCATCCGAGGCATCTCAGCAACACCCATCCAAGGTGCTCCACCCCAAGGCAACTCAGCCACACCAACTCAAGGTACAGTAAGCCACTCCAAGACAACTCAGCCACACCAACCAAAGGTGAGCCACCCCAAGGCAACTCAGGCATACCAACCCAAGGTGTGCCACCCCAAGGCAACTCAGCCACACCAACCCAAGGCAAGCCACCCTGAGTCAACTCAGCCACAACAACCCAAGGCAAGCCACCGAAGGCAACTCATCCACCTCAACCCAAGGTGTGCTCCAAGTCAACTCAGCCACACCAACCCAAGGTAAGCCACCCTGAGGCAACTCAGCCACACCAACTTAAAGTAAGCCACCCTGAGGCAACTCAGCCACACCAACCCAAGGTGCGCCACCCCAAGGCAACTCAGCCACACCAACTTAAAGTAAGCCACCCTGTGGCATCTCAGCCACACATACCCAAGGTGCACCACCCCAAGGCAACTCAGCCACACCAACCCAAGGTGCACCACCCCAAGGCAACTCAGCCACACCAACCCAAAGTAAGCCACCCCGAGGCAACTCAGCCACACCAACCCAAGGTAAGCCACCCTGAGGCAACTCAGCCACACCAACCCAAGGTAAGCCATCCGAGGCATCTCAGCAACACCCATCCAAGGAGCTCCACCCCAAGGCAACTCAGCCACACCAACCCAAGGTACAGAAAGCCACTGGAGGCATCACAGCCACACCGACCCAAGGTAAGAAACCTGAGACAACTCATCCACACCAACCCAAGGTGCACCACCCCGAGGCAATTCAGCCATACCAAGGCAAGCCACCAGAGGCAACTCAGCCACACCAACCCAAGGTGCGCCACCCCAAGGCAACACAGCCACACCAACTTAAAGTAAGCCACCCCGTGGCATCTCAGCCACACATACCCAAGGTGCACCACCCCAAGGCAACTCAGCCACACCAACCCAAAGTAAGCCACCCGAGGCAACTCAGCCACACCAAACCAAGGTGCGCCACCTCAAGGCAACACAGCCACACCAACTTAAGGTAAGCCACCCGAGGCATCTCAGCCACACCAACCCAAGGTGCACCACCCAAAGGCACCTCAGCCACACCAAACCAAGGTGCGTCACCTCAAGGCAACACAGCCACACCAACTTAAGGTAAGCCACCCTGAGGCTTCTCAGCCACACCAACCCAAGGCAACTCAGACACACCAAACCAAGGTGCACCACCCCAAGGCAACTCAGCCACACCAACCCAAGGTAAGCCACCCTGAGGCAACTCAGCCACACCAACCCAAGGTAAGCCATCCGAGGCATCTCAGTAACACCCATCCAAGGTGCTCCACCCCAAGGCAACTCAGCCACATCAACTCAAGGTACAGTAAGCCACTCCAAGACAACTCAGCCACACCAACCAAAGGTGAGCCACCCCAAGGCAACTCAGCCACACCAACACAAGGTGTGCCACCCAGAGGCAACTCAGCCACACCAACCCAAGGCAAGCCACCCAAGGCAACTCAGCCACCTCAACCCAAGGTGTGCTCCAAGTCAACTCAGCCACACAACCCAAGGTAAGCCACCCTGAGGCAACTCAGCCACACCAAACCAAGGCAAGCCACCCCAAGGCATCTCAACCACACCAACCCAAGGTGCACCACCCCAAGGCAACTCAGCCACACCAACCCAAGGTACAGAAAGCCACCCGAAGCACCTCAGCCACACCAACCCAATGTAAGAAACCCAAGGCAACTCATCCACACCAACCCAAGGTGCGCCACCCCTAGGCAATTCAGCCACACCAACCCAAGGCAAGCCACTCGATGCAATTCAGCCACACCAACCCAAGGTGCGCCACCCCAAGGCAATTCAGCCACATCAACCCAAGTCAATCCTCACCGAAGCAACTCAGCCACACCAACTCAAGGTGAGCCACCCCCAGGCAATTCAGCCACACCAACCCAAGGGGAGCCATGCCCCAAATCCATCCCCAACACTAGCTAATAGTGTACATTTTTAGGTCTTACCTTCATTGTGCCTTCAGATGTTCAGATCAGGTAAGACCACGATAATGCAATCCCACCACCTTGCCCCTACTGCTGCCGCCTATGCCGCACCATATCCCGTGTTGAGTTGGCTGCTCCCATTTTATCAAAATACCACCCACCCCCTCCAACTTGTTGAAGCCAATGAAAGTAATAGTACTGAATCCATCACTCCCAAGAAGCGTTCCCTGCTCTGTCTCTACCCTAATTTATCTCTCCCTGTATTCCAGATTTTGCCATTACAAAGAGAGTAATGAGCCAGACTTCCCCGATACTAATTAAGAAAATTTATTATATTGATATTTTCTAGTCCACAGATGCCTTTAACGAGTTATCCTATAGACAGATGTATGCAAATTCCTTGATGAATTTACAGTAAAACATTCATATTAAATGTAGAGCAGAATTAATGGGCTCTGTTTAGTAAAACGATAAATAACCGCCGTCTTCTCCGACATCCACATTTCATTACGCCAGATACTAGTGACTGAAACCAATTGTGTCGCAACAGATAGTGTCATTTGTTTTGTTCTTAGGTAAATGAGGCACGGCCTTCCCTGGGAGATAGGACCTTCCGCGCTGAGCGTCCGCGGATGGAAAGTGACCAGCAAATGGGAAAATACATTTACCTCCATCTGTCATTGGCAGACAAAGTTCTTACTTTACCAGCACTTGGCTGAAAACTGTGTTCTGTTCACCTGAGAGTGGAATCAGATGATGGGAGATAAAAGTGTGTTCTGCAATTGTGGGCCTGCGCCGGCAGCGCTTCAATCCATTCGCAAATACCGCAACTGAGATGACGCTGGCAGATGCAGTATCCTGGTAGGGGGAGTCAGCCACAGAAACCATATCAACAGTTTTTAATTAACTGACTCAAACCTGCAGGGGAGTAAAGGTGTCCCCTTGGGAGCATGAGCCCAGCGACAGATTTCATTGTCTCCCAGACTTACTCCTCTGGTATGGACCTTAAGAGCAATCTCCCCAGCAGACAAGTGCAACTTCTCAGAATAACGATGCACGCTAAATTAGGCCCATGGTTTGGCATGGGGGAGGAGGGTGACACTGGGTAGGGGTGGAGCAAGGGGGTGTGTCCACGACAACCGGGAGGATCCTCACAGCCAATCCGGGAGCGAAGGCAGCTATGATACACATTAATTTTAATTGTTCCAGGTTACACGCATGTGGGGCCACTGCAGGAGGCTAGGAACCAGGCAGAACCTCTGCACCACACCATGATCTAGCACTGTATATGCACAGTACTGTTTATTCCGCACACATTATAAATGTGTATATGATTGACAGACACCAGGTGACTGGAATAAGAAAGTGGTTATGAAAATAATGTGTCGGCAATCCCCAAATCATCCATTACTCAACACATTTTCCCATCTCCGGCCAAATGACTTTAACTTTTGCTGACAATTTCAGCAGCCTGATGGTGCTTAATGATGACTGAATGACTTCTAACGCCGTTTGATGATCCTCCAAATACTACAGGATGGTCTTTAAATTAATCTTGTCTGACATGGTAAAGGACACACTCAGAAATAGGTCACCGGCTGGATATAAAGGCTGGTTCCGTCTTATCTGCGAGAGATCTGAGAGCAGCGCACTTGTGAATCTCCCAGAAGGCCGGACCTCAGTGTCTGGACGAGACGCCTCTGGATGTATCAGAGTCAGAGGTGGCTCTGGCGGTTACTGGGCCCTTATCTTCCCCCCTACACGGTTTCAATGACATCTCCTGGAATCAGCAGAGCTCAGTTTTGAGGTTTATCTCTTCCTCTTATTGCATAAGATAATGTATTATTTGTGATTAACTCCCTTGTGTTGCATTAGGCTAATGATATGAATCCTAAGAATTAAACATGCAGCATTAATTAGCTCCTGTGTTTCTTAGCCAGACTGATAAGGTTCTGCGTATTCCCCATTGCAGGCTCACTCTGTGCTGCGTTCCCTGATCTCTGCTTCTATACAGGAGTCTTGTTATGCTGTTTGCAACTGACCACCTTGAGGTGCGTTGCGTCGACCATTAAAGGTCGACAGGGCTGAGGTCAACACCATATATAGGTGAGCATAGCTAAGGTCGAGAGGGTTGAATGACTTTTATTACCGAAAAACCTGTCTAGACCAACTTCTATTCTGGCTGCTATCTGCCGAATTCGGGGAAGGTCGCTGATGTCATGTGACAGTCCCGTGTTCTCAGGGGAACCCACTATTTTTGTGGGCATGTCCATGAAACGATTGCCATACCCCTAAAGGTGCCCATACACGGTGCGATTATCGCATGCGTTATGGGCAAGATCGCATCTCATCGCATGCATTTTGCATGCGATTTGCATGCAATGCGATCAGAAGGCAGTACAAAAAGTGTATGCAGCACATACTTTTTGTACTGTGCGATGAGATGTCCGCGGCAGCGCGCATCGTATCGCGCGGTGCGTACGCACCGTGTATGGGCACCTATAGTCCACCCCCTGCCTGCCCCCAGTCCTCCCTTCCCGGAGCAAACGGCTCAGCGTATGATCGCACATCGTAAAACCCGAACATCGGGAACGGGGTTTGAATTGACCCATTAATCAGAGCCTTTCCAGATGGTGATAAGGTTGAAGAAGAGATGTTTTACAGTAAGTGTCTGGGTTCCTGTATTCACCACTGTGCCAACCACCCATCTGAGATGCCAAGGCTGGCACACACTCAGGGTGCAATGGGTAAATTTACACATTATAGTTCTACTGAAGAAGGGGTGTTGCTATGGGCAACCAATCAGATTCTATTATCTTCTAGAACTGGGGTAGCCAACCCTAGTCCTCGAGAGCTACCAACAGTGCATGTTTTGCAGGTCTCCTCACAGAATCACAAGTGAGCTAATTAGCTCCATCTGTGTATCTTTTAAAATGTGTCAGTGAGTAATGAGTGCACCTGTGCAGCGGCTAGGTTGTCTGGAAAATGTGCACTGTTGGTAGCTCTCGAGGGCTAGGGTTGGCTACCACTGTTCTAGAAGGTTTTAAATAAATAAGAAGTAGAATCTTACTGGTTGCCCATAGCAACATCACATCTTCAATTCTCCCATCTTAGTAAGTTTGGCCCTGAGTGTCAGTCGGGCGTTTGAACCCGGAGCTTCATGCCCTCCGCAGACAGTCACAGCCCCTAATGGGTACCGATAGTGGCATCTGATGTTTGACTTTCATGAGTGAGAGAATAGCGAGACGATACCCGCGACAGGCCGCTCTCTGCGTCCCCCTCTTCCGCGGATGACAAGCCGGCGGCTGCAGAATAAAGCCTTACTAGATTAATGTTGTTGTTTTTCCATTTCATTTATACTTCGGGTTTCCCCTTGAAAGAAGCCAACGTTTTATCAGAATGAATTGTACAAAGTGTGTTTGTAGCAGGGATCGCGCTGCGTCCAGTTCCATTTGCTTTACTTAGTCGGCCAGTGATGCAGATAAGACGCGTCTCAGCCTCACATCCCGCTCTGCGCTCGCAGACTCAGCCAAGATCAAAATGTTCCTTTCACCTTCATCCATCAACAAGGAGCCAGATATATGATTAAAGGAGAGTAAAACGCTGCAGTCGGAATGTGCGAGATGAGAAGCACACTGTCGTCCAGTCCCCCCCCCCCCCTGTACTTCCACAGATAAAAGTTATTTATTTGTCGGCCTTCTGCTGTTGCTGAGCACACACTTATTACATGTCAGCCACATGCTTATTACATGTCAGCCACACGCTTATTACATGTCAGGCAGCCCTGAGAAGTTTAATTTTAAGGGAAACATTTGGGGACATGTATCAAAACCACTTAGACACCCCCCACCCTAATGGTTAATTAAGCACTTGTAAGTATTCAATTATCTTAAATGGGTGAATATTGGGGTTAAAAAAATAAAGGGCCTCATATTATCCCGCAATCAACTTTTTCATTATATTATGCACCCAAAATATACAGTATTTAACGTATTGATTTCAGTGAAAAATAATTGTTTCTGATCATTTTTCTGAGAGAAAAAAACATACAGCAGCCCCCTCAAATTACTCCAAAAACAGTTTTACTTTCACTTTTTTTTTGTAATAAAACAAAATTCCGGCTTTTTACATTATTTTACTTAAAAAAAAAAATGCAAATATTGTATCAAGAGATTTTAGATACTGTACTGTATAATTATTGGCACTTCCTTTTTCCTTCCTCAAAGTGGATAAATCAATGGGGCCAGATGGGATACATCCAAGGATACTAAAAGAGCTTAAAGGGGAGCTGGTAAAACCAATAACAGAATTATTCAACCAGTCACCAGCTACTGGAGTAATCCCAGAGGACAGGAAAACAGCGAATGTAGTCCCACTGCACAAAAGTGGAAGAAAGGAAGAGGTAAGCAACTATCGACCAGTGAGCCTTAAATCAGTAGTAGCGAAATTGATGGAAACACTCTTAAAACAAAGAGTTGTAGAATATCTCAAAACCAGCAATTTACAGGATCCGAAACAGCATGGGTTTACTGGGGGAAGATCATGTCAAACAAATCTTATTGACTTTTTTGACTGGGTGACTAAAGTAATAGATCAAGGTGGGGCTGTAGATGTAGCTTATCTAGACTTTATTAAGTCTTTTGACACTATCCCACATTGTTAAACTTAAAAAGTTGAATGGATAAGAGCGTGGTTGCAGGACAGAAAACAGAGTTGTAGTAAACGGAGTACAGTCAAAGGAGGGAAAGGTTACAAGTGGAGTACCCCAGGGATCTGTACTTGGACCGGTGCTTTTTAACATCTTTATTGGTGATATTGCAGATGGAATTGAGGGTAAAATGTGCCTTTTTGCAGATGACACAGAAGGTATGCAACAGGGTAGACACACCAGGAGGGTTAAAACAAATGATTGAGGATCTAGGTAGATTAGAGGAATGGTCAAGAGCATGGCAACTACAGTTTAATGCCAAAAAATGCAAAATCATGCACTTGGGTCTCAAAAATCCAAAGACTAAATATAGTATAAATGGCACTATAATGGAAACTACTGAGGAAGAGAGGGATCTAGGAGTCACTATTTCAGGGGACTTAAAGGCAGGTAGGCAATGTAACAAAGCAATGAAGAAGGCAAGTCAGATGCTTGGTTGCATAGGGAGAGGTATCAGCAGTAGAAAGAAAGAAGTAATAATGCCACTGTATAGGTCATTGGCACGACCTCACCTAGAGTATTGTGTTCAGTTCTGGAGGCCATATCTCCAGAAGGATATAACTACATTAGAGACTGTACAAAGAAGAGCAACTAAAGTGGTGCATGGCCTAGATTGGGGGGAGATATGTCAATCGCACAGGTAAGTACAGTAATTTATTTTGAAGAGGACCCTCCTGAGTACTGATGATTCTTTGGTGATTTATACAGTAAATGAGGGTGTGCTACCACAGGCATTAAGATTTACAAGAGTTTGAAGAAAGAAAGAATGCCTTTTGTTGGTGCACCAAAGAATTAACTCATAATATATAACGTTTATTGGGTATACGTTAAAATCTTAGCGAAATAAAACCAAAACATACAACAATCACAAACATTTATTAAAAGGGGGGGGGGACGTTCCCCTGACTCAGTGTGACCCCTGATCACCACAGCCCCTGTGTATGCGTGTTTTTATACAGTATGCAGCAGCGATGAGAGTAAATGCTCTCAGTTGGAGAGAGCTGATGGTACAGTCTCTCTCACAATCAATAGTATATCTCACCGTGAGATAACTATAATGCTTTATGTGACAGAAATGAGAGTGAGTGTTCTCAAACAGAGAGGACTAGCGGCACAGTCTCTCTCGCGAGCCAGGTGAGGCGTGCACCCGTCCCAGTCCGTCCTCTAATGCTGCTACCGTGAGGCTCCAAGTAGCCACTCTCACTTCTCAAGGTTGAGCGCTGGTGAACTGCGTGTGAGGTGTGCAGGCTTGCACTTGCCTCGTTCACCCAGACGGCTCAGGGAACGCTAAGTCTGGCGACAGACTAACGTGTGGTCACGGTGTAGACCAGTGACCGTGATCGCGCTGCCGTACAGTTCAAAATATATACATTGTATGTGGGGAGGGGAAGAGGGGGATTTAGAACACACTGAGTGTGTTTAAGTCGGTCAGCGTACGCTTCGCTGTGAACGCTTCCTCAGGACCACCCGGTGGGCGCCCGGAAGCTCCTTTTATTCCCCTTATCTCATACATATTCATTAGGTGATTCAGGGTGTGTGTTTTCATGTCCCAGGATCATTGGTCGGACAATAGTATGACGCTCGTGTTTCCTGACCTATGCCGGTTCCCGGTTTCCTGATAGCCTAAATTCCCTTGCTATCTGTTAATTCCAGTATCTGACAAGGGATATGATCGTATTTAGAAAAGGGGATAAAATAATTCTGGGGTATGTATTAGAGAAAGGAAACATTGACTCTCAGTAGTACTACTGAGAGTCAATGTTTCCTTTCTCTAATACATACCCCAGAATTATTTTATCCCCTTTTCTAAATACGATCATATCCCTTGTCAGATACTGGAATTAACAGATAGCAAGGGAATTTAGGCTATCAGGAAACCGGGAACCGGCATAGGTCAGGAAACACGAGCGTCATACTATTGTCCGACCAATGATCCTGGGACATGAAAACACACACCCTGAATCACCTAATGAATATGTATGAGATAAGGGGAATAAAAGGAGCTTCCGGGCGCCCACCGGGTGGTCCTGAGGAAGCGTTCACAGCGAAGCGTACGCTGACCGACTTAAACACACTCAGTGTGTTCTAAATCCCCCTCTTCCCCTCCCCACATACAATGTATATATTTTGAACTGTACAGCAGCGCGATCACGGTCACTGGTCTACACCGTGACCACACGTTAGTCTGGCGCCAGACTTAGCGTTCCCTGAGCCATCTGGGTGAACGAGGCAAGTGCAAGCCTGCACACCTCACACGCAGTTCACCAGCGCTCAACCTTGAGAAGTGAGAGTGGCTACTTGGAGCCTCACGGTAGCAGCATTAGAGGACGGACTGGGACGGGTGCACGCCTCACCTGGCTCGCGAGAGAGACTGTACCGCTAGTCCTCTCTGTTTGAGAACACTCACGCTCATTGCTGTCACATAAAGCATTATAGTTATCTCACGGTGAGATATACTATTGATTGTGAGAGAGACTGTACCATCAGCTCTCTCCAACTGAGAGCATTTACTCTCATCGCTGCTGCATACTGTATAAAAACACGCATACACAGGGGCTGTGGTGATCAGGGGGTCACACTGAGTCAGGGGAACGTCCCCCCTTTTTAATAAATGTTTGTGATTGTTGTATGTTTTGGTTTTATTTCGCTAAGATTTTAACGTATACCCAATAAACGTTATATATTATGAGTTAATTCTTTGGTGCACCAACAAAAGGCATTCTTTCTTTCTTCAAACTCTGGTGCATGGCCTACATCACAAAACGTACCAGGAAAGACTAAAATATCTTAATATGTATAGTTTAGAGCAGAGAAGGGAAAGGGGGGACATGATAGAAACTTTCACATATATCAGGGGTTATAACAAGGTACAGATGGGAGACATTCTTCACAGGAAGAGGAGCAGCAGAACACAAGGACATGCACTGACACTAGAGGGAGGACGGTACAGGTGGGAGACATTCCTCACAGGAAGAGGAGCAGCAGAACACGAGGACATGCACTGACACTAGGGGGAGGAAGGTACAGGTGGGAAACATTAGTCACAGGAAGAGGAGCAGCAGAACACGGGGACATGCACTGACACTAGGGGGAGGAAGGTACAGGTGGGAGAAATTCTTCACAGGAAGAGGAGCAGCAGAACACGAGGACATGCACTGACACTAGAGGGAGGAATGTGCAGGTGGGAGACATTAGTCACAAGAAGAGGAGCAACAGAACACGAGGACATGCACTGACACAAGAGGGAGGAAGGTACAGGTGGGAGACATTCTTCACAGGAAGTGGAGCAGCAGAACACGCGGACACGCACTGACACTAGAGGGAGGAAGGTACAGGTGGGAGACATTAGTCACAGAGGAGCAGCAGAACACGAGGACATGCACTGACCCTAGGGGGAGGAAGGTACAGGTGGGAGACATTAGTCACAGGAAGAGGAGCAGCAGAACACGAGGACATGCACTGACACTAGAGGGAGGAAGGTGCAGGTGGGAGACATTAGTCACAGGAAGAGGAGCAACAGAACACGAGGACATGCACTGACACAAGAGGGAGGAAGGTACAGGTGGGAGACATTCTTCACAGGAAGTGGAGCAGCAGGACACGCACTGACACTAGAGGGAGGAAGGTACAGGTGGGAGACATTAGTCACAGAGGAGCAGCAGAACACGAGGACATGCACTGACACTAGGCGGAGGAAGGTACAGGTGGGAGACATTAGTCACAGGAAGAGGAGCAGCAGAACACGAGGACATGCACTGACACTAGGGGGGGGGAGGTACAGGTGGAGACATTAGTCACAGGAAGAGGAGCAGCAGAACACGAGGACATGCACTGACACTAGAGGGAGGAAGGTACAGGTGGGAGACATTCCTCACAGGAAGAGGAGCAGCAGAACACGAGGACATGCACTGACACTAGGGGGAGGAAGGTACAGGTGGGAAACATTAGTCACAGGAAAAGGAGCAGCAGAACACGGGGACATGCACTGACACTAGGGGGAGGAAGGTACAGGTGGGAGAAATTCTTCACAGGAAGAGGAGCAGCAGAACACGAGGACATGCACTGACACTAGAGGGAGGAAGGTGCAGGTGGGAGACATTAGTCACAGGAAGAGGAGCAGCAGAACACGGGGACATGCACTGACACTAGGGGGAGGAAGGTACAGGTGGGAGAAATTCTTCACAGGAAGAGGAGCAGCAGAACACGAGGACATGCACTGACACTAGGGGGAGGAAGGTACAGGTGGGAGACATTAGTCACAGGAAGAGGAGCAACAGAACACGAGGACATGCACTGACACTAGAGGGAGGAAGATTCAGGGGACATTTGAGGAAGAATTACTTCACAGAAAGAGTAGTAGATAAGTGGAATAGCCTACCATCAGAGGTGGTAGAGGCAAATACAGTAGTACAATGTAAACATGCTTGGGATAAGCATATTGATATCCTTACAAAAAAAATAGGGATCAGATATGGTTTGAGATAACATGTTTAAAAAAGGGGCAGACTAGATGGGCCAAGAGGTTCTTATCTGCCGTCACATTCTATAAGGCATCGGTCACATGGGGCATAAGTGGTCATTGAGGGGCACCTCACCTTTTCAAGGACGGCTCATTAGGTCCAGACCCCTTGTAGGTAAGTATATTAGCCCACGCACCCCCACAGCCTAACCCTAACCAGCCTCCCTTAGTGCCTAGCCCTTGTGCATATCTATAACTCTCCCCCCTAACCCCTTCTAGTGCCTAAACCCAACCCCCAGCCCCAAACCTCCATGCAGCTAAGACCTCGGCATATTTACTGGATGTTGGCTCTCAGGATTCTGGCATTATCTTCTCCAGTGATGTCGGGATATTATCGCCGGTCATACTTCCCAACCCTCCCGTAATGGCTGGCAAGGTCCCAAAAATTGAGTACGCCTCCTGTTTCCCCCGGTAAGGTGGGCAATTCCCCCAGAATCCCCCAAATCTTCCACATTCATCCCTTGGCAAGATGTCAGCGGGGACCTGATGACGCAGATTGAATCATCGTGGCGCCGCCCACGCTATGAAATGCGATCGCAATGGCCTCACCCCGAACTGGTCTCATTATGTTAGCCCTGCCTCAGGCCCCACCCCTTTCTTGGCAAGGCCACCAGCCCCGCCCCCTTCTTTTTTATAGGTCTATTTTCGCCCGGAGGGGACAGCCCAAAAGTAGGCAACCCTGGCGTCGGTATTGTGGCTGCTGGTCGGGTTTCTGGTGCAGGGTTTCTGACTACCATCACCTGTATCACCAGGAGGCTGAACGCATCACCACCAGCCCACTCTGGCAGTACCTACAGGTGGGGGGCAGGGAAGTATGTTCTTACGCCATTAGAACACATGCCCTGCCAGGAATGAGGGGACTTGTCCTCAGTAGAGGTGTACGCTGATTACCAGTCCCACACATACAGTATACGGTAACAATATAATGCTAAGTTACCATTTATTTTATTCTATGTGCAGTCGAGAAATCATTTCTCCAGGAGTGGCTGAAGGACAGAGTGAGAGGACATCTATATCACAGGAGACACAAGGACAGGACTGGTGTATGGAATTATAACAGTGTAGGGTTCTCCGAGACAGAGACACACAGAGAGATGCTTGTACAAAGAGATAAGGAACGGCCTAGATAAGTGGAATAGAAGTTCCATTTAACATCACACAGATAATATCATCTTTCATAGATAGAGCAACAATATTTCCAATTGCTTTGTATATAAAATAAACTCAGAGTTTGTCTCTCTCTCTCTCTCTCTTCATCTCCCTGTCTTTGTCCCCATCTCTCTATTTCTCTCTCTTCCTCTCCCTGTATCTGTCTCTGTCCCCTCCATCTCTCTATCTATCTCTTCCTCTCCCTGTCTCTGTCCCCCTCCCTTTCTCTTCCTGTCTCTGTCCCCCTCCATCTCTCTCTCTTTCTCTCCCTGTCTCTGTCTTCCCCCTCTCTCTCTCTCTTCCTCTCCCTGTCTTTGTCCCTCTCCCTCTATCTTCCTGTCTCTGCCCCCCTCCCTCTCTCTCTCTTCCTGTCTCTGTCCCTCTCCCTCTCTCTATCTATCTCTTCCTCTCCCTGTCTCTGTCCCTCTCCCTCTATCTTACTGTCTCTGTCCCCCTCCCTCTCTATCTCTTCCTGTCTCTGTCCCTCTCCCTCTCTCTATCTATCTCTTCCTCTCCCTGTCTCTGTCCCTCTCCCTCTATCTTCCTGTCTCTGTCCCCCTCCCTCTCTATCTCTTCCTGTCTCTGTCCCTCTCCCTCTCTCTATCTATCTCTCCCTGTCTCTGTCCCTCTCCCTCTCTCTCTCTCTTCCTGTCTCTTTCCCCCTCCCTCTCTCTTCCTGTCTCTGTCCCCCTCCCTCTCTCTTCCTGTCTCTGTCCCCCTCCCTCTCTCTTCCTCTACCTGTGTTTGTCCCCATCTCTCTATTTCTCTCTCTTCCTCTCCCTGTATCTGTCTCTACCCCCTCCCTCTCTCTATCTCTTCCTCTCGCTGTCTCTGTCCCTCTCCCTCACTTTCTTCCTGTCTCTGTACCCTCCCTCTGCCCCCTCCCTTCCTCTCTGTCTCTTTCTCTGTCCCCTCCCTCTCTCTTTCTCTCTTCCTCTCCCTGTGTCTGCCCCCCTCCCTCTCTATCTGCCTCACCCTGTCTCTGTCTCTATCCCTCTCTCTATCTCGCTTCCTCTCCCTGTCTCGGCCCCCTCCCTCTGGGTACTCGGAAACCCCCCTGCGTGCGCTACTGCCTATGACTGTGGGCTCACTGGGCTGGTTCTCTGTCATGTGAGTCAGAGGCTCCACCCAGCGTTAGAGGGTCAGACACACTTTGAGTGACAGATGTAGCCAAATATATAAGAGATATATGAATAAGCCCCCAAGCCAGTCATCAAGGCTCAGCGACAGGAGCCTCAGGGGTAGATTTATCAATTGTTCCCTAACGTTCCTTATGGGCGCAGGTTCGCTTCACCACTTTATCGTGGTGAAGCTCCCCTGCAATTCGCCCAAATTTATCATTAGAGTGTGCTTCGTTATGGGAGTGCGTTATCCCCTGCTGCCGGGCATACGCTGCCTCCCATAACGTTTCCTGCGCTGCCGTCCGCCTGTTATCTGCGCATGCGCAGGATACTTTTTTCTTGCAATACGTACCCGGCGCATGCGCAGTTTTTCATGTTAGGTGCCGCTTGTTGGTCTCCGGCGTCTTCAGTTTAATACTGCGCATGCACCGGGTAATGTTCGCCGGGGATGTTGTGTACCCGGCGCATGCGCAGTTTGAATTTGCAAACGCCGAACACCAGCAAGCGGCAGGAGAGACCTGCAGCGCCAGATATTTCTGGCTATAAGGACAGCGCCTCAGAGGCGCATAAAGAACTTTGATAAATGAGGTAAGCAATAAGCGCCCTGTACTGAAAAAAGTACATGCGCTATCTCTCCGCCCCCGCACCGCCGCCGATATTTTACCTGTCAAGCAGGATTGATAAATGAGGGGAAGCGCTATCCCCTGCTTTAGCGCAGGGGGATAGCGCAAAAACCCCTCTGCGCACAATCGTAAATCTACCCCTCAGTCCCCAGTCCAGCACATGGGCGAAAATATGTGCAGATGCTTTCAGCAAGAATCCCACTTGTCACAAGGCCAGGAAGGGGGGGGGGGGGGGGGGAGACAGTGTCCCCATGAAAAAGCTGGGTGTTAATAATGCAGGTGGGCTGATGCCTGCTCGGGGCGTGCAGCTGAAGTCGCATGATGCCAGCGCCCCCCCTCTGTTCGTCCGTCTCCGGCCCACATAAAACTCAGCTCAGGCAGACCAATCTGTGAACAAGCAAAAAAATCCTTCGATGATCGGCGGTCATCAAATGACTTTTGTCCCGTATGCCCACATGCGCATGGATGTGTCAGCGTACCTATCCATTCGCCTTCGCACGGTGAAGGGGGCAGGCATTCGCTCGCCCAGCGGGGGGCGTTTCAGCACTCGGTAAGCAGTGATTTCAGAATCAGGCCCTGGGTGCGTGTACACGAGCAGAAGATGCGCTGGCCTCCTAATACCACGCCGATTACTGTGCTCGTGATTCCTCGCATCTCCGCTTCCCAAACTAACCCAGACACACGTCCCACTCTGCACCTCTACCCTAAGGCCACGCAGTCCCGTTCCTGCCCGGCTGGGGATTAGCCGTCTCCCTTTATTCCAGGAATATAACTCCATCCTCCCTACTCTAATATGTGTGGATATAGATCCAAAGCTCTTAATGGTTTCAGGGATTATGGATCTTTAAATATTGAATATGAGATAACGCTGGAATCAAAGGGAAATAAATGAAAGTTTCCATAACGGTAAATTGGAACGCTGAGGGCTGGAGCTGTATAACAAAGGACGCGACGCGGGAATTGAAACCACATTTTCCCCTCCAGCATCCCGATAACAATGTTCTCTTTCGTACAGTTATTCCAAGTGAATTACATACACAGTGATGACACCTGTTACATGAGTCTGTCTAAGAATAATGATAAATAGTCATTCCCGGCTAAATAAAGCAGTGTTTGCCCCTAGAAATGTTTTATTTAATTAATATACTGTAAGGGGATATTACAAATTGGAGCAGCGATTCTATCCTCATGCGCCTTCCCCCGCCCATCTGACAGAGTGGGGCGTGCAGACGAGAAGCTTACACACCCATTCTGTTGGAAGGCCCTGCAGCGGTCTGCCACTGCGGCCCGTCTCCCCCGCTCACTGCCTGCTCCCTGCCTGTCTCTCTGAAGTGGAGACGGGCAGGGAAGCACCCAGTCCCCACTCCCTGCCGCCTTGCTGATGGTCCCTGTCCACTGGCCACGCCCCCACCAGCCTCTGCAATATAGAGCAGCCAGTATTTACCCTGCACAGAAACAATGTCACTCATTCAAATCTAACTCTCTCTCTACATCTGCCCCACCTGCGGTGCAGCCAGGTGTTGCCCATTTTGAGAACAAATTTGCCCTTCAATCAGGTCTGAATTAGACCGATTGGTCCAAGCTTATTGATGACTGTGATAACGTGATAAAAGCTCAGCCAATAAGCTCATAACTGCCATTTTCAAACATGACAGTTATGAGCTGATTGGCTGGAGATTTATCACTTTTTTTATCACCCTCACGGTTATCTTTTTTTTTAAAGGCTTATTACACCGGCCCTGGTGTTTGAAAAATTACCGTTAGGAGCTGACTGGCCATCACTTTATTTCTCTCCAATTCTTAAGACAGTATGGGGTATATACTGTAGATCTAGGTTAGCTTCTATTTCCCTCCCACAGGGCGACCTATATTCTAGGCCCAGCGCTCGGAGTATTGTGCCCAGAGCGGAAACCTGCGTTTCTAGATAACTAACAGACAATACAGCAGCAGTAATACAGTTATCAAAGTAAATGATAAAGCTGCACATTACTGAATCAGCATATGCTCATTTCTCCCCCTGCAATTGTGGAACCTTCTTTTTCTTTAGAAAGCCCAAATTGCTATATGGTGCCTCTCTCCTGACAAATCTCCCCAATTATTCCGCAACATTAACTCAATCTCCATGCCGCCGTATGTGGATGAAATAAAGAGATCTCTGAATATAGCCGGGCCGAGAGGAGGGAACACAATAACACTCATTTATTTTATAATGAAGACTGCAGAACACAAAGGCAAATGGATTAAGCCAGACATATGATGAAATGAAAGTCATTCCCTTTTTTCTTTGGAAAAACCATAATTCTTCATGTTGCTCCTGGATACGGTGCTTACTGCGGAGTTACAAATGAACAGACTGGATAAGTGAAGAGAACTCTGCAGCCGGTGCGTTTATCATTCTCCTATAGAACATCAGCCGCGGGGCCCTCTCGTTTATTGAATATGATACATACGGTAGCTTCCCTCCAGTGGCGTAACTATAGCGCCGCAGCCACCGTGACGGCGGGGAGGTGCCGGGGGGTCTGCGGGTGTTATTGTTACTCCCCCAGCTCCCCCCTCCTTGTGTGTGCAGCGGGGAGCGAGCAGGGGGGTCCGTGCGGCGCGGGGGTACCTGCGGTCAGGGAGAGTCTGGAGTCAGGGAGTCAGTCTGCAGTCAGGGAGAGTTTGGAGGTCCCTGCGACGCTGACTATGACGTGGAAACAACGCAACTAAATCTCAGCCAATCAGCGTGCGGCCAGTGTTTTCAAAGTCAGAAGCGCTTCCTGCGCCACCGGGTGGCGGATAGCGCGTTGTTTCCAGGTCAATGCAGGGACCTCTCCCTGAACGCAGGTACCCTCGTGCCGCACGGACCCCCCCTGCCAACTCCCCTGGGGGGGTCTTGTCTTTTAACTGGGGGGGGGGCTGAAATTATCGCGGCCGGGGGGTGCAAATGTTTCTGTTACGCCACTGCTTATCTCTAATTGCAAGTGTGTGTGGGGGGGGGGGGAGACAGATACAAAATAACAACGCTAATATACATGTGTAATTAATCAGGTGTATGAAGGGTACGATGCTTCTGTAGATTGCGCAAGCCCATGTTAGCCCAAATGACTGTTTGCCATGGCGGCTCAAGATACCGCTACATCCTGGTATAATATTGGGGGCATTTTCAAGAAAGAAGAAGCCTCAGGGCCGGTGTAAGACTCCTTGGAACCCTACCCACTTTCCAGCCCGTCAAATGTAGATGTGGAGGTGGCGTCTTAGTAGTTCCACAGTATTTATTTATTTATTATTTATTAACAGTTTCTTATATAGCGCATACAAATTCCGCAGCGCTTTACAGAGCATAGTTATGAGCAAACACAAAACAAATTACATTACAAGACAGTTTAGGACAAGTACATGGTTAATACAGATAGTTGCATCAGGGGACAGGACACTGAAGCAATTATCAGGGTGGCAGAGGTTTATATATTCTAAGAAAGGCACATGAGGAGAGAGGGCCCTGCCCGTGAGAGCTTACATTCTAAAGGGGAGGGTTAGACAGACTGGGGTGACACAGAAGGGGTAGAGGTGAGCATAAACAGGTTAGGATGAGAGATGGTCGGGTTTTATGCAGGAGGGTCGGAAGAGGTCAGAATGAACCTGCATTAAGTACAACAAGGAGGTCTTACTCATAGACAGCCTTAATTGCAGACCCAGCGGAGTCTCCTCAGGCTTCCAAACTTGGGTCCAAATGCTAACATCAATCTAATCTATAGGCTGCATTTACTTACTTCTTCTGTGTCGGAGAAGGGGCTTCAGATCTATCACTTTACCTCTTAAGGTTCCTCGGGATTGCCTTAATAGGGTCCAAGTTTGTTGGAGATGCTGGATGCCGATCTCTGGTGTTTTTTTAAAGCTGCAATCCTTTAGGGGTACCGGACATGGTCCCGACAGTTGGGATCCCGACAGTCATTTACCCAATGTCGGGATCCCGACAGTCATTTACTCGACGTCAGGATCCCGACTGTCAAAGCGCCGACAGACAGGTGCCCGACGGCCCGCTATTTTCCCTCCCGGGGGTCCACGACCCCCATAGAGGGAGAATAGAATAGGTGGCGAGCACAGCGAGCCACCGTGCCCGCAGCATGGCGAGGGCAGTGAGCCCGCAAGGGGCTTTGTTGCGCTCACCATGCTGTCTGAGTCCGGGCAGTCGGTATCCCGACGTCGGGCTAATGACTGTCGGGATCCCGACTGTCGGAACCCTATACCACACCCATCATTTACATGGCAAAACCATGCCTCGCAAACGATTGCTGCGCCCCAGGTTCAAACTTAGTATTAGGGACCACCAGAAAATTTGAGGTTACCTTGACGCGGTTGGTGGGCTAGTATTTCTTGGGCAATAGATATTCCTCAATTTATTGCTCTATATGAGATAGCAGAGCTTATTATTATAGAGTGTGCATCAGGCACCGCATGTCTTTCTCTGTAGAACTACAGGTCCCAGCGTGATGGCACCTCATGATATATGTATATTATTAGGGTGTGCATTTCAAGATCCCCCCCCATATGTTTTATAAACCCAGATCGTCCGGCATCCAGCACCTCACATGGGAACACGAAAAGGAATAATATTAAGGGCGGGCGGGAGGGCTTCCACAAGATGGCAAGAGAAAGAGGGTCATGTGACCTGGATATTATACCCCCCATACTGGCTACACCCAACACTTCCTAATAGGCTACACGTATCACCTGATTGTGTTGACCAAACTTCCTATGGCTGACACTAGCATGATACACTGCTTCTACAGTGTCACAAATGTGTAGGGCTCTTGTCTATTTGGCGCTCATGCAGCTAAAACACAATTAATACATGTTACATCACATGGAACAATAGAACGTATTGATCACGAGTGTCCTATGGAGGTAACAATCTGTCCTATTGATAATGCTGCCAGCTAATAGCAGCGAAATGCGCCAGTGCTCGAACCACTTCCCACCTTTCAGAATAATCTATTGGAGAAAACGTGACCTACAGTATGTTGAGATCTAACCACCTGGACACAGGACACTGCTTCACCAGTAAGGACTCAATAGGATACTTGTGGAGAACAAGCGCAGGACTCCTACCTACAGCGGTGACCAGTATGGTAATTATACATATCTGCTGGACAGATTCCTAAATCCCAAGGACACTCATGATTAATACAGTATGTTTGGGACAGTCCTACACAAATAGGAATGAGACAAGCATCTACAGTAGTGTATAAATGTGAATCCTTTATGTGAGTTTTCATTGTTACTTGTGATGTCACCATATTTAAATTGAGTTTTGACTGCCAAATCTATGTCTCCATGTCTGTAATTCATTGTTATCAGTATAGCTAGTGGTGTATTATAGCGATGGGCAGATAAGACACACACACACACCAAACACCCCCCACCCCCCACCCCCATCGGATTTCCTTCCTACAATGAAGGGCTAAGAGAGCGGCATGGACATTACCAGCAGGAGACAAGCATTATTCCCCTACTCATGAATACAGAATTCCATGTCCTCCGCTGTTATATCTGATGACACCTGTCATGTATTTCCAGCATGAGAGAAAGCTCCCAGCTGTCCCCCTGCTCATCATTTCTCTATCTCCTCCTACAGATAATGAGACCACATTAAATTCTCGGCCTGTACAGGCGCCGCTATCCCAAATTTCATTTCTTTGGAATCTCCAGGTCTCTGCCTCCACCCTGCAGAGAAATTTTCCATCTTCTATCTAACAACTGTTTCCGCGGTGACTCAGACATCGGATGATTGAAGAAGACCTCAACTACTAAAGTGTTATTTCATTAAGTCGTGTCAAGTGGAACCTTGGAGCAATATAACTCGGGGCAGCGAGTCTCGGGCAGCGTGATCCGGGGGCAATAAAGGAGAATTGCTGGTTTAAAATAAACCTATCTGATTAATTGACAATGATCCCTGAGCCCTTTCGTTCTGTAACCCCAGGGAAAGCGCGG
The DNA here is from genome assembly GCF_055691185.1 of Crinia signifera. NCBI lineage: Eukaryota > Metazoa > Chordata > Amphibia > Anura > Myobatrachidae > Crinia > Crinia signifera. Next base: position 285,452,491 of record NC_139222.1, on the reverse strand, counting down.
AGAAGATAAACCCTTTCCTGTCTCCTCTGCTTTTCAGGAAATAGATCTATGGCAGATGTGGGAGAGTGGGAGAGGTTTGCTGTTGTCGCATCGCTTGCAGGGTTATACTGAGCGTGGCACTGCGCATAATGATGTGTCTGTAATCTATGTGCTCCGATTGCAAACATCCAGCAATTTACACTACGGTGTAAATTGTAATAATTTCTGTTATTATCCAGCATAAGTAATAAATGTGTATATACCAGTGGCGTAACTAGAAATTTAGCGCCCCCCCCCCCCCCCCCCCCCTGCAAAAAAAGTGTCTGGCGCTCCCAGGAAAATGGCTAAAGGATGGCGTTACATGGCTCACAAAGCCGCAAACTACCACTGGTTTGCGAACCAACCTGAATCAGGGCCTTAGACTCTAATGCGCATGCATTGCACTGTGGTAATATGGCGCAGCTGCCATTTTCCCGGTGATGTTTGTTTATTTATATGGTGTCGATATGCACCTAAATATTGATACTGTGTATATCATTAAGGATTATTTACTAACTTGTAGTTGCATGAGGGGACGGGACATGGAAATAATTATTAGGGTGGCAGAGACCAAGTGCGAGGTGTGGTTGAAAGTATTGAGTAAAAAAAAAAAAAGCACATGAGGAGAAAGGGCCCTGCTCCTGAGAACTTACATTGTAAAGGAGAGGGGCAGATAGACTGAGGTGACATAAAAGGGGAAGAAGTGAGCATAAACATAAACCCAGATGGCTGGGTTTCATAAGACATAGGTCTCGAGAGCCTATTTGAAGTTTTGTAGAGAGGTGGAGAGTCTGAGGGAGAGGCAGAGAGTTCCAGAGGTAGGGAGCACATGTACTTCTGAGAAATCCTTATGTATTTCTTCATCATCAAGTTTCATCCATTCTTGTTCTTCTTGTCTTCAAAACAGGTGGTTAAAGGGAGCAATAATGATTTATCTAGTAAAGCTAGTGTTAATAAATAACAACTCTATCAAATTATTATATTAATATTAATTACCTAAAATCTGATACTGTCCAGCGCAACAGAAGTTTGAGGTTGGTTCGGATTTTGGTCAAAATATTTAAGCAAGCCACTTTCCAGGGTGCTCATTAGTCACAAGTCCCTACATGATCCCTACATGATCTGTCACATTTACATACATAATTGGTCACATGTCCCTACATTGATACAGGTTCGGTGACTTCAGACTGATGCCATCACTGAAATGCAGTAGAATTATGTGCACTCACCTCAGTTACATGCTACACATTGCCACATATCTGAAGTGCGTCTTACACTTTTATTGGGAATGACTTTATTTATATATCATTTAACTAAGGGCCTGATTCATATCTGATTGCTCATCTGCAAAGTTGCAGATGAACTTCAAGTAGATATTTGCCGCCCAGACACAAATCTGCGAGTGAATTGCGAAGGCATCGCTATTAGCTATTCTCTGTAAATCCATATACAATTCACTCTCTAGCTATGGAAATTTATAGGAATGAACCTGTGATGGCGCTATGCTGCCTATGGAATGTACTGACCCCTGATTATCACCCAATAATCAAAATACAACACAATATATACAAATGGGGTTTTCCCACCCACGGGCGCAACAATATAGGTAAGGTACACATATAAAGGTTTCTTTTCTATTCAGAGGAATTTATATGTGTACCTTACCTATATTGTTGGTGAGTAAGGTACGATCCAAGCACCTATCCTGTTCACCAATAGATCAAGTCACAGGGTGTTGATATATCTGTATAAGGAGGTTTTTTACCTGACATCTTCTTCCATATCTTTATTACACTGTTCCTGAGAGAAATACGGCCCATTGATTGAGGTTGAGCTCCACCAGACAAAGAACACGCTACGTGTAATCAGATACATCTCTTCACGTGAGTTGGGGTACGCCAATATAATATTGGTCTTCATATGGAAAAATAATCTCTCTGAACAAAAAGAAACCTTTATATGTGTACCTTGCTTATCTTGTTGGTGAGTAAGGTACGACCTAAGCACTTTTTCCTGTTCACCGATAGACCAAGTCACAGGGTGTGGATGTATCTATATTGATATATAGTCAACCGAATATAAACCCGTATACTGTACTTTTCTCTTCCTCACTACATCTACCATCGACACTTGAGCTATACACTGTGAGAGGGAGCTACCGGAGGAGAGAAAAGAGGGAGAATAAATAAGAAAAAAGAAGAATAAAAGAAACTGCTACGTGCCTTTACGCTGCCCTTCTTGCCGTAAGTGGGGTACGCTTACCCATCTTTCACAAAAGAATATCTATTTTGTTATATAGATTGGTCCTTGGGATGGTCAGACCTAACCATCTTTTCTTCTTCTAAATTTCCCCCATATGGTCGAGAAACCTCGGAGGAAATACAAGAAGATCTAGAGACTACAATTCACTCTCTGTTGAATGATTTCCCAGTCTGTGCAAATGTGCGTCACTCTGAGCCGCCCACTACTCTGCGATAGGATCAGGCGGATCGAGGGCGGAGCTGAAGTCACAGACCCTCCCTGAAAACGCTGGAGAATGATCATTGGGGATTTAAGCTCTGGAAGGGGGCAGGTATGAGATGGTGGGCGGGGGGGGGGATGACGCGAGGGACGTGTGTGCAACAGTGGTGCACAGCTGGAGGCACCACTGGGGCACACTAGAGATGGGCAAAACGGATCATTAAGCCGAGCCGGGATCCGGTGGATCTCTCAGTGGGAAGATACGTATCTTTTAGATGAACCCTCGGCTCACTTCTAAAAAAGGTGGAATATACATGGCCGAGTTAAAACACTGATCGATGGCTGGGTGCAGAATCGCCATCGATGGCAACCATCGATGGGGTCTGCACTGATGGCCATCCCTGGCAGCAGCAGCTAATCTTTCTATCACTTGTAGTCAGAGCACTGTACTCATTTCTCCAGAGGTAGTACATCTCAGCTGCCACAGGTGGCAGCACTGAGATCAGGAAAATGCATTGTAAACTGAAACGGATCAACTTTTTGGGATCGGCGGCTCATTCGTTCTTGAATGGGATCCGTTCAAAAGATTTGGTTCGTTCGCGAACGACCCATCTCTAGGGCACACCCGGAAATTTCTAGGGTAAGCCGCATACCACTGAAGAGATTAAACTCTGGCTTCCTGCCACTCATATTGTGAGGGGATTGTGATTAGATTGTTCGCTATTTTTTTACACTGCTTGTGCTTGTGCGTGCACTCTACTATCCATTTGCATTCGCTGTCGTTCGATAATCGATAGGATTGTGCATTCGCCCAATACTAGCGTTCAAGTGTGAATAACCCCCTACATCCTCTGCACGGGCTGATGATGAGTGCATTGTGACTTAGGGTACATTTCACTTGTGACCTATTTCTGCTGTATAATGCACAGTAATATCACTGGGAAATTCTTCTGCCATCACCCCAAATCTGTCTTATTATTACACTCATAATTCAATAACCTCCTCCTCTCTCCCTAAGATTATTATCTCAATTGACATCAGTACTTAATATTCATTTCAAAGCAAGTCATCATAGGACCTGCATTTAACGGATAACAATTGAATTTCGATAAATAAAAACAAGTCTTCATTATCATTCCTTACAGGGGAATCCTCTGCTTGCTCCATACAGTGGGTGTTAATTAGCCCGGGCACCTTGTAGATGGAATGGAACATACAGTAGAGAGACTTGCTAATAATTACATCGCTGTCCTCATTGTTCCATAGGACGAGCCAGCTCAGCACTCTACGCGTATGTTTTATTTATTAAGTGTCCTAATATCGGAATATTCAGCGGGCACAGAGAGCGGCGTTTCCTCTGCATGGGCTTAGAATAATAATGTCTTTTTCTCCCAGATTGGAATGTGAAGGTGAAAGGCGGCGTGAGCTTCATCAGCCGGCTGATCTGCCCTCTTCTAATAAATCCCCCTATTGAACGTGCCATATAATTGATTTGAAAACGATGCATTATAGATGGCGGGCGCCGCGGTTTAGGGCGGCGTCCGTTTACGTGAAATAATTAGAAAAGCATTTTAGATGGACAGACTGTAAGTACAGTAATTGAATACTGCGCAGTTCCGGGGCGTAAACGTGTGCTGCATACTTCTATGTTGTACTCGCGGTCTGTATACATATATATATAGAAGGTATGGGATGGTCGGCACTCCAAATAGAAACCATAGGCAACATGCGCGGTGCCCTCCAGAGCTGGGTAACAATAGTACAATATGGTGATATTGGCGGCACTCGCAGAATACCAATAAACTGACTCCGAGAGCTCAGATTAGTTCATGTTAATGAACTAATCTGAGCTTTCTGAGTCAGTTTATTATTATTCTGCGAGTGCCGCCAATATCACCATATTATACATATATATATATATTATTATTATTATTATTATTATTATTATTATTATTATTATTTATATACATTTGGTCTATCTATAATACTGTAACTGACCCGGCATATACTGAGTCCCCTAAGTGTCCATCTCTGTGCTTTGCTCCGCCCCTCTCTGGAAACCCCCTTCTGAAAATCCTGCGTTTGCCCCTGGGTGCTTTTTAATTATCTGCTACAACTTCAGATGATTGGCATCTGTGTCCATATTGTAGCTAGTCCTATGCTGGACACACAAAGCACAGTATCAGAGCGGGAGAAGTGTGAGGATTGCGGAGGTTCTCAGGAATGTTACATAATGTTGCAGATAATCTCTGTATTCCCAGCGCAGCTCTGTAGCCGCACGAAGGGTTAATGTTTCCATCCGCATTCCCTCTGATCATCTTTCCATTGATCTGGAATGTAATATTTCATGTCAGGGAACCCGGGGTCTTTGTTTCGCTGTAGACTCAGCAAAAAGGCGGAAGCTAAGTACATAAGAAAATCCTGTTAGCTGTTTCTTGCATTTGTGCTGACATGCATTCACTGCATCCCCTCCACTTGTCATTTCTCCGTGTGCCTTTATTTCTGCAAAGCCTGGATCTCTGCAGAAAAGCAATTACGGGCTGGGATTGGGCGTTTCGGAGAAGGATAAAATGCTTTCAGTGGGGATTTCTGGGGGCTTCATTCTTTTCCCGCACAATGTACACAACTAGGAGTAATTTTTGCTTATAAGCCGTTCAATTGGTCTTTTTCTGTTAAAGTATTGCAGAGAATTATTCCCAGTGCAGGTAATGGTCTCAGCACCACGGAGAGCGACACATTACTTCTGATCATTTCTGCAGCCATGATTTTGTAAAAACTTAAATGCTTTCCTCTCACCATCTCTTGTAAATGTTTTTCCAACCATTCTACCTTAAAGCATGTCCCATAAAGCACATCCATCCATACCTTCCCACGGGCAAACATAGAGGGGTTTCTGGTTGCCCAGAAGCCCCCCCCCCCCCCCTTCCTCTTTTTGCAAGTGGCTCAAATTATAACAACAATAGCAATAGTATATAATACAAGTATAAGAGCTGTTTCCATATTATGCAAATTAGACATAAAGTACAGTACTTGCCTACTTTTGAAAAAGTATGTCAGAAAGATTGTGAGCCACCTAGAAGCGCAGTGGGCGTGTACTGCTACATCTGGGAGGTGCGTTATACAATGACTTGCATCCAAATGCAGATGAGCCCAAAGCAGCTACTAAGAACTACTGAAGTTGCTGAAGAAAATACACTGATGTGAGCGCTTGTCCGTGGCTTGTGTTTTACACGTTACCTTGTTTCAAATGCATGTGATCATAGGGATCATTGTGCCCTATAACCAATGCAGGGAAATGACGCTGATGATTTATTTTTTACTGCAAAAATGTAACAGCTGCAAAATGTAGGTTATTCATTATCGCCCAACTTTTATCATTTGAATAGCAGGACCAGCTGCACATCATGCGAAGCCACTCCGGAAAAAGGGGTGGGGCCATGAAAGAAAGGGGGGTGCCCATGGGGAAGGGGATGGGCCGATCTCCATGACCCCTATTCACTTTATTTTTGGGACAGCTCCATCAGTCCGGATCTCTCCCTGCACTGAGTAGATGCACAAGGCATCTATCTATTTAGCAATTACCGGCTGCAGGACTCTAATTAGCGTGACTGTCCCTCTGTAATCGGGACAGTTGGGAGGTATGGGTTAGGTGAAATCAGGGAGATTACTAGACACTTCAGGGAGTCAGGGAGGCAACTATGAGTTTAAGGGACAGAGTGGAGCTGCTGCACATGCCCAGTGGTAGCAGCTTCTGTGTGTGTGGAGCCCTCAACCAAAGAGCAGCTGCCATGAAGTAGAGACAGAAGCCTTACCATGAGGTGGGAGAATGTGAGCTTAGACAGTGCAGTACTGGTTCTTCTATAATTGTGTATTTATTATAGGATGTTTAACCTATTCCTGACCATTTATTTATAAGGCTGTGATACAGCCTATACTAGAGACCATCTATATTGCTGGATATTATTACTGTATTCCATGCAGTGTCCAGTGTATAATCAGACCAATGTGTACCTTAATGTCCAGAGTCACACTAGTCTTCTACCTCTCCCCCAGACTCCTGCACTTGGTCTAATGTTCCGCAGAGGGGAGATTGTGGACTGCATTCCCTCTCTAGAAATCCTGCATTTGCCACTGCTTCCTATAGCGCAAGTAAGACATTATACAGGGGATCCGGATGTCAGGCTGATCTATCTCACTGGGTAGTCACCATATCGTCAACACGCATATGCTCAACGTGGTCAAAACTCCATGGTAAAACGGTCAACACATGAAAAGGGAAACATGAGTTTTATATAAAAAAAAAAATTTTTTTACTTTTTTCGGTACTCTTTACTTATCACGGCGCCCATCGCGGTCATCGCGGGCATTGAATGCACAAAAAAATCGGGTGCGACGCGACCGACGCGATGCCCACGATTTCCCATAGGGAACAATGTTAAATGTCTCAATTGACCCGATTTTCCTGTTCAATGCCTCAATTTACCCGATTTTTCCATAGGAAACAATGTTAAATGGCCCACAGAGGCCAAATAGGCACCCTGAAGTGTGAAATGGCCCCCACAATTGTTAACGCCACCCCACGATCAACGTCAACCCGAAGCGTGGTGAGCGTGGTTAGCGCAGTGAGCCCGCGAGGGGCGGCGGTACGCGTCCTACGACCTTTTCATACCCCCACTATCCACGTCGGCGTGGAGTTGAGAATAGAAAGTGTGGTGAGCGCAGCGAGCCACCGAGCCCGAAGCGTGGCGAGCGCAGCGAGCCCGGCGAGGGGACGCGGATACCTGTGAAGCCCGCGAAGGGACGCGTTTACCTGTGAAGGTATCCGTGTCCGCTCGCCACGCTTCGGGCTCGGTGGCTCGCTGCGCTCGCCACACTATTCTATTCTCAACTCCACGCCGACGTGGATAGTGGGGGTATGAAAAGGTCGTAGGACGCGTACCGCCGCCCCTCGCGGGCTCGCTGCGCTCGCCACGCTTCGGGTTGACGTTGATCGTGGGGTGGCGTTAACAATTGTGGGGGCCATTTCACACTTCAGGGTGGCTATTTGGCCTCTGTGGGCCATTTAACATTGATTCCTATGGAAAAATCGGGTCAATTGAGGCATTGAACATGAAAATCGGGTCAATTAAGACATTTAACATTGTTCCCTATGGGAAATCGCGGGCATCGCGTCGGTCGCGTCGCACACGATTTTTAGTGCATTCAATGCCCGCGATTTTTTTACCTGCGATGCCCACGATCAAAATCGTGGGCGCCGTGCTAGGTAAAGAGTACCCTTTTTTCTAATAACTGTCACTTTATGATCCGTACCCTATATGCAGAACCCATTACTTTATTGTAGCGTTACTGTTTGGATTCCTCTATGGTTACTTACTGTACCCAGCCGATAAGTCAGATATATTTACAACACAGCATAGACAGAGCGTTTAGCTATCCTGTGAATTAGGCTGGGTACACATCCCTGTGGCGTGGTGCGTGCCTGGACCAGTCACACAACACTGCACATCTCTGTAACTGCAATGTTTGCTGTACTCTGGGCATGATTCCGAGGCGGTGATCCTGAGAAACAGCTCTAATGATGGACACTGATAATCTCTCCCCTGCTCCCCACTGACTCACACGATCCTTCCACACCGCATGTCTGTTTATGGTTTGAATTAAGTGCATGAAGGCTGTCAAATAACATTGACATTGACGCCAAGCAACTGGTGTGACTTTGTCATTTTAAGTTGGATTGATTGAATACTGTAGAGAAATAAAGATGTTAATGCTTAGATGCCACAAACTGGGTTTATTCGGCAATGAGGGTCTTACACCCACCTTCTCTATTGCGGTTACACCGTAATAAGTACACTGAAGACCAGCAGCTAGGCCATTGTCTTCAGTACCTTGCGCACTATGGGACTCATCTATATACGGACGCATTTGTGCACTGAATGTACATCAGAGAAGACAAACAAACAAAGTGCACTTATCTTGGCATCTTCAGACAATCCCATCAAAACCAGCAGTATTGGAAACTGAGATGAATCAGACATAAGTGGTGTGTACACAGCACAAAGACATCTGCTAAAAATGGCAAATCTTTGTATGTCTAGAAAATGAAAGCATGGGGATTTTGATCGTATTTCGATCAAACATTTAAACTGCAGCCTTTGTTGTTGGCATTGGTAAGTGTGTATGCACATGCCAATACTGGCACCCTACCAAGCCCCCATCACGGGTACACACATCTTGTAGTGTATACCCAACTTTATGCTCCATAATAGCTGTAAGATCTGACATGACCCTGTTAGCAATAATTGCTATGGTTACGTTACCCCTTTGTGTACAATGTAGGATCTTATCAATATGAAAGTTGCATAGGCCCTTATTCTGATTGAGTTGGATAGCTCCAAATGCGGATGGACGGCCGATGGTTGGTGTTTGCGCATGTGCAGAGGCGTATCTGTGCATGTGTGAATGGCTCACACGTAGGAACACGGCGTGAGATCCGTGCAGAAAATGATCGTACGGAACCATCCAAGCAGGGGGTGGAGAGGGGCGTGAAGGGCTGATTTTGCTCATTACCATATGCGTATGCCCCACATTTCATGGGCGTTCCCATAAAAACGCCGGGCGTATGTTTGGTAATCCGGCCGTGACGCACGTGTGGGGGGTGGACATATGACATAGCCGGATGCCAGCGGCCCGCCCATATCCCTGCTTTCATACGGAGAAATGTCCGAGTGGTCTGGAGCACTCGGTGCTGCCTGATCGCTCGGTCCAGCATTCGATGGTCAGAGACCATCGAATGATGGGGGAGGTTCCCGCAGATGGAGGAGGTGTTCACATGAAACATCCACTCGCGGTCCGTTCGCTCGGCATCTTACCGCATTCGGACGGTGTGAGCGATCCGTACGGTAGGCGGGGCTAAGAACACTCGGTTCCTGGCCGAAAATACGCATCCGTCCGATTCAACTAGAATAAGGGCCATTTTGCTTATAAAATGTCATTGAATGCACCCATCTCCATAGGAGACTATTGAAGCAATTGTAAAATGAGGACAAAATTGAAAGCTGTATATGCTCCGAAAGGAAACAGAAATTTAGTAACTTTCCTGCGAAGCAATGGTAACATTGTAACTTATTTGCAGTAAATAGGATTTTATGTCTCAGGAAAGAAGCTGATCTTGTTTGACTGAACTTTATTTACAAAGGAAATGTAGGATGTAGATACCAAACAGTAGAAATCCTGACGCCGGATCCTTTGCTCTATCTGTGAAATAGGGCAGGACCGGAACTAGACTTTGTCACCCGGGGTAAGACAGTAATTTGGATTTACTATGCTAGGTTCTGCTCATTTTCACACCACAAAATAGACACTATTTTCATGGCCAACTATGAGTCTGGAAAACAAAAGGGTGCTGGCTGATAACAACAGCATGGAACAGGTTGTCAGTAGTGGTGGCCATCGCTGCTATCGCTATGGTTACAATAAATGGCCAACAGGCGTCCATGGTACCACAATATCTAATGGATGACCATCGATATTTTTGACTTTTGATGGTCGTCTATTTTCTTTGATTGATTGGCCCATGGGCCAATCAGAAACTGGGGGTTGGGCTTTACGGGTGCCGTGGGTGGAGCTATGCTTTGCATCCCAGCACCTTTGGGAGAAAAAAGAAAACTATTTGGTTATGCTGTGCCATTGATGAAGGAGAACCATCTGGTCCATCTCCCCCATCGATGGCAAAAGTATTCTACATTGGTTTTAAACCATTGATGATTTTGAATCATCGGTGGTCAATGGCCATCCCTAGTTGTCAGAGACACCTCAGCTGGCAGATAGCGAATACTGTACATAACAGAAGCATAGGCTAACTAAAGTGTCTGAATAGTGTCAGAAAAGGGGGTGTGGCCGCAAGGCCGCATCATTGCGGCCCCACCTCTGATACACAACGCTGATACTACCGGGCTACGGTGCCTCTTATGTGATGGTATCTGCCATTCTTATAATTCTGAGTGACATAGAAGGAACTTGCAGATTGGCTGGAAGGACAAATGCCTTTTACATACATGGCACCAGGGATCATCGTTCTACGTTGCCCTGCCGTCTGCTCTTTACCATCCAATGTGACAACGGGAATATAATCATCACACCGGCGTGAATTATTAAGGCGAACGGAGTAATACAGCGGTGTTTTCTCCTGTCACAAATCAGTCTGCGAGGGAGATAAATTAAGATGAGGCGCTGGTGACCTGCTTTCTGCTCCCGTCACAGAGAAGCCAGGCCGTTACTTCATGTAAGATAATGCTTCCCATTTTGTTATATTGCTTCTAAATTGAAATAGATTGCAAGCCATTACAATTCAATTTACTGGACTCGCTCCTTTTCAAGGAGATGGAGAAGGATAAAGGAAGCTGGGGGATCAGAGCGATGCTCCGTGCTGGGATGGGCGGTACGCCCCCCCCCCCCGTGCATATGGCGGCTGTCTCTGTACATTATATAAGACCAATTGTCCCCATCAGTGGCATTTCCCACCGCAGACCAGTGCACCCCTACGTGTTGGTGAATTGTTCAGAAATGTGTCATAAGTGAAGATATTTGTCCCCAGCCTCAGGGGTCTATTTACTAAGCCTTGGAGAGAGGTAATGTGGACAGAGATAAAGTACCAGCCAATCATCTCCTAACTGTCATTTTTCTAAAATAGCCTGTAACTTGGCAGTTAGGAGCTGATTGGTTGGTACTTTATCTTTCTCCACTTTGGAGGTGATTTAGGTTGGTCTGCAAAAGCAAACTCCTTCTTTAATGGACAAAACCATGCTGCACTGCAGGTGGGGCAGATGTAACACGTGCAGAGACAGTTACATTTGGGTGGAACATAGTATTTGACGGCAGATAAGAACCACTTGGCCCATCTAGTCTGCCCCTTTTTTAAACATGTTACCTCAAACCATATTTGATCCTTATTTCTTTGTAAGGATATCAGTATGCTTATCCCAAGCATGTTTAAATTGTTCTACTGTTTTTGCCTCTACCACCTCTGATGGGAGACTATTCCACTTATCTACTACTCTTCCCCTTTCCCTTCTCTGCTCTAAAGTATACATATTAAGATCTTTTAGTCTTTCCCGGTACGTTTTGTGATGTAGGCCATGCACCATTTTAGTTGCTCTTCTTTGTACAGTCTCTAATGTATTTATATCCTTCTGGAGATATGGCCTCCAGAACTGAACACAATACTCTAGGTGAGGTCGTACCAATGACCTATACAGTGGCATTATTACTTCTTTCTTTCTACTGCTGATACCTCTCCCTATGCAACCAAGCATCTGACTTGCCTTCTTCATTGCTTTGTTACATTGCCTACCTGCCTTTAAGTCCCCTGAAATAGTGACGCCTAGATCCCTCTCTTTCTCAGTAGTTTCCATTATAGTGCCATTTACTGTATACTATAGTCTTTGGATTTTTGAGAACCAAGTGCGTGATTTTGCATTTTTTTACATTAAACTGTAGTTGCCATGCTCTTGACCATTCCTCTAATCTACCTAGATCATCAACCATTTGTTTTACCCCTTTTGGTGTGTCTACCCTGTTGCATACCTTTGTGTCATCTGCAAAAAGGCACATTTTACCCTCAATTCCATTTGCAATGTCACCAATAAAGATATTAAAAAGCACTGGTCCAAGAAAAGATCCCTGGGGTACTCCACTTGTAACCTTTCCCTCCTTTGACTGTACTCCATTTACTACAACTCTCTGTTTTCTGTTCTGCAACCGCAATGTTATCCTTTCAACTATCTTAGAATCCAATCCCAAGCTTTCAAGTTTATTTAACAGTCTGCCATGTGGGACAGTGTCAAAAGGCTTACTAAAGTCTAGATAAGCTACATCTACAGCCCCACCTTTTCTATTACTTTAGTCACCCAGTCAAAAAAGTCAATAAGATTTGTTTGACATGATCTTCTTTCAGTAAACCCATGCTGTTTCGGATACTGTAAATTGCTGGTTTTGAGATATTCTACAACTCTTTTAAGAGTGTTTCTATCAATTTCCCTACTACTGATGTAAGGCTCACTGGTCGATAGTTGCTTACCTCTTCCTTGCTTCCACTTTTGTGCAGTGGGACTACATTTGCTTTTTTCCAGTCCTCTGGGATTTCTCCAGTAGCTAGTGACTGGTTGAATAATTCTGTTATTGGTTTTACCAGCTACCCTTTAAGCTCTTTTAGTATCCTTGGATGTATCCCATCTGGCCCCATTAATTTATCCACTTTCAGTTTTGAGAGTTCTGTGAGGACTTTCTCCTCTGTAAATGGACTTGTCTCTCCCTCAGTTTTCTGACTATACTTGCAACTTAACTGTGGCCCCTTCCCCTCTCTTTCAGCAGTGAATACTGAGCAGAAATAATTATTAATATTATCTGCTATTACATTGTCCCCCTCAAGAAAACTTCCACTCTTTGTCTTTAGTCTAATTATTCCACTTTTTTGTTTTTCTCCTTTCACTTATATACCTAAAAAAAGTTTAAAAAAAGTTAGGAGGTAATGGGGTGGCTAGCGAGACACGAGTTCATTTTTTTTTTAATTAATTTTTATTTGCAGTTTTTTTTTTTTTAAAAATCTGACAGACATATAGGACCGATCAGTCTTGGCCCTCCAAGAAAAAATTACATTACATTACATCAAAAACTAAGACATTAACATTCACAAAATTTTTTACAACATTTATACACTTATACAAACTACACTACACATACCACTGACAGGATGTTTTTTTTTTTTTTTATCTTATTGTTGATCTTCCAATTAAATTTCAGACTTCCTTTTAGTATCAGCCTAAGTGGATAAATGAATGCCTAAGTATATGCAACAAGAACTGAGTTTCTATCCCCTGCGTTCTTCTATATATCCCGCCTTGGGGGGTTCATCTCTGGTATTCTCCTCCGAAAGGCTTCCCAGTCTGACCATAGTTTTGTTTTCTTATCCCCATAGCTTTTCTCCAAAGTTTCCATCTTATAGCTGTATTCAATCTTATTTATTACTTTCTGAAAGGGCGGTACTTGTTCTTGTTTCCATAATTGAGCAATAGTAGCAACTATTGCAGAAATTATTTGGTTCAGAAGATATTTCCTCGAGGCGTTTAAATTAAATGGCAAAATATGTAGTAAAATCAACTGTGGCGTTAATTGTACCGCTACGCCCAAACTTTCAGAAAGTAATATTTTAATATCCAGCCAAAAGCTTTCTAGCTTCACACAAGACCAGAAGATGTGTTTTATATCCGCTCTTTCCCCACACCTCCAACACCCATCTGGCTGGTCCGGGGAGAAACTATTTATTTTGGCTGGAGTATAATAAGTTTGATAAAAGATTTTAAAGTACCTTTCGATATGCATTGTTGATTTGGACATATGATTAACTGTGTTAAATAATTGTGTCCACTGTGAATTATCCCATTCAAAATTCAAGTCCTTTTCCCACTTCTGCTGCCATATAGTTTTCTTCTTATACTCTCTATTTACCTGTAATAGGGTTTTATACCAGAAGGTGATTCCACCCCTCTTCTTCACCCCATAGATCTGGTGTATGTATTCTATGGGAAGGGAGTTTAGTTCCTTTGAGGTAAATATATCAGATTGTAGGCAGTGCCTGATCTGCAGGTACTTATAAAAATCGGAGTTTGGAACCCCAAATTTATTCCTAATCTGATCAAATGACATTAGTTGTCTATTATCAAACAAATCTGATAATGTTTTTATAGATAGCTCTCCCCAAAGGTCCAACTTGAGGTCTGGTATTATTTTTGTTAAAGCTCCCAAGGGTAAATGTCCTATCGGGGAGCCCAGGATATCTATTGTTTCTAGAAATTTATACCAATTCTGAAGTATAGTTCTCATACCCTTCGATAACTCCTTGCATTGCATTCCAACCAAAGGCGGAAGCCATATTAAGTATTCAAAGGGGATTAGTGGCATATTATCTGTTTCTGGATCTGCTCTTAAGTCCCTTCCCATAGGGCCACACACTGACTTAATTTGATCTAGTAATGTAGCCGCTTGGTACATCTCTAGGTTCGGCAGGCCAAGGCCCCCTCTATCTCTAGGGAGCATCAGATATTTTTTAGCTATTTTCGCATGTTTATTCCTCCAGATATACTTATTAAATATACCATTAAACCTGGTGACCCAGTATTTAGGGAGACCTTTTGGGATGGCACGAAATAGGTATAATACCTTAGGGAGTGAGAACATTTTTAACATGGCAATTCTGCCCAATACTGATACTTCTATATTCATCCATTTATTAATTTTTGTATTCAATTGATGGAGAAGGGGTGTATAGTTAAAGTCTATCAGGTTCTTTTCGTTGGATACCAAATGGACACCCAGGTACTGTAAAGAGTTCTCTTTCCATCTAAACTTATATCTTTCTTTCAGAAACTCTCTATCGGTAGAGTCGAGATTTAGTGAAAGAATTTCAGATTTATTTGTATTCAGCTTGTAATATGATATTTCTGAAAATTCTTGAATGATATTCATAAGTGGGGTCAGGGTATGTTTGGGGTTTGTGAGGAAGAGGAGTACGTCGTCTGCATATAATAATATTTTATGCTGACTTTTATTTATTATTGGTCCCGTGAGTTCTGTTGATTGCCTAATTGTTTCAGCCAGTGGTTCGATCGCCAGTACATAAATCACAGGAGATAACGGGCAACCTTGTCTTGTCCCGTTTGTGATTTTAAATTTCTGTGAAAGGAAGCCATTGCAATATACTCTTGCCGATGGCGCAGAGTACAGCGAAAGGATAGCTCTCAAAAAGCTCCCCTCAAATCCATACTTTTCCAAGGCTTTCCCCAGAAATGTCCAATTTAAGCAATCGAAAGCTTTTTCTCCGTCTAAAGATAGAACCACCATCTGAAACTCTTTTTTAGATGCATATTCCATAATCTGGATTGCTCTGTATATATTGTGTGTACCTTGTCTGTCCCTCACAAACCCCGCCTGCTCTATCTTTATTAAATCTCTCAAGATTGGGGTAAGCCTATTAACTATTACCTTGGCAAGAATTTTTATATCGCTATTAAGTAATGCTATTGGCCGATAGTTAGTAGGGACTGTGAGGTCTTTCCCCTCTTTCGCTATCATAACTATCATAACTTCGCTATCATAACTATCCTTGCTTCATAACTATCCTTGCTATCATAACTATCCTTGCTTCAGGAAAATTACCCATTTTATTTGTTTCATGAAAAACTTGCAACAAGGTGGGAGCTATTTCCTTCTGGTATGCTAAAAAAAAATTATTGATAAATCCGTCAGGCCCCGGTGTTTTATTCAATTTAAGGGTTTTAATTGCGTCCAGTACCTCCCCCAAATTCCAAGGAACATTAATTTTTTCTTTCTGTTGTTGGGATAATTTTGGTAAATCTATTTTCGCGAGAAAGCTATCTATTTCCTGTGGGGTCGGTTGAAATATCTCTCTATCTTTACCTAAATTATACAGCTTTCCCAGGTAGTCTGCAAATATATTGGACATTTCCGCTGGGTTAGTTATTTTCCCGCCTTTCTTATTGAATAACGCTGTAATTGAGCTTTTGAGCCTTGTCCCTTTAATTTTCCTAGCCATAAATCTGTTGGCTTTATTCGCCTCTCCATAGAATTTTTGTTTAAATCTGTCCATATGTCACTTAATTTGTTTAATATTAAGTAAATCTAGATCTTCTTTTAGCTTAAGGAGGTCTTTTAGTATTTGATCGTTACGTGGCTGTATTTGGTGACTTCTTTCCAGTTCTTTAATTTGTTCCTCAAAGTTTATCAGGACTTGTCGTTCCTGTTTTTTCAATCTGGCAGTGATCTGGATAATTTTCCCCCTAATTACTGCTTTTAAAGCGCACCACATGTTGGTTGCATTAGTCTGTTGAGGGTTATTAAATAAAAAGTATTCCTCCAAGGCTTCTTTTATTAAATTTTTAGTGTCTTGTGAAGAAAAGATATAATTTGGGCAACGCCAACTTCTGGGGGTTGTATTAAATACTGTTTGTTGCCATGTGATTAGGAGGGGTGCATGGTCAGAGCACGATCTTGACTGGATGTCTGCTTTTTTTATGTTTTGCAAAGTGATTCTGTCGGTAAAGACAAAATCTATTCGCGAATAGGATTTATGGACACAAGAGAAGAACGTATAGTCCATGGGTCCTCAAACTGCGGCCCTCCAGATGTTGTGAAACTACAAATCCCAGCATGCCTTGCCACAGTTCTGCTATAAGGGAGTGTTAAAACTGTGTCAAGGCATGCTGGGATTTTTAGTTTCACAACATCTGGAGGGCCGCAGTTTGAGGACCCATGGTATAGTCCCTTACGGTCGGATGGAGAACCCTCCAGATGTCATACATTCCAGCTGTGTGTGTGATCTCATTAAATTTATCTACCGCTCTTTTATATATGTCAGCTGATTTTGAGTTTTTCTGCTCTGATTTATCCATTTTAAAATCTCTTACTAAGTTAAAGTCTCCTAGCACAAACAGGGATCCCTCTGCAATTGAGTTGAACTTTTGCCAAAAGGTTCTCAGAAAGCCAACCTGTGAACTATTTGGTGCATATACTGAGGCGATTGTAACTTTGTTATTATTAAGGCTCCCCTTTAGTATTAGGTATCTTCCTTCTTTATCCGATACTTGTAGCTCTATCTCTATCTTAATTTCTTTTTTAATCAGGATAGCCACTCCCGCCTTTTTCCTTAATGCACTTGAGAAATAAGCCTCGGTATATTTACCATTGCACAGATTGGGTTGCTGGACCTTTGAGAAGTGTGTCTCCTGGATTGCTGCAATCCCCACATCGTGATCATTTAAATACTTCAAAATTCTCCTTCTTTTTTGTGGAGAGTTTAGGCCTTTTACATTCAAGGACATCAATTTTATAAAACTACCCATGTTGTTGCATAATTCTCATTTCTGAAATTAATTTCCCTCCTGTCAATACAAATATTACATAAAAGACATACATTTCCCATAACCCACCACAGTAAGGTGCTATATCTTGCACCATAGAACTCCCCTCTTAAGGAGAGTTGCATGAACATTATTAGGGGGTAGCAACTATGTTTTCCCCCTCTCCTTAATTCAAATCAGTTATCCCTAATTCTCACTGTCCGTCCAGATCTGCTATGATCATAGAGATCTGCTCTTTTCTAAGTTATACCGATCCCTTTCCTCATCTCTCTCATTAGAGCGGAAAGGCGCGTGATAGTTGGGGGGGGGGGGGGGGGGGCGGGGAGCAGTAGCAGGGAAAAAAAAAAGGTGAAAGGGATGGGGAGAAAAGGAAAAAATAAATAAATAAATAATAAAAAAAAAATTATTAAAAAAAATAAATAGATAAAAAAAAAAAAAAAAACGTATGCTTCTTTTTACTGGACTCAATAATTCATCTGCCGTTCTATTTCTAATCTCTATTTCCTTTTCTTCTTCCCTTTAAGGAAGACAATCGTGTTCATCCGCGTATAATCCCAATATTACAATATAGTCTATTTTATCGTGATCTACAGTTTTTTTTTGTGTGTTGATCCTATAGGGTCTCTTTTTAAATGTGAACGAAGACTTTTAACTATGGAAATCCTTGTGAATTCTATCTATTTCATCAAACCCCGCCACAAATCAAAAAATAAATAAATAGGTCAATTAAAAAAAATAATTAAGGGGGAGTAGAGAAACAGGATATTAGGATATTAAGGAGGGAAGGGGCAGCAAGGCAGAGTATACTGCTCTCTACCTACCCTTACCAACTCCTCTAGGATATCCTCTCTTTTAGCGCTTTTCCTCTTTAAGAAATACTATCTACTTATCCATATATATATCCCTGATTCCTCCTTCAACACCTCTAAAGGACATGAGGAACGTTTGCGTTATTGAGTGTAGTGTGAGTCAAATCATGAAAAGTGGATATTATCCTAATTATACTAAGATCCCAACTTATAACTTATCAATACAATACAATCAACTACTTATATAGACACCACTTTAAGTATGGGAATCATTATGAGCCTTATATATAAATGTAAAAAAAAAAAAAAAAAAAAAAAGGGGAAAAGGGCTTTGAGAATTATCTGGCTTGCTCTACTTTACAATATCTGATTGTTAAGTCCTTTAGAGGTCTTTATCAGGAACCAAATAATGTCCACTTATACCATGATACTGGGCGTAATTTTGCAAGTTTTACCTCTGCCAGTTTACCTTACATGTTTAACCCTTTCCATTAGAGAAAGGTCACTCTAGTAGCCAAAAAAGAAAAAAAAACAACACCACAACCCCCCACACCAACCCCTTATCCCACCCCCCGACCCCCTCAACGTCTGGTCTTGAGATGCCAAAAGGATAGGCGCAATTTTATGCTCGGACGGGCTCTAGTTCTCTTTCTTTTAACTGGCAGTTACAGAAGTCCATTCTTGTTGCAACGAGCTTAGTTTTCCTCCGTCTATCTTCGGGACTTGCAAATTCCAATGACTTATGCCCTCTCTTGCCTCTTCCTCTGATTTCCAAATTTTCACTGTTCCTTCATGTGACACTATAAGCTTCACGGGGAAGCCCCATTTATATTTTATTTTGGCCTGTCTCAGTAATGCCGTTATTTTTGAAAATGTCCTCCTTTTTGCCAAGGTTGCAGCAGATAAATCCCCGTAAATCTGGAGATCCCCCATCACCTCTACCATCCTGCGAGACACGAGTTCAGATGTGGAAATTCCACATGCTGGAGAAAGCTTCTATGTTGCGATGGATGGTACATTTGGCCCAGGATTGGTCACGGCATACCTCCCAACTGTCCCGATTACAGCTGGACAGTCTCGCTAATTGGAGGCTGTTCCTCCACGGGTCGTAGTGTCTGGCGAAGTTGGGAGCAAATTTGATCACCGCTGCTCTGCTCGGCATTGCCCTTCTCGACATGGACACCGAATAACTGTACCGCGCCCCCTTGTATGGCTCGCTGCACCCCCATGCTTTGGACATGGTGCCTACCAGCACTCCACACACTATTACATTGTCACTCTATGCCCACTGGGAGAGTAAAGTATGAAAAATCACCTTTTTTATAAAAAGAAAAACGTGAACTGGTTCCACTCGAGGATGATAAGCCGGCAGCCTCACTGAAGCTCAGTCATTTATGTTGCCTATAGAAAAGAGACTCATCCCGTCCTCCCAGGTCCTCTCATCTGCACCCCGGAGGGAATTCCTGCATCACATACATTACTCTGCAGCAAAGGAAATAGATGAGTTTGTGATGTTGTCTGATTCTGGGAGATATATTTAGTCTCTGGTGAGATCCCGGCTGAGGTAGCATTCTCTGTAAGTGCACCTATTTGTCATTTCGGATTTGTGAATTAGGAAACATGAGCGCACGCTCTGTCACACATTCTGCTCAGATTAATAATTCAGTTATGGGAATGAACAGTCAGCATTGAGGTCTGACAGCAGAAGGTGCTCTCATCTCAGCAACCTGCCTGCCCAAATTGTACCCTCGGATCACAGATCTGTTCACACCGCAGCTGCCCCTGTACAACGTCTCCGTACCGGTGGGAGGTTGGGGGCAGGATCAGTGCTCTGCAACAGGAATAAAGGACGTGTCCAGGTTTGTGAACTTTATGTAACCCATCCACAGTAGCAGTAGTAAGACTTTAAGGCGTCTATACATTTATTAGGTTTGAACCTTAACACACACTTTAAGCTTAACTAAAAGTAACTCACGCTGACGCAATAAAGACACGCATACCAAAGCATTAGATTTAAAGGTAATATGATATTTATTATGTGGTATGACCCCTCTTCGTAAAGGGCTGGCAATAAGGTCTAACGTAAGGTCTAGCTCTAGTCAAATCAAAATGGCGGCGACTTAAACGCCCCAACTATCTGATATGAACATGGTGACGGCTGAGACGTCCCATCTGACTAAGGCACAACCTAACGTTGGGAAGTCTCACCACCCCTTATCTGGACGATGTGGACACTCCCATAAAGAAGTGCCCAAATTTCACCCTGCAAAGGCAGGACACACCCGTCATTTTTTCCAGGGGCATTGCCTCCCAATGCCCACTCATGCCACGAGCGTGACATATGCTTATGGCTCTCACGTGAGACCCCGTCTACTTTTTGCTGCTGTGGGGGGAATGGTCAGTGACTCTCTGAGCTGCTGGCCATGCCCCCAGACCCTCTATCTCCAGAAATATACTATTCACTGAGCAAGGGGGCTCCTAACTGCCCCCTCCCCCACTGTGGGACATTTCTGGCCCTGGGTAGGACTAGGGACCGTCCCAAAAAACGGGACAGTCCAGCAAAAACCGGGACAGTTTTCTTTTTACAATGCAAATGGAACATATGAACATATCTTCAGTGGTAGACCAGCAATGACTCTCCTGCTCCCGGAGTGTTCTGGGTTTGGGCGCTCGTGTAACTGTCACTCTGATCGTCCAGTGTTCTGGTGAATAATTCTCCCCATCCCTAACTCTAATCCCTAGCCCCTACCCTTCCCCCACAGCCTAAATCTAACCCTTCCTCTACCAATTTACCATATCCCCATTATAGCCTAACCCTAATCCCCCCACAGCATAACCCTACTCACGACCCCTAACCCTATCTCTAGTGCCTAACCTGCCCCCTACACAGCCTAACGCTAACCCTCCCACCCGTAATGTCGATATTATGACAATGTTCACATTTCACCTGTCAATATCATGACTTTTAAGAATGTCGACATCATAACTGTCAACATTAAAATTGACGACATTATGATCACATCTAGGGCAAAATTCTGGTAGTGTCTCTGATAACACCTACTAGATCCTGCTCAGTGCTTCCTAACGCTTGGAAGCAGATGATTAAGAATAGAGGCGTGGTGCTGAGTAGGAACCTCAATAAAGTGCACTAAATATTTCGGTGGCATGAAACATCTGGATTTAGCCTTCGATTAGCTTTGTGTTTAAGGAAGCTAAGTCGACAGTACTATTTGTAACTGCTCGCCATTGAATGGATTTTCCCCTTCGCAGCTGCATGGAGAGACTAGACTGCACAGTGGTCACCGTGTGGAGGTCACTTCTGACGTTGGAGGCCCTCCCCCGCCACGGCTGGGCCCACCTGTGTTTTTAGACAACACTCCCAGAAAACATTGGGGTATCCCTACAAATGCCCCCTCCCCCCTCCGGCTGTCAATCACCAGTGATGGCTATCCATCGCCAGCTTTATTCACGCGGACGGCTCGTACATGCTCCCTGTGGACCCTGCGCAGGAACGGTTGCAAATTCACAGACAAGCGAACAGATCTGAATGGAGCCTTCCACATATTCCTCAGTGGTGGTCCGGCCATTGCAGATGATCGTCCTAATTTATGTTGTGGATGAAAATGTCTAGTTTATACTTAATATTGTTTTCATTTAAATTGACATATTTTGGGGTAAAAATTAATATAAACATTCCCTGCATGTGTTTTGTGATATTAGCACCTATTCATTTGCTGCAAATGACTGATGTATTTCTTTCCAACAGAGGACTGCAACTATATTACCCATAAATCTGTTTCTAAATACATATTATACTGGCGATGCGGTCATTTGGTCTACAGCATGATGGTCGACAGTCATTAGGTCGACACCATTAGGGCAACATGGGAAACGGTCGACATGGGTCTAGGTTGACATGGGAAAAGGTCGACATGGTTCTAGGTCAAAAGGTCATTAGTTCGACAGGTCATTAGTTCGACAGTGTCTAAGTCGACAGTCAAAAGGTCGACATGGGGTTTTTCACTGTTTTTTGAGCTGACGTGCTGACAGGTGGTATTCCATGCCCTGCCATCCACTAGGGCGCGGTGGGAGAATAAAACAGTGTGCTGAGTGTAGCGAGGCACCGTGCCTGATGCATTGCAAGCGATACGAGGGGATGCGGTGCACTTTAAACTGTGTCCATGTCGACTGTGTTGACATTCAGGTCAAAAAACAGTGAAAAACCCCATGTCGACCTTTTGACTGTAGACCTAGACATTGTCGAACTAACGAACTGTCGAAATAATGACCTTTTTTACCTAGAACCATGTCGACCTAGACCCATGTCGACCTAATGGTGTTGACCTAATTACTGCGACCATCAGCAGCTGAAGGCGGTGTACCCAGTCGCCCTCCTTTCAAAATATAAAAAATATTAGTTATTGTGCAGCCGCCTGTGACACACACGAGGGGGGGGGGGGTACTTGGTGGCAGTCCCTCCTCTCTCTCCCTGCTGTCTACAATGGGGAAAGCTACCCTCCTATAGGTCCGGGCCCAGGTAAAGGGTACCCCCTCCCATCCTCTCGGCGCCACTTCACAGGGGGTGATTCAGATTTTCTCGCTATTTAGCAAGTTCGATCTGGGAGAAAAATGCTGGATGTCCCCATGAGAATGCAGGAGTGTCAAAGCCTGCACAGATTGGGCGGCTGACGTCATGTGACAACAGCGCCCGCCCCAAATTCGGCCATGTGCGAGTCAAATAAAAGTCAGTCTACAGTACATTTTATTTGCGAACGGGTAAAACAATCATTCGATGGTCGGTGACTCACATACAGCCACATGAAACGGCACAATCCAATCCGATAGTTCATTGTGTGCGGAAATGTGCAGGAATATATCACACATAAGTCTGCACCATGTACCAGACCTGCGTTGTTATCTCCTCTTGCAGAGTCAGTAAGACTTGCAGCCAGGCGTCTCCTCTGCGCCGCCGCGTACAGGTGGGTGACACCATTATTGTAAGCTGTTCTTGCATTGAATAAATTTGTTTTTCAACAGTTAAATCCCCCCCGGGTGCAGTCTCACTTTGTCGATAGACTAATGACTGCCGACTTGCACCGAAGCCGTTTCCTTTTTGCTACAACAGGGAAACGACTCTATATGAACTAATTTAACTGCAATTTGAAAATCAGGAGAAAATAGGTCAGCTGTGGCTTTTATTGCCTCTTATAACAGTGGGACGGGATAATTCGCCTCCTGAGAATACCGCTGATGTTGGAGATTTAGTGCATACACCTAGGATAGGCATTAATGCTCTCACATGTACTTAGGAGTTGTTCCCTGCTTCTGACACAGTACTTTCTGGAGGAGAGATGCTGGTGGCTTTATGTGCGCACGGGTCGTCTCTCTCCACCACGAGCTATAGGAAGACATTTCGTAGGAAATAGCATGGCATTTAAATAGATAAACCTAAAAGTTCTCCAAGGACGCCACGTTACGGAGCAGGAGAACTTGCTATATATAGATGTATCAGAGGCAAAACGGCTGAGAGTGTGGAAACGATGATAGTAGAATATTGAAAAGCGTTCGTTTCCCAGAGGACTTCTTCATGTTATCCCTGGTGTTTGTCCAGCCTGGCCAAGGCCAGCAGCCCTGGTTTTTCGGAATATATAGTAGCACAGATGGTGTAGTCGTTAGCATTACTGCCTCACAGCACTGAGATCATGGGTTCTATCCCAACCATGTGTTATATATACAGGGTAGTACGGATGGTGTAATGGTTAGCATTACTGCCTCACAGCACTGAGGTCATGGGTTCTATCCCCACCATGTGTTATATATACAGGGTAGTACGGATGGTGTAATGGTTAGCATTACTGCCTCACAGCACTGAGGTCATGGGTTCTATCCCCACCATGTGTTATATATACAGGGTAGTACGGACGGTGTAATGGTTAGCATTACTGCCTCACAGCACTGAGGTCATGGGCTCTATTCCCACCATGTGTTATATATATGGGGCAGTACGGATGGTGTAATGGTTAGCATTACTGCCTCACAGCACTGAGATCATGGGTTCTATCCCAACCATGTGTTATATATACAGGGTAGTACGGATGGTGTAATGGTTAGCATTACTGCCTCACAGCACTGAGGTCATGGGTTCTATCCCCACCATGTGTTATATATACAGGGTAGTACGGACGGTGTAATGGTTAGCATTACTGCCTCACAGCGCTGAGGTCATGGGTTCTATCCCCACCATGTGTTATATATACGGGGCAGTACGGATGGTGTAATGGTTACATTACTGCCTCACAGCACTGAGGTCATGGGTTCTATCCCCACCATGTGTTATATATATACGGGGCAGTACGGATGGTGTAATGGTTACATTACTGTATCCCCACCATGTGTTATATATACGGGGCAGTACGGACGGTGTAATGGTTAGCATTACTGCCTCACAGCGCTGAGGTCATGGGTTCTATTCCCACCATGTGTAATATATACGGGGCAGTACAGATGGTGTAATGGTTAGCATTACTGCATCACAGCACTGAGGTCATGGGTTCTATTCCCACCATGTGTTATATATACGGGGCAGTACGGACGGTGTAATGGTTAGCATTACTGCCTCACAGCGCTGAGGTCATGGGTTCTATCCCCACCATGTGTTATATATACGGGGCAGTACGGGTGGTGTAGTGGTTAGCATTACTGCCTCACAGCGCTGAGGTCATGGGTTCTATTCCCACCATGTGTTATATATATAAAAATATACTGGTATATTAATTGGCTGCCAAACAAAAATGAACCCTAGAATGTCTGTGTACATATGGTAGAGAATATAGATTGTAAGCTCGACTGTAGTGGTGTAGTGGTTAGCATTACTGCCTCACAGCGCTGAGGTCATGGGTTCTATTCCCACCATGTGTTATATATATAAAAATATACTGGTATATTAATTGGCTGCCAAACAAAAATGAACCCTAGAATGTCTGTGTACATATGGTAGAGAATATAGATTGTAAGCTCGACTGGGGCAGGGACTGATGTGAATGTTCAACTATTCTCTGTAAAAACTCAGTAAAAAACTCTGTAAAAAGTATATGTGTGCGCTATATAAATAATTGTTAATAAATAAAATAAATAAAAATATTGACCAAAATTTTTCCTGCAATGATCAGTAAGATGTCCCAATTTCTTCTCATAGCCGGTCACAAAGGCTTTCCAAGTTTTTTTGATCGAGGTTCAGCCCACGGATGTAGCCTCTGACATGGAGGAAAGCTGGCTCCCCAGAGTTAAGTTGTTTGAGAATGCCAAAGAGGTTGGTAAGCGCCATCTAATACCCCTTTCACACCATCCTAAAATCCTGCAACTAGCGCTGGTCTGAAAGGTTCCCAGGCCATAATCCTGGAAAAATTTGCCGGTATTTTAATCCTGCTAGGGAGAAGGGTTGTTTCCGGGTTCAACCCGGGGTCCTGGCCGGTGTGAAAGGGGTAGGGGTACTAACCTGGGTTGCCGGTCCTCAGTGCATGCGGTCAGGCCGGGGATCCACACAGGCCAGATGGCGGGCGCAGATGACAGGTCAGACGGCGGGCGCAGATGACAGGTCAGATGGCGGGCGCAGATGACAGGACAGGCGGCGGTCGCAGATGACAGGTCAGACGGCGGGCGCAGATGACAGGTCAGACGGCGGGCGCAGATGACAGGACAGGGGGCGGGCGCAGATGACAGGTCAGACGGCGGGCGCAGATGACAGGTCAGACGGCGGGCGCAGATGACAGCACAGGCGGCGGATGAAGAAGATGCAGATATCCGGCGCCCTCACTGCAGTCGGAGAGCTGAGTCATCTGTGGCCGCCATCTGACCTGTCATCTGCGCCCACCAACTGTGTGGATCCTCGACCTGCACCGAGGGCTGGCAACCCAGTGTGAGTACTGTCCACTGCATCCACCACCATCCCACCTCCTGCTCGCATCCTTCCCACACTAGAAAATGCAGGGACTTTTCTGGAATGAAAGGAGCCAATCCGGGAATGACCGGCATGATCCATGAGCCGTATTCCTGGGTGGGTCCCTGCATTTTCTGGTGTGAAAGGGGTATAAGGCTTAAACACACCAGTGAGACCAGTGAAGCATCATAAGAGAAGGTTTTAGAAAACTTTTAAGAGAGAGTTCAAGATGGTGCAAAACTGTTGATTGGCACCCAGTGGCGCCGGAACGGGGGGGGCGAGGGGGCAGCTTGCCCCCCCCCAAATTACTGAGGCGCTAATATAGGCGGGCGGGCGCAGTGGCGTCACTAGGCGAGTGCGGGGGGTGCGGCCCGCACCGGGTGTCACCAGTCAGTGGGGTGACACCAAAATCAGCCGTGCTGCTGCACCCCCCTAGAGACGCCACAGCCAACGGGAGACGTCCCTGCATCTGCGCTCACACGCGCATAGGTAGCTGACAGCCGGGCAGACTGTGTGCGCTGCCCGGCTGTACTAGTATGAGGAAGGAGTTTCTGTATTTTCACAGATCTCCTGCTGGACCGCCGGGCAGCCAATCAGGAGCGGCTATCAATGCCGCCGCTCCTGATTGGCTGCCCGCCGGTCCAGCGGGAGATATGAAAATAAAGATTATCCTGCGGAGACTACAGACGGGCAGCGCACATACAGTCTGCCCGGCTGTCACCAATGAAAGACGCAGCAGCACACAGGTACTGCGGGCGGGCGGGTGGGTGATTGGGGGGTGTCACCATCATCTCTCTGACCTCGTACATGGGCATATACTGAGGAACTCTGTCTGTCATGGACATTACATCTTCTCGATGCTCACTGGTTTATGTCCCAGGACTCTTTGGTCATTGTGCGATGGTTCAACTCTAGACATCTGCGCGTAATAGTAGTAGTAGCCCCCCTCTGACCTGCACTTACCTGCCCCTTCTGACCTGCACTTACCTACCGACCCTCTGACCTGCACTTACCTGCCCCTTCTGACCTTCACTTACCTGCCCCCCCTCTGACCTGCATTTACCTGCCGACCCTCTCTGACCAGCACTTACCTGCCCCCTTCTGACCTTCACTTTCCTGCTCCCCCTATCTGACCTGCACATGCCTGCCAACAGCCCACCAAAACCTTTCCTAAGTGTGTGCTTGCAACCGTGCCCCTGCAAGTGACAGCCTGCTTTCTCCTGCGTATGCCTGACACCATGTCCCTGATTCCTTCTCTCTCCCCCTTCTCACCCTGAGACCCTGTCTCTCTTTCTCATTCTCTCTTTTTCCAGGAAACCCTCTCACTCCCTTACCCCTGTATTTCCTCTACCCAATGCCCTATTTGTCTCCGACTCTCCTGTCCCCTAAGATCATCATAGTGACAACCGAATGGGGGGGCCCTAATAAAATTTTTGCTATGGGGCCCACAGAGATCTAGTCTCTGGCCACATGTATATGCCGCTGCCCGGTGTATAATGCCCACGTGTATATGCCGCTGCCCTGTGTATAATGCCCATGCGTAAATGCCGCTGCCCTGTGTATAATGCCCATGCATATATGCCGCTGCCCTGTGTATAATGCCAACGTGTATATGCCGCTGCCAGTGTGTATAGTGCCCGGGGGTAACATATAGCAATTTAGGGGGCGCCAAAATGAGATTATATCTTGCCCCCCCCCCAACCTAAAAACGTTCCAGCGCCCCTGTTGGCACCTCATTGGAGTCAGTGCATTGCAGTCCTGATGTGCAGTCAGTGTAGAACAAACACCATTTATGTCTGTCTGGGGCATAAATTCATCCCAGTTGCCTGGAGGCAAATTGGCTTAATACCCCTTTTACACCGCACCTCAAACCTACAATGTTGCGCTGTGAAAGCAGAATTAGAGAACTGTATAGATAACACTGTCAGCCTACAGTGAAATGGGCACCATCTACCCTGTGTGACAATGGCCGTCTGCAGCATTAAAAATCACCGGTCACCATTCCATCTCACAGTCCAGCAATGGCATGTGTGCTGTCGCTTTCTGCAGCGCAGGCTGAGTGGTACCTGTTGGGAGCCACCCTGTCCCCATTGCAGGTGTTCAGAGACTCCCAGAGCAGCTACAGCAAATCACTGTCTTTAGTGGCACCTCTGCCAGAACACGAAGAATCGGGGACATTAGAAGTACAATGAAGGGCAGCAGGAGATTTATGACTGAAAGGGGAGCCTCCTGCAGAATGCAGAACTACATTGTACAGCTGCAGCTTCTATTAGATACATTCTGCTGGAAGTGTATCTAGCTATCCAAATATGATAGTCTACATTGTTTCCTCTTCCTTACTGCAGCCGCCCATGTCTTTCTGTACCACTCACCCTGGAAGGCCAGTATCCCGTAGTCACCTCTTCACTCTAGATGTTGCTCTGGCTTTGTGTGGGTACCATTTATTGAAGCTGCCAGTTGAGGACATGTGAGGCATCTATTTCTCAAACTAGAAAATCTAATGTACTTGTCTTCTTACTCAGTTGTGCACAGGGGCCTCCCACTTCTCTTTCTACTCTGGTTAAAGCCTGTTTGTGCTGTACTCTGAAGGGAGTAGTACACATCGTTGTAGGAAATGTTCAGTTTCTTGGCAATTTCTCGCATGGAATAGCCTTCATTTCGAAGAACAAGAATAAACTGTCGAGTTTCACATGAAAGTTCTCTTTTTCTGGCCATTTTGAGAGTATAATCGAGCCCACAAACGTGATGCTCCAGATACTCCACTAGCTCAAAGGAGCAAACCCGTTTTCAGCTGTGCAAACATAATTGCACAAGGGTTTTCTAGTCATCCATTAGTGTTCTAATGCGGGTAGCTAAGACAATGTACCATTAGAACACTGGAGTCATGGTTGCTGGAAATGGGCATCTATACACCTCTGTAGATAGTCCTTTAAAAACCAGACCAGCTAGTATAGTAATTTACCACATTAACTATGTATAGAGTCTTTTTCTGATTCATTCAATGTTATCTTCATTGAAAGCATGTTTAGTCAAAGTTGCAGGAGGGTGCCTACAAGCCAATACTTATAAGTAAGTTAATAACCCTGACAGGAAATAGGATATGATGACTAACGAAGTCTAATGGCCATTATTTTAGTGACTTATCGCCTCTCCCCAAACTATGACACAACCTTACAGAACTTTTTGTTCGGTTTCATTAAATATCTTCAACATTTGGCAGAAAATGGATCTGATCCAGTTATAAAAGATCGACTAATTATGTTTGTAAACACAGCGGGATGGAGTTAATTGGTAAAGGGAGGGAACGAGGAAACATGTACAATCTGTTCCTTAAGACTGTGCTGAAGATTCATTCCAAGTCTGCAGCTCCGTAAACAGGGGTTTAGGAATATGAAAACATGCTTATTTTATTCCTTGGCTCCTCTCGCTGCGTCCCCAGGTGCCACCGCTCCGTGTCACCCTCTGGTAAACGAGTCCTCGTCTCCAGGAAATGAAGGACCGCGCAATTAGCTGGAATTGCACAAATGATACAGAAAGCAGACCGGCGTATAGGAAAAGGTAAAGCGCAGAGCTTAAAAACCACGTACCCCAAAGGACTGGAGCTTTTAATTAGCTTTCCATTAGCACACGTTCATTAAATGGCAGGAAATGTCACATCGCAGTCTTCTGTTTTGATAAGAAGGGAGCAGAGGACCCATTACAGATCTTATCCTTCTCATTAGGACTGTAACCCTTCCCTTGCCAAAGGGCTGAGACGGCACCAGCCCGACGTAAAAACGTGGAACATCATTGTTTTAAAATGATTTTACATATTACAGATGTGGTATTTTAGAATAGAGCACTTATCTGCTTTTTGTGGTTTAAGTGAGTCACTTAGCAACGATGTTTTAATTGGCACTTTAATTGGGCACCTTCGGCAATTACACTGTCAGATTACATCGGTATAAAAACAGATCAATTGTTATATAATGGCGTCTAATTGACTTAGGAGCCTAGTAAAGTTTTAAAAGACTTCAAGGAAGTTTCCACTGATGTTTCAAGAAGCGCTATACTGCCAGAGAGACTCCGTTACACCAATACACTAGGGCCCTTATTCAGATCTGATCGCAGTACAGATTTGTTCTCAAACTGGGCAAAACCATGTGCACTGCAGGTGGGGCAGATGTAACATGTGCAGAGAGAGTTAGATTTGGGTGAGTTATTTTGTTTCTGTGCAGGGTAAATACTGACTGCATTATTTTTACACTGAAATTTAGATTTCAGTTTCAACACACCCAAATCTAACTCTCTCTGCACATGTTACATCTGCCCCACCTGCAGTGCAGCATGGTTTTGCCCATTTTGAGAACAAATTTGTTCTGTGATCAGATCAGAATAAGGGCCTAGATGCGCTGGTTTACACATGAGCGCCATCTATAAAGGGCCAACACCAAGTTTAAAGGGACCTGAACAAGATTACATTATTCAACCAGGTCCAGTTTTTCCCAGCATCTAATTTCCGTCTTCACCCTAGGGGCACTGTACCCTCTGTATACCCAGAGCAAGAGGTCTGCCGGAAATCAGATGGGTTTACAAACAGTGCCACCTTTCATGCAGTTCCAACTACATTACCTTACTACACAGGCGTGTACAGATATTGGGCAAGGGATGTCTCGCCTTCCTCCCCTTCCAGGGTGGCTGCCATCAGAAATTACAGGGCCTAGACTAGGATGGATAGAATAGGCTGCAGCCCCTACACTGTGTAAACAATGGCTGATGTAGTCCATTGCTTGGACTGTACCACTTGCAAGATCGAGGGGGAAGTGCGTCACTTACCCACTCTATGTCTAGGTAATGGGGGGGGGGGGGGGTCTGGCAGACCAATTGATTAGTCAGGGCTGGCAGGCATTGTGAGCTGAGCGGGCCTCACACTCTGTCTAGGCCTAGGACCACAGTGCAGGCAGTCCCCCGGTACTGGCTTGTGGCCGACCGTAGGCAGCAGACTATATACTGTACACCAAAGATTGCCAATCAGCTTCTAACAGTCATTTCCCTACTGAACAGTCTGTGAAATGACAGTTGGTAATTGGTTGCTATGGGCTTGGTACCTCTCCCTACAGTCTGTTACAGTGTGTATATTTTCTCCTCCTTGCGCCCCATGTGAGGGCATGTGTTAGGGAACACTTCCCCTCACGTGCGAGTGAGGGTATTTGATCGGCTGGGGGAGTGGTCGTTCGGTGGGGCGGCGGGCGGGGTTTAGTTATGCAGCCTAGCGAACAGGTCTGAATAAGGCCTATATTTCCCACGTGAACAAGAAACATTTGCAAATGTCCTTATAACCATCGGCTTCATATAATAATGTGTGTATACCGTCTATGTACACACGGCCAATGGCTCCGGTGCTATAGGGTGATTTATCCACCTTAGATCGGCAGTGTTTATTAAATGCTACTTTTAGCAGCAGCCCCCCAACCTCCGCCCCCCCCCCTCCCCCATCTGCGATCTATCCGATTCTAGTGCCGCCAGCCGCGTACAATGATTTATTTTATATGTGCCAGCTCTTTATCAGTTCCCTGAAATGTTTAATAAGGCGGCAACTTCCGCTCAGTTACATAGAAAGTTTCTGCAACATTAACTCTGCTAACTGAAATATCTGTTGACACAAAGTAAACCGTTCATTTCTCCGCCTGACTCTGTGCAATATGTTAAGTTAAGAGGCTGGGAAAGCAAACGGCGCACACTGGCAGGCGGGAAAGCGCTGTATCTCATACCGCTACAGTGTACGCACAAACAGACACACAACTGCTAATAACATTGCATGACGGCGTCCAGAGGCGGAACTACCATTGGCGCAGCAGGAGCCGTGCACCGGGCCCCCAAGGGCCCACTGCTGCCACTGTCACCTTCTTCCCGTCACCCACTGTCAGTGCTATTTTTCAGCAGGCTCCAGCAGGAACTGAGGCCCTTATTCTAGTTCACTCTTTCTGACAAAATACTTCTTAGATGGACAAAACCACACCCCCTCTCTGTGAGGCCATGTCCCCACATTTCGGGCACGCAAAGGTCCATCTACGGCGCTGTGGAAAGTTGGGAGGCCTGCACCAGCAGTACTGGTACATTACCACCAATGCTACTACCAGACTGCTTTGATCAGTCACCTGACACCTAAAACAGTCGCAAACTACACCCTCAGCGCTTTTTACCATTTTTGCGTTGCCTGTGCTAATAGGAAAGTTGGGCCTCTTGCTTGAGTCTGCCCCCTATGCTAATGCCAAATGACTGTACACCCGCCCTGCCTGATATGAGCATGCCTAAATTGGCCCATTGGTGTTTACTAAAGGCCCTTTCTACAAACTGACAATTTTCTTAATTCTAAATCCATCTCTCCACCTGGACTGCGAACACCCCACTGCACATTGATATTGTGTGTATCGCAAAATTGAAAAGGACACAGCCGAAGAGGTGTTCTATTATTGTATCACCCCTGATAATGCCAATATTCATGACGTTATGATATTTGAATATCAGCTGTTTCATGACTTACGAGTACCAGCTCCGGCTATTATTTAAACGTGAACACCAGAGAAGTTTCCCTCTTATACGAGTGAAAACTGTCTTAACGGATTGATCACGTGTATTACCCCTGAAGAAGTCCCTTAGGGACGAAACGCGTAGGGTATCTCAGACCAACTACATCTATGGTCAAACCAGGAATTAATACACCTTTGTGAAGACAATCATCGGAAAACTTCTGTTTGTTGTATTTTATACGTTTTATTGTTTGGAATAAACATTTTCAATTTGAATGTGTTGTTGGTGAAACACATCGAAGCGCACCTCTACACCTTTCATTATATATATATATTCGGTACTCTTTACCTAGAACGGCGCCCATCGCGACCATCGTATGCACTAAAAAACGGGTGCGATGCGATGCCCGCGATGGCCGCGATTTCCCATAGGGATCAATGTTAAAAGTCAGATTGGACGCGATTTTAGTGTTCAATGCCTCAATGCCCGCGATTTTTCCATAGGAAACCATGTTAAATGGGCCACAGAGCCCAAATAGTCACCCTAAAGTCTGAAATGGCCCCCACAATTGTTAACGCCACCCCACGATCAACGTGAACCCGAAGCGTGGCGAGCGCAGCGAGCCCGCGAGGGGTGGCGGTACGCGTCCTCCGACCTTTTCATACCCCCACTATCCACGTCGGCGTGGAGTTGAGAATAGAATAGTGTGGCGAGCGCAGCGAGCCACCGAGCCCGAAGCGTGGCGAGCGGACGCGGATACCTTCACAGTTATACACGTCCCCTCGCGGGCTTCCCAGGTGTCCATGGCGACGCGGACACCTGTGAAGCCCGCGAAGGGACGCGTTTACCTGTGATATATATATATATATATATATATATACAGAAATGACCCCAAGTGCGCCCCAATAGGTTGTGCAGCTACACTATAAATCCCCCCTGTTAGTGGGCGACTAGAAGAAGGTAGATATTAAGTATATAGAGAGCGCTAACGATATCCAACACCTTACAGGATTTCACCAATAGTTTAGGCAAATGTGGAGAAATGATCCGAGTAGCTGTTTGAGGAGCCCCCATTATGGATCCTTTCTAGGCACTAATTCTGTTTGGGACATTTACCTATGTGACTTATTATCTGCAATTCGGCATTGATTCTCCTGCGGAGGCATTTGCCGTGTTTCCAAATGGCACTGGTGCAGAATAAAGCAATATTGGAGCAGGTTTTCCATATGGCACTGGAGCAGAATAAGACAATACTGAAGCAGGTTTTCCATATGGCACTGGAGCAGAATGAGGCAAAACTGGAGCAGGTTTTCCATATGGCACTGGAGCAGAATGAGACAATATTGGAGCAGGTTTTCCAGACAGCACTGGAGCAGAATGAGGCAATATTGGAGCAGGTTTTCCATATAACACTGGAGCAGAATGAGACAATACTGAAGCAGGTTTTCCATATGGCACTGGAGCAGAATAAGGCAATACTGGAGCAGGTTTTCCATATGGCACTGGAGCAGAATGAGACAATTTTGGAGCAGGTTTTCCAGACAGCACTGGATAATATGAAGCAACAACAGATCAGAATTTTCAAATAGCACTGGAGCAGAATGAATCATAACTGGAGCAGGTTTTCCAGATAGCACTAGAGCAGATACTGAACCAGGAGTTTAGAGAGCACCAGCTGAAGCACATGAATCGGGCCCAGATGGCGCTGAGGATCAGGTTTAATAAGATAGTGACAGGTACAGTCCATGGACCTTATTCTGGTTGACGTGTATCGATGCAAAGTTTGCAGCGCTGGGGGTCTTTTTTAAGCCCGCCCGCCGCTCACACAGACCGCCACCCCCCTTTGCAGGGAAAGTTCACCCGCATGTCTGTGAATGGATGTTTTGCATAAACATCCATTTGTAGCCTATGGGGTGACACCCACATGGGGGCGTGTCACCCAGAATAACCTCCCATAGTTGCTGAATCAGCTGATTAAACAGAAACAAAGAATGTGACCGCAGATAAGAAGCATTTGTCCCATCTAGTCTGCCCTTTATTATCTCTATTGTTACCTCAAACCATATCAGATCCTTATATCATTGTAAAGGCCCCCATACACTAGCCGATTTTGGTCAGATTTCGGCCAGATCAGTCGGATCTGGCCGAAATCGGACCAAAATCGGCTAGTTTTGATGTCCCCTCAGATCCGATGCGCGGTCCCGTGCGCATCGGATCTGCGTCGGGTGGTCGGTCCTGCTGCACGTCCGACCACCCGACTTGGGACCTAGTGGGGCGGTGCGGCGGTGGAGGGAGCAGGGGGGGCTGGGGACGCTGCGAGGGACACAGGCGGCATAGAGCCGGGCGGGGGGAGCCGGGAGCTGTCAGCACTGAATAAAAAAAAAAAAGCCCATACAATGAATGGGCGGCCTGTGATTGGCTGAGCGCTCTCTCAGCCAGTCAGCAATTGGCTGAGAGAGCGCTCAGCCAATCACAGGATGCCCATTCATTGTATACAGTAGGCTTTTTTTTCTAGCACTGACAGCTCCCGGCTCCCTCTGCCCGGCTCTATGCCGCCTGTGTCCCCCGCAGCGTCTGTGTGCCCCACAGCGTCTGTGTCCCCACAGCATCCCCAGCCCCCCTGCTCCCACCAGCAGCCCCCCCCCCCCCCCCCCTGCTCCCCGGGTTTTTTACATGTGATAAATCGAGACGATTTATCACATGTAAAAAATGGCACATCAAGTGCCAATCTAATCAAGCTCCCCCGGGGAGCAGCCGGGGAAGCTCAGGGGGAAGTCGGGGGCCTAAGGACAAGTCGCCCTAGTGTTTGGGGGCCTTAAGGATGGCTATCCCAAGCATGTTCTACTGTCTCAGCCTCTACCACCTCAGATGGGAGGCTGTTCCACTTGTCCACTACCCTTTCTGTGAGGCAATGTGAGCACGTACGCTGCTGTCTGTCTGAAAAACCCCATGTCGACATTTTGACTGTCGACCTACACAATGTCGAACTAATGACCTGTCGAACTAACGACCTGTTGAACTAATGACCTTTCCACCTAGAACCATGTTGACCGTTTCCCATGTTGACCTAGACCCATGTCGAGCTTTTCCCATGTCGACCTAATGGTGTCGACCTAATGACTGTCTACATAGTGCTGTAGACCAAATGATCCCAACCCCTGAAAAAGAGGGTATTACCCATGCACAACAGTACCTGCCAGTATACCACAGCTGGCCCCAGAATATTCCGATATATATTCACATTTTCACCTTGAACAAAAGAACCATTAAGAGAAAAAACAACAACTTTTTTTCAGTTTGCAGCAATACTACCCCCCCCCCCATAGTTTCCAGTCCTGTTCCATAGTTGTAGACAGCACTTTACAATTAATGTCATAGCATTCGCCAATAATGTTATTTTCCTCTCTGAAAGCGATCTGTCATTGCTGACGTGGCCTCCTGGCCTAACGCTGAGGTTTCTACTAACAAACCAAGACTCCCGCCTCGCTCCTCTCCTCAGCCTCCTCAGTCTCAATGCCTCCAACCACTTACGACACTTATTACATTCCTGCGCCGTCTGTAACGCTGATTATTGTAGAAACATTGTCCCATCTCTGAATGCTTAATGTGGATAAGCTCAAATAATGGGGAGAAAATGTGTAGAAATATGCGGAATCTCTTCAGGTCCAGTAATCCGCATTCCTGCTTCCACTGTGCAGCCGCCGTCAGACTCGTTTGTATCGCTAGAGGAATATATTTCAATACTTTTATACTTTGTACAGCTGCGACAGTTTCCACCCCATGTATTGATTGGCCCGCAGGCCAGTCCGTCAAAGTACATGGATGACCATTGATAGGTAAAACATCGATGGTCATAGTTATCCATTGCATAGTATGCTACCATTGGCAACCATCAATGGCAATGATGGAACCCCTAGTATGGGTCATAGGGTCGACTGGCAAAAGATTGACACATGAAAAAGTTCAAAATGTATTAGGTCCACAAAAGTTGTCGCAAACAATAGATCGACATGGAAAAGATCAACATGAAAAATGACGACATGACTTCCAGTGTTGACCTTGTGAACATTAACCTTTTGGGGTCGGCACCCCTCAAAATCAGATTATTATTATTATTATTATTCCCATTTCTTTATATAGTGCACAAATTCCGCACACTATGACCATTACCATCAGCCCCTGCCCCAGTGGATCTCTGCCACTATCTTTCTGTGACAACCATCGCGGTTACGTTATCGCTACAGAACATGAGACTACGTCCTGCAGACGGCCAAGTGCCGGCGGAGATACAGAGTTTGATGCAACAGGGTTTTCAGAAGGTGAAGCTCTCGTCAAGATTGGTTCTGGTACCAACGTAAAGGGTTTTGTGACACTATTTTAATACAATATATAGGTATTGTACACTTCATATATGAAGCACAGAGACTGGGGGAGGGTATGTCATACAGTATCTAGAAGAGAGATAAAGTGGAGATAAAGAGATAGTGTACTCGATCTCTCTATCTCTCTATCATCTCATCTTCTTCTTCTTGGAAGCAGAGACATCATACAGTAAGGGGGTAATTTTGGTTCACTCCTTCTGACAAATTCCTTCTTAGATGTGCACTGCAGGGGGGCAGATGTTACTTGTGCAGAGAGAATTAGATTTGGGCCGGGTTTTACTTCAAAGTGAGATCTATACTGCAGTGTAAAAATAAAGCAGCCAGTATTTTCCCTGCACAGAAACCAAATAACTCACCCAAATCTAATTCTCTCTGCACATTTCACATCTGCCCCACCTGCAGTGCACATGGTTTTGTCCATCTAAGAAGGAATTTGTCAGAAGGAGTTAACCAATATAACCCCCTAAATCCCAGGATTGAACCCTGTTACCAGTGCTGTTAAGCTGTCCAGGAATTTACTTTGGAAAACTTGGCACATTTCACAATGTTCCCCCAATTTTCCCAAAGGGCAATGCTGACAGCTCAGCAACCAATTGTAATGATTCCTTGCAAATTTATAGGCTTCATACAAACGATGACTGGTCTTCCCGTAAATTGTTGTCTTCGATGACTCGACCATCAGATATCAATCCTCTTAACATTCCGTCTTTTTAAACCGGGACCTTTTAGCCCCAGTTTCGACTGAGGCAGTCGATATAAATATCAATACCGGCCGCACTTATCAATATATTCATCGGAAACGATTGAGGATTTTATCGGAGTTTCCGATGTCATTTTCCTCCCAGTAAACCGTCTCATTTCCAACGTGAATGAGAACCCAGATCTATTTATGCCGGATTAATTAGCTGGCTCTCGGAAAGCCGGAGCGCTGTGTTAATGAAGTGGATTAGAGCAGAGTTATGATGTCTTATGAGTACGATGGAATTTCAAGGGATCTATTATCCTCTATAAATTAAAAGTAGCCGGCCTTGTTTGTGGAGCGTCAGCGAGGAGAGGCAACTGTGATAGTGTTATGTTCTTGGCAGGATTTATGCAAGGACAGAACCGGAGTGTAGAGGATAATCAATTCCAGGGGATAAAGATACAGGATTATCATGTGCCTCTCTTATATTATGCAGGTGCAGATTGCCGAAGGTACGGGTGATATTAATGCAGGCTGACAGAACAGGCTGACAATGTACGTGCTCTACAATGAAACTAACACAAAATCAGTCATTTCCCTGTGTAAGGACTTGTTGGTGCAAACGAGGGCTTATTATTGGCTGCGAGTGGGTGAGAGGCTTCATCATAATAAGCCAGAGAATAATTGTGTGCAGAGAACTCAGGGTCCCAGTCGTACGGTCAGGGTGGGGCTGAAGGGCAAACATAAGGTACTGGTATAGATGAGAGACAATGTCTAGGTGGACAGTGACATAAGGTTGACACAAGGTCAATGTAGTTGACCTTGTGGCTGAAGACCTAGACATTGTTGAGCCAGGGACAGGATACCCCTAGGGGCAGGATAATGGGAATGAATACACAGGTAGCTATCCAAGGTAGATTGCCACCAGCGCCCTCTGCTGGATAGCTGTAGTTATAACTATTTGCTATCAATCGTCCACACCCAATCGGGCAGCCAGGTTGAAACTTGGAACATCAGAGGGCGTGGTGCAGCATGAGGGGGCGGGGTATGTGTAATTGACACTATATAGAGGAGGAACAGGGTTTGTGACTGTACGATTGTGTCATCACAGCCCTGCCCCCTAGAGGCAATGGCAAGTATTACTGACATTAGAGGGTTGGGCCATGATGATGGAATTCCTCCAGACCCCCCACATTGGACAGCAGCATTGGGGAGTTGAAGGAGAGATGTGGGGGGCTGCGGGCAATTAGAGGAGAGTGGGAATGTATGCCATGGATCGACCCCTTCCTGGGGATAATCCCCCTGGTACCGGGGATACCTTGGACAGTGTCTCTCATCTGGTGCTTACATACAAAGTCATCAGTCGGAACCTCAGACCTCTGTGCAACCCTATGATTGCTCAGAATGTGAAATACAGGCACAAGCTCACACCCCACCCCCACCCCCTTGTTACACTCCCTACCTGTCAGTCATTTTGCACAGTAGTTCTTTGTCATTACGCTCAGTGCGACTCTGATGCATGCAGTTAACAGAACATTGAGAAGAGTAGTTACTTGTCAATGGGAAGCTTATTCGAGTGAAAGGCTCATTGCAGCTGATGAAGTTGACATTTATGCAACAAAACGTGCCAGAAAAGTCCCCTCCAGAACCTTCTGTGACCAGTGGCTGCATTCGGATCATGAAATTCTCGGCTTGCCCATCTTACATTTATTCCGCCTTCATTCGGTGTCTAGTATCGAATCCGTCACCGTGTAATGGCAAACATCACCCCGGACACCGTGAGAATGGGTATTGGGGGTTATTCAGAGCTGTTTGCTGTTGTGCGAATTTACAAGACAAATAATTATTGAATGACTTTGCATGCGAGCGGATCACAGAGTGCACGTGCGAGGCCAAACAGCGTGAAAATCAGCAGCATTTTTATCACAATCTCCTCACATTTTGACTGACAGGGAGCCGGCGTTTGAGGGTGGTAACCGAGGTGTTTTCAGGGAGGGTCTGTGGCGCCAGCGTCCGCCTCAATCAGCCAGTCTCTGTGGCAGAGTTGTGGAAGGGTCAGAGCTACACACAGACTGCGCTGACTGGGAAATCGTTCCGTGCTAAGAGAGTTGGCGGACAATCAGCGATGCGTTCCCAAGCCGTTCGCAGACTTGCACAGGGCGGGACTTCAGTCTGTCTGGCCAGCGTCTATATACCCGCAGGCCTCTGCAAACTCGCACAGCAGCGATCAGGCCTGAATTAGGCCCAATATCCATTCAGTATCCACTTTCATTATGTTTGTGATTCCAGCTTATATCTTATACATTCTTGTATCACAAAGTAATTTGTATTATTATCGTTGTGGCCTCATGAGCAGCGTTTCCCGATATATTATCCGTTTGTATCAGTTATTAAACGTTGCTGTGAGTCGGTAAATGCGGACGTTCTATCCGCATCTCTGATCATTCATATCCCGTATCACTCATTACTTCGCCCACCATCCAATCAGCTCTTTCCCCTTCAGAAATAAAAGTCAGTTGAAACCGACTTTTATTTCCTTCGGTGTCCGCCGAAAAGGGGGCGGGCGCTGGCGTCTTGTGAAGTTAGTCGCCCAACCACGGTAGACATCAACTCGCCTGCCTTCCCATAGGAACGGGTATGGATCATTGGTTAGACATGAATTAGGTCGACACCACTAGGTCGGCATGCAGGAAGGTCGACATGACTGAAGGTTGACATGAGTTAGGTCATCAGTGTCATTAGGTCTACACAAGCATTAGGTCGACATGGGGAAGGTTGACAGAGATTAGAGGTAGGAGGACAAAGGGACTAAGCCATCATTTTGACCAAGTATTGCAGTATATAAATGCTGTGGTCAGGGGGAGAATGCCACAATCTGGGGGGGGGGCTCAGAATCTAGGAGTGTTGCCCACCCTTCCGGGAGAGTAGACAACTTTGGTGTCAGAGGACAACAGTATGACCCATCAGACACCAGGGTTCTAGCATCTGTAAGTCAGACCACTCCATCAGGGCCGTATAGAGTATCACTGGGCACAGGTACTGTTGGAGGCATGGCCACAATATCTGTACCAGTCAATCAGCCCCTAACTGTCATTTTACAGGCTGATAGTAGCTGCTTGCTTGGTACTATATCTCTTTCCACTTTGTCTCTCTCCAAGCTTTAATCAATCTCTGCCGCAATGAGTAATTCTGTGCTGAAGTGGAGTAGGTAAATTTCATAAATGACATTGACGCACCTTACTTGACCGTATGCGGGTAGGGCAGCATCGGGGTAATATAATCTGTTCCCCTTCTAATCCCGGCAGTCTGGGTAGATACTGATTTAGCAGCGGCCAGGCCTAGAGGCCGCGGAGGATACAAGGGACCTACCTGCAGATATAAGTCAGCCCACTGTCAGATTCAGCAGCATCACACACATACTGAGCGTCACTAAACACCTCTCCCGGTGATAAAATAGGAGACGTTCGCAGATAAAGCAGTTTATATTCCGCCAGCCCATTGCAGCCCCGTCTAATGATACATTTGTGTGACATTAAAAGCCAATGCTGTAACTGATAGCGTCTGCTAATGAAGTTTAGAATGACAGTATTAATCCAGCATGTTATTAATGACTTTACTTCACGTTTGAAATTTTAATTGCTATCGTATTATGAGATGAAGTTTAATGGAGCTTCAGAGAGCATTGCATTAACCCCTTCATTGTTACTGGAAGAAGGGAGGCGGCGATTCTGACAAATTAGTATCAACGATTATCTGGAAGTAGGTTTCCTAAGTGCGGTCTCCGGAGGGTAGAACCTGCAACTCAAATGGCATATCCAATTTGGTTACGCTTCAACCGGCATCTTCGACATTAGTAGCGTGCAAATGGCAAATCCAGAAGCCTAGTAGCTCCATGGAAATAGGGTCTACATCTGAAATCGCAATATCTGTGGTAGATCCATGTTGCATTCAGGGGATACTTAATTTTTGCAGTTACCCCACAAAAAATGGGTGATTTATGGGGACAGGCCACAAATATTTAATATGTCCTTAAGTGAGTGGTTCTCTTTGAAGTACTCGTCCTTTGTTTCTCGTACCACTTCTAAACGATTAATATTGATTATTATTATGCAGGATAACATGACCGTAGGCATATAAAATGTAAGCTTCACAGAAAATAACTCCTACTGCCCTAGAATTCAGCAGTGGTATAACTTCCAGAGACATTGGAGGCAGTGACTGCAGGGCTCCAGTTGTCAGAGGGGCAGCAAGAAAGACTGAGGGGGGTGGGGGGGGGGGGGGGGGGGCGGAACTAGGACAGATCTCTCTCCACTCATTTCATAGAGAATTGGTACAGTCACTGCGGACTCACACGCCCCATTTGCAGCCCTGTCTCGGAATGTGGGATAACAGATCTGTGTTTCTATAGTGATCTACAGCTCCGCTGCTGCGTCTTAAAGTAAGGAAAGCAGAAGTTGTTTTAAAGGAATGCACTCATTTTTATATAATAAAACTTTTAGAGGGGTTATCAAAGCTTGGAAAGAGATAAAATCGTGCAAGATAATGCACACAACCAATCTGCCCCTAACCGTTATAGCTGCTGGGACGTCAGAGCATGTGGCTCAGCGGCTGTGATTAATACAGACATATCCGGGCCTGGAGCTGACATTACACACCCGCCATAACACTCTCAGACACGCTTTTTCCTGGACACTCCCAGCGTTTACATGGACACTCCCACTAAACAGCCGGTTTCCACCCTCCTGCCAATCACCATGTGAATGCCATGTGTTTAGAAAAAGTTGCAGGACTTCATCTCAGGATGTGGGTGGTAATGGGGGCGGGGCCATCCAAACCATTGGGGGACATTTACTAAGGCAAATATGGCTGAAATAGGTGTATTCGTAGGCAGACCTATGGAAATACAACTGCCTACATATACAGTATTTTGGGCAATTACTATGCACAAAATACACCTATTCGTATTCTTATGACACGCGTATTCATAGTCCTAATCAGGAATACAAATGCATACGCCATCAAAACAATACAAGTGGAATGGTGATTCCTAATTCACACACCGGACGTATATTACATAATTAAAGGCCACCACCATGGCCGTAACCAGCCCGGGGCTCAAAGAGCCGGTCCTGGTTTTAGAAATTCAGGAAACAATCCGAGTAGGGGGATCCCTGTAATTTTTAAAACCAGCATCAGGCTCAGGACCCGGTCCGGTTTCCTAATACCCCCTATGTTATGATCCAGCACCAGGCCTACCAGCCAGCAGGGTAATGGCACAGCCGAGGGACACTTATTAAATAAGGTCCCGCGGTCCAACCATTATCCCCCTGACTGGTCCAATGAAGGTGTCCCCCCACCCTCCAGGCTTAACCCTCCCCAAGCTGAAGCCTGGGGTTGTCCCCAATGTCCCAGAGTGGTGGGCACCGGGCTGATAGCGTTTGTGTAAGGGACAATACTAAGGGTGGTGGGGGTGCACGTGACACAAACACACACACACACTCACACTCACTCTCTTACATTACCTGCACATTGTGATCCGCTCACATCGAATCAACAGACGCGGGCGGCTCTCAACCAGTATCTCGCCGGATTTCACCTGACTATCCCGCGAGACTGACACAGCCGCCATTAATGAACAGCGGAGCTGCTGTGGGGATACTGCTCCAGTTGAGTAAGCAGTGTGTTTGGGCCCCTAATGTGTGGGGACCCTGGGACACCTGTCACCCATCCCTTAATTCGGCCTTACATTATGTGGTGCCATGTGTATAAAGGAGAACAGCAATAATAATTCTACAGAACAAACACCTCTACAGCAGCTGCTTATCACAGGCTGCATCCGGCACCATCACTAGAAGCTATGGCAGGAGAGGGTTTTAATACAGATACAAACTAAAAGAACAAGAGGATCAAAGGGTTTTACTGATGTGTAGAATATATATTATGTTCCGCTGCCCTACATTAGCCGTCACCCAGTGGTCCTGGTCCTTCAGTACACGGTACTTCACCACTGTCCCTCACTATTCAAACCACTGGCAGCAATCTCTCTAACTCATACTCCCCCTACTGGATTCCTACAGGTACTACAGGAACCAAGCATTTATCTTATCATTTCACAGCAATAATGAGGGGTATGATTTTATACAGGTCTCTTAGTATCATAGGCATTTCTATATTGCGTGCAGTGTTTGTGGGGGACATGGGCCACACACATTGCACCCTTATATAATGCTCACCCCTCCGAAGTCCTGTGGTGGCATCTCTACACTGCAAACACAAGTCACTCAGAAAATGGCCTCCATGGCTGTTTCCAAGTGATTAGCCGTTGCACAAGAGATATACAGTAATACCAGGAGCAAGGCATGGGCACCATGTTGCTGTAGACCTTCCA
Organism: Crinia signifera; assembly: GCF_055691185.1. Taxonomy (NCBI): domain Eukaryota; kingdom Metazoa; phylum Chordata; class Amphibia; order Anura; family Myobatrachidae; genus Crinia; species Crinia signifera. The sequence goes on along the minus strand of NC_139222.1, from coordinate 285,408,373 downwards.
TAGACTCTTTTATAATAATATTTGCTGCCAGAAAGGAGGAGGCATCCACTCCTGCCCCTGCTTAGTATCATTACACATTGCAGATTACTGATTTTGTGTAGTATTGTTGATAGATATATATATATATATATATATATATATATATATATATATATATATATATATATATATATAGCTATGTGTATTGTAGCCATTTTCAGCGATAGTGTTAGGACCTGCAGAAAAAGTGGGGTCCCTTGAAGGGGGCTGCAGGCTTAAATGCAATGATCAATTCATGAACCAAATCTCCACTATTTATTATCAGTTAATTTAGTGTGTGCAGAGCCCCTACAATGTCTATATATATATATATATATATATATATATATATAATATATACTAGGTGATTCATCGCGCCCTACGGGCGCTCTTCACACCGTCGTAAGGGGCTGCGCCCCCTTAATTTGTGAACATTTGTATATGAGAAATATGGTTAGAATTGTATGAAAGATGGCCTGTATTGCAACTTGAGTTATAGGTGAAATGTGTTAAATAGAGAACATATGATGTGGAAGGGGGTGTGTATTGTTTTGTTTAATTAAAAAGCGGTTACAGAGTAAGATGTACATTGATAGTGTGGAGGGTACAGTGAGATTTGTGGGTGTGGGGGGGGGGGGGCTGTGTGTGCATGTTGTTTAGGTGTGTGTGTGTGTGTGCAATAGTATAGTAGGGTGTTTCTGAGTCAGCGGCTCCCCACTGGCGGAGGTCACGACACAGGAAAACAGGAGGCTGGGTAGTGATAGGGGTGTGTGGGAATAAGGGGGACTAAAGAGGAGGGTGGGAGATACTGTGTAGCTTCTGCCAGTGGGTGAGGGTCCAGCGTGGCAGTACAGGAGTACAGGATGGTGGCCCTGAGTCAGTGTCTCCTCCTACTGGGTGGGAGTTAGGGTGCATGAGAGCAGGAGGCTGGGCTATGAGGCATGATAGGGGCATGTGGGCAAAACAGCATCAGCGACTCCCCAGTGGTGGAAGTTACGGTTCAGGAGAGCAGGAAGCTGGGTAGTGATAGGGGTGTGTGAGTATACGGGGGACTAAAGAGGGGCTTAGGGGTGCCGTGAATTGTGGGAGGGGCGCGGGGGTGCCGTTAATCAAGGGAGGGAGGGGGCGCAGGTGTCGGCGAATCGCGGGAGTGGGCGGGGGGTCCGCAAAGCATGGGAGGGGGCGTGAATTGCGCAAGGGGGGGTTGCGAATCGCGGGAGTGCGCGGGGGGTCCGTGAATTGCGGTAGGAGGGGGCACGGGGCGCGATGAATCACCTAGTTGGTTATATATTCTTGTAGAAGGATGGTAGGATGTTGCTGTCATTCAGAATGCATTTACATAAACAGTAATAGTAGCAGCAAAAGATCTGACTTAAAACACCTACAATAAAACAGAACAGGTGTTATATATTATACAAAGAATTGGTTGATGATGTCTAGGTTGACGCGCACATAGTTCATAGTTGTCACTGGAAAAAAATTGCTACCAGAAAGTTCAACACATGTAAATGTTGACATAAGTGTGGCACTTCATCGGTGTCCATGTCGACACATGAGAATGAATATGAAAACATTCAAAAAAAAGAAAAATAAATCTTCAAAAACTCATGTCAACCTTTTTCATTGTCGACCATAGCCGTGCCAGTGTTTTGCATGTGCCATTTAATCCTGGGGTTGCCGTGAATCACGTGCGGGGGTGGGGGAGGGAGGAGGTGAGGGGTGTCCGCGAATCACGGGAGGAGGGGTCGTGGGTGGATGCCGTGAATTGCGGGAGGATGGGCCGCGGAGGGTGGGTCGCGGGGGTTGCCGCAATGACAGGAGGGGGGTCAGGGGTGGTGAATCGCGGTAGGGGGGGTCGTGGGGGGGCACTGTGAACCGCGGTAGGGGGGGTCGTGGGGGGCACCGTTGGCCCGGGGGTTGGCGCGAATTGCAGGAGGGGGGGGGGTGTCACGGGGTGGGGCCGCGAATCGCGGGAGTCACCGGGGGTGCCGCGAATTGCAGGGGGTGTGCTGCAAATCGCGGGAGGGGGGTCGCGGAGGCTGCCGCGAATCGCCACAAGAAAAAAATCAACACAGAAAGGTCAACACATGTAAATGTTGACATAAGTGTGGCACTTCATTGGTGTCCATGTCGACACATGAGAATGAATATGAAAACATTGAAAAAGTGAAAAATAAATCTTGTCAACCTTTTTCATTGTCGACCATAGCCATGTCAGTGTTTTGCATGTGCCATTTAATCGTGGGGATGCCGTGAATGGGGGGGGGGGGGGGAGGGAGGGAGGTGCATACCCAATATGACCCTCTCCAGGAGGGACACATTGCTCTGTTTCTGGACTTTCTTCTTAATTTATGGATTACCATCACCTGTGCTTAAACACCTTTCTTATCAATTACCCTGTTTAAAACAGGTGATGACAATCATAAATTAAGATGGAAGTCCACAAACAGAGCATTCTGTCCCTCCTGGAGAGGGTCATGTTGGGAGGTATGGAGGTGTGGGGCGCTCACCTGGTGTGTCTGGTGAGTAGCTGTGTCTTTGCTGTGTAACATGGAGAGGCAGAGGGTGTCTGGCACTGTCTGTGTGCTCACTGGGCTGGTTCTCTGTCATGTGAGTCAGAGGCTCCACCCAGGGTTATATCTCCAGACACACTTTGAGTGACAGATGTAGCCAAATATATAAGAGATATATATATATATATATATATTTCAAACAGATATATCAAACAGATGTTCAAGCTGATGGGCGGGTCCAACTCCCAGTCTGTGGGCGGAGCCACATATGTATGTAAACACAAGTCTGTCTTGGGTCTACAGCGTTCCAGGGGTCCCGGAGAAGCACCAAAGCCGACTGGTGAGTATGTTTTCTTTCAGCAGGAACACCACTTGGATTCTACTGGACAAGGGGACCGATTCTTCATGTCAACATAGTGTAGGTGAGTATTGTATGAGTGGGCTATGTGTCTGTGTATTTTTTCACTATTTGTACTGTTGTGGAACTAAAAGTCCCAGTGGGCCCTTTAATGCCCCGCATGCTGTGACTTGTGGTTCTCCAAGTTCCTGCATGCTGTGCAGGCTTGCTGGGGCTTATAGTTTCACAACCATACACAATAGTTTCATAGCTGCCTACCCTCCTGCATTCTGCAGGAGACTCCCTGAAATAGAAGCAATCTCCCTCTCCCCCTCATTAGTCTAGCAATCTCCCTCATGTCACCTAGCCCACATTACACTGTTACATCATAGTTACCTCCCCTCCTGCATTCTGCAGGAGACTCCCTGACATAACAGCAAAATCCCTCTCTCCCTCATTAGTCTAGAAATCTCCCTCATGTCACCTAGCCCCCATTACACTGTTACATCATAGTTACCTCCCGTACTGCATGCTGCAGTAGATTCCCTGACATAGCAGCAATCTCCCTCTCTCCCTCATTAGTCTAGCAATCTCCCTCATGTCACCAAGCCCACATTACACTGTTACATCATAGTTACCTCCCCTCCTGCATTCCGCAGGAGACTCCCGGACATAGCAGCAATCTCCCTCTCTCCCTCATTAGTCTAGCAATCTCCCTCATGTCACCTAGCCCACATTACACTGTTACATCATAGTTGCCTCCCCTCCTGCATTCTGCAGGAGACTCCCTGACATAGCAGCAATCTCCCTCTCTCCCTCATTAGTCCAGCAATCTCCCTCATGTCACATAGCCCACATTACACTGTTACATCATAGTTACCTCCCGTACTGCATTCTGCAGTAGATTCCCTGACATAGCAGCAATCTCCCTCTCTCCCTCATTAGTCTAGCAATCTCCCTCATGTCACCTAGCCCCCATTACACTGTTACATCATAGTTACCTCCCGTACTGCATTCTGCAGTAGATTCCCTGACATAGCAGCAATCTCCCTCTCCCCCTCATTAGTCTAGCAATCTCCCTCATGTCACCTAGCCCACATTACACTGTTACATCATAGTTACCTCCCCTCCTGCATTCTGCAGGAGACTCCCTGACATAACAGCAAAATCCCTCTCTCCCTCATTAGTCTAGAAATCTCCCTCATGTCACCTAGCCCCCATTACACTGTTACATCATAGTTACCTCCCCTCCTGCATTCCGCAGGAGACTCCCGGACATAGCAGCAATCTCCCTCTCTCCCTCATTAGTCTAGCAATCTCCCTCATGTCACCTAGCCCACATTACACTGTTACATCATAGTTGCCTCCCCTCCTGCATTCTGCAGGAGACTCCCTGACATAGCAGCAATCTCCCTCTCTCCCTCATTAGTCCAGCAATCTCCCTCATGTCACCTAGCCCACATTACACTGTTACATCATAGTTACCTCCCCTACTGCATTCTGCAGTAGATTCCCTGACATAGCAGCAATCTCCCTCTCTCCCTCATTAGTCTAGCAATCTCCCTCATGTCACCTAGCCCACATTACACTGTTACACCATAGTTACCTCCCCTCCTGCATTCTGCAGGAGACTCCCTGAAATAGCAGCAATCTCCCTCTCTCCCTCATTAGTCTAGCAATCTCCCTCATGTCACCTAGCCCACATTACACTGTTACATCATAGTTACCTCCCCCCCTGCATTCTGCAGGAGACTCTCTGACATAGCAGCAATCTCCCTCTCTCCCTCATTAGTCTAGCAATCTCCCTCATGTCACCTAGCCCACATTACACTGTTAAATTTTTGGGAAAAAAAGGAATGAGAGACAGATACATTTACATTGAATCATCAGCACCATTTCCCAGCACTGTAGCAAGTATAGTATCTCTTAGTAACTGCTTTGGGGCTCATCTACATTTGGATACAAGTCATTATAAAAGATTCCTCTCAGATGTAGCAGTACACACCCACGCTTCTAGGTGCCACGTTCACAATCTCTTTCCGCATTCTCTCCATATATGGAATTAGACACGCCCTTTGGGTGGAACATGACACGCCCCCTCAATGGGTCGCTGCGCAAAATTCTACTACCAACTTTAATCTCCTTGAAACTAGTTTTCAAAAGTAGACAAGTATGATAGTTTATTCTACTTGTACACATTTAATCAGCCCGGTGGCCACCGGGGACAGCCCCGGGCTTCAGCATCGGCAGGAAAATGCTGGAGGGGGGGGGGCCTTCATTGAGGGGGGTCCCCACTTCCCCAGGATCCCTATCCATGCTGACTGGTCAGGGGATTAATGCTTTGGCCGGGGGGACTTGTATAAAAAGTCTCCCCCTGGCTGCGGCATTACCCTGCTGGCTGGTTGGGTCTGGTGCTGATTCTTGAAATACAGACCCCTACTCATTTTGTCCCCTGTATTTTGGGAACCAGGACCGGCACTTGAGCGTGGTGCTGGTTTTATCAAATCCGGGGGACCCCATGTCGGTTTGCCCTGTGATTTTATGAAATTTGGACCGGATCTTTGAGCCCGGGGCACGTTATGCTAAGGACGGGGGACCCCAGGCTATTTATTTTTCATTTTTTTGGACAGAACCATGCACAGGTCACACTGATCTGTGCATGGTTCTGTCAAAATCGCCCATCACAACCCCGTCTGTTTGTGTGGCGAATTTTAGTTACGTTTTCCCAAATTCGCATTCGCAATCATCACTTCAGAATGTGCGAATTTGCAGCAAAAAGAGTCTTGAAGTCAACCAGCCAGAACCTGTGTAATTAATATGTGTCCGGAATTAATGTGTTTGGCAAGACAAGACTTGTGTCTCCTCAAACCCTGGTGCAGGTTGTGATTTGATGATGGAGATGATTATTATTATTCTTTATCTATGTTGCGCCACAAGGGTTCAGCAGCGCTGGGCACAGTACATAGCAAATGAGCGACGTCTGGTTCTTTTAATGCGTCTAAGGCTGGGCAACACACTGGGGTATATTCAATGTTTTTTGCGAGCTGTGACAGCTCACAGGGTCAGTATTCAACCCCCTGCACACGCCGTTTCCACGTTGCTAGGTTTTTGCAACGAGGGGGAAACGGCGTATGCGGCCAAAACCGCGAGGCTCGTGGTTAAATGTAGTGGGCTCCCTGCATTATCTGAGAGCATCGCTGTTTGGGGGAATCCTCGCTGTTTTCAGAATGTAGAATAGGGTGAGCGGCCGGCGTGGGGGTTAAACGCTGAAGGTTGGTTGTTTTCACCGATCCCCGCCGTTTAACCCCCTCGCCGGCCACATTGAATATGGCCCTTAGACAGCCAGCACCAGGGCCAATGGTCGAGATGATTTCCTGTCACCTCACCATATTGCGGGTACACACTAAATAATGTAAAGAACATCTCTTTCTGTCCTTCATAATGCACTGTGTTGCACACAATAGCTTCCAATTGGCAGGGCCGCTGAGAGGGGGGGTGGCGGGTACTAATTACCCGGGCCCGAGCTTGCTGGAGGGGCCTGGCGGGGGCCCTGGTCTGACCCCCCCCCTATTCTCCCTCCGACCCTCCAGGGCACCAGCACACACCTTTACAGCATGTGCTGTGCTGACAGCAGGCTGACAGCGTGAGAGCTCATGCTGAGCCTGCTGTCAGTACAGCACATGCTGTAGACTGTTTTTTTTAACCCCCTTGTAAACATGTTGGGGGTGTGGCCTAATCGCGGGAGGTGACCACGCCTCCTGCGATTAGGCCACACCCCAAAATTTTACCTCTCGGTGGCCCTGCAGGTTGGACATGCAGCTGACTGTAACAATCAGGGGTACACATTGTAGTTCCATGACGGCAAACCATGGAGATGTCTGCCCAATGTGTACCCACACTACGGAGTATATTTACTAAAATGAGAGTTCTATTGAAGATGGGATGTTGCCAATAGCAACCAATCAGATTACCCCTAAAATGCACCCATGACTGATAATACAAAGACCATTACTAAAATGTATAATTTGCTAATGATTTGCAATTAGAAAAACAGAGCTGTCGTCTCCAATATCCTCTACAGCGATTTTTTACCATTTTGCAGGAAAGTCCTTGAAGTAAAATAATATATATTTTACAATCATGAATAATAACGTCAATGTAAGATTAGCTAAGTGGCTATTTGGCTGAAGGGGATTTGACGAATCAGATCTGCAGTATTTGTGCTGCAAATCTCTGTGTGAGGAAAATATTCAGTAAAATTTAATTACCGTCTGTATTCTCTTTGGCAACGATCCAGCATTAACCTGCAGACATTTCCAATGCTAATTAAATACCTGCAGGTTAATAAAGATAAAGCCTGGCACCAATCCAACATTACAGAGAGAAGTCTGGTGCATTCTGGGTGATCCTAGGAAGGGTTTGGATTTACAGGAGATTTCGGAACTTGTACATAGAATATATATGTATCTGGCTGATCTGTGCTGCTCCCATATTTCTCACCTACATTGTGTAACATGCAGCAGATTCCGTTACAGCGTCTTATATAGCGCAGCAGATTCCGTTACAGCGTCTTATATAGCGCAGCAGATTCCGGTACAGTGTCTTATATAGCGCAGCAGATTCCGTTACAGCGTCTTATATAGCGCAGCAGATTCCGTTACAGTGTCTTATATAGCGCAGCAGATTCCGTTACAGTGTCTTATATAGCGCAGCAGATTCCGTTACAGCGTCTTATATAGCGCAGCAGATTCCGTTACAGTGTCTTATATAGCGCAGCAGATACTGTTACAGTGCCTTATATAGCGCAGCAGATTCCGTTACAGTGTCTTATATAGTGCAGCAGATTCCGTTACAGTGTCTTATATAGCGCAGCATATTCCGTTACAGCGTCTTATATAGCGCAGCAGATTCCGTTACAGTGTCTTATATAGCGCAGCAGATTCCGTTACAGCGTCTTATATAGAGCAGCATATTCCTTTACAGTGTCTTATATAGAGCAGCAGATTCCGTTACAGTGTCTTATATAGCGCAGCAGATTCTGTTACAGCGTCTTATATAGCGCAGCAGATTCCGTTACAGTGTCTTATATAGTGCAGCAGATTCTGTTACAGTGTCTTATATAGCGCAGCAGATTCCATTACAGTGTCTTATATAGCGCAGCAGATTCCATTACAGCGTCTTATATAGCGCAGCAGATTCTGTTACAGTGTCTTATATAGCGCAGCAGATTCCATTACAGTGTCATTGCTTTTTTATTTTATTTTATTTTAAAAGATTGCAACATTTAAATACAAATATATACATACTTTTCTTTTCCAATATTTACAAATATAAATATATAACACCCCCCCCCCCAAAAAAAAAAAAAATAATAATAAAACGACATCACTTCACCTACAATTTTTTTTCTATTTACAATAATTCCATATCCTAGTTTTTACTTTATCCTGATCCTGGGTTTCTCTTATCTGTTTTACCACAACTTTCACACTGATTCATACCCTTTCTTACCCAAACCTCCCCATATATCCTTCCTTACATTCCTCTCTATAACCTACCACCATTCTCTCATTATCCTCCCATCCTTCCATCTTCAAACATTCTCTCGTCATCCATACCTATCATCCATCCCCACCACCATCACCCCTAAATCCACCACCTTTTAATACAAAAAATACATTCATAACCCTTACCCACAAGACTACTTTCATTTCTTCATCCATCCCCCCCCCCTCCATTTTCACCACCTACACTTATAATTAAACAAAAAATCCAGCATTAGCTAAAAAATTTATGTAAACCAGTCTTTTTCTGTTTATATTCTCATTCCCTCCTAACTGTGCAATAAAGAAGAAAAGTAACCCAGTATGTTCCAGCTTCCATTGTATGCCACCTGTGCCCCCACTATAATCCGGCCCTGGTATGCAGGCTTGGGGTGGTATGCAGGCAGGGGGTGGTATGTAGACAGAGGGCAGTATGGAGGCAGGGGATGGTGTGCACTTTCTCCTGCATTTACATTTCTTAGGGATCGCAGCTTATCATATCCTATCCATACCCATAATGCATCAGCAATGCTGCTTAATTTGGTGGAAACAAATAATAATGGTCAGAGAACATTGTCACTGCAGAGCTGGTGACAACAACCCTATAAAGTACCGAAGTAGCCACAGTTCACTGGCGGAGTAATGGGTATTGTAAATGCTAATTTTATTTCCTTTAGTTTGCATTAAAAACGTTATTTAATTGAAATTGCCTTATGAAAACATCATGTTCTTTCGCTTAGTCCTGAAAATGCAATAACAGATTACTTGTACTGTAACATTAATGCGCTTGTTTGTATTTATTTCAGTTTTACGTTAAAGCTTCTGACCTGACGTCCAGTCCCTGATTACCCCGAGCGGTGTTCTCTCTCCGGGAAATAACAGTCAATCACTTGTTGCTTCCTGAGTCCCTTACAAACGTTTGTGTTAAATTCACCTAACAAGAACGACGGCAGCCATACTGTGGACGCAGCCTTGTAATTCCTCGGGAACCAAAGCCATCATGAATATTGGTCATGTCTTATGTAGGGTACACACCACGACGACCCGCTCACGATGCACATCGTGAGCGGGTCGTCAGTGTCTCGTCCGACCCGCACACGGTGACGCGGGGGGGCACAACCCACTCACGATGTGCACCGTGAGCGGGTCCGATCCGATGGCGACCCGCACCCGGCTGTATGGTCGTTCTTCAAATCCTACCTGCAGCAGGTAGGATCTGAATAACGACCGACCGACCCACGGGACCGCGCAACGGATCGGTATCTGTCCACACCAGGACAGAAAAGGGCCCAATCAGCACACAATCTACATCCAATTGGTCGGAATTGGATCTAGATTGAGGGGATCGGGCCCTAGTCGTCCTGGTGTGTACCCAGCATAAGAGACATCCTGCCAACGTGGACAATTAAAAGAAATTTAGTTGCCAACAGAACATTTTACCCCTTTTCACCCCCTTCGGAGTCAAAAGATCTCTGCCTCGTGGGTGGCTTCAAATAACTGTCACAGTTTCCAGACCACCCAGCAGGTCACCTGTTCCACGTCACCTGGCAGATGTACAGGTTTACCAACTGCCACATTTTCCAGAGCGCAATGGTGATGTGTTGTAAATTGCAGGAAATGTTTTGCCACATAGCTCCAAAACAAAGCAACCAATTACAATGCCATATACTGTACATCTGCACATCTCACTTTTTTCTTCAAAGTGAGATCTATATTGCAGTGTAAAAATAAAGCAGTCAGTATTTACCCTGCACAGACACAAAAAAACTAACCCAAATCTAACTCTCTCTGCACATGTTACATCTGCCCCACCTGCAATGCACCTGGTTGTGTCCATTTGAGATGGAATTTGCCTCTGAGAGTGAACCAGAATAAGGCCCCAATTCCTTTCATTTAGTGTATGATGGGCCCCTGCATGGAAATATGTTGCTCATAAAAGTCATCCTTCCGTTGTTATTATTATTATATACATGAGCGACATCTGTGGCTAGTAGACTCATCTGGCTGAATCACTGTATGCCTGGAGACTAGTACAATGTATACTTATAGATGCAGGTACATTATGTGTGTCTGCTCTGCTTATAACTTCTTATGCTTAGAGAGATGGAAGTGAACAGCACAGGCACCGAGAGTGGGGCCGTGGGTACAGATTTTTTTTCTTTCCCCACTGTTTTTACACAGTGATGAGCATGGCACACGTGGCTGATCATTTGGGCCAGATATGAGCTCAGCCTTCCCTCTAAGCCGGCAGGGAAGGTTGTTCATAAGTAGAGGAACCAGAGGTAAGCCCTATGAATGCTATCTGGAGATAGCATTGTTATCACAGGGCTCCCTACAGTTTTTTAACAATTTCCTTTTAGCAAATTCAGGCGTATAACATTTCCAATTACAAGTATGGGAAATACAATCTAGTTAATAAAAAAATGTTAATTAAAGGGCTTAGGGGATAATTTTGTTAATTGTTCAGTTGTGCATTCAGGTGATACTAAAGTAATGTAAAAGGGGTGTAAAAACACAATTTTCACAATAATTTTAGTAAAAAATTCTGTTGGTAAATTTGCACTTTAATACAAAATAAGTATCAAACGTGCAGTGAATAGTCACAAACCACTAATTGCTATCTACATTGCACCTACACCTTACGCACTCTAGGCCTGATTCAGACCTCACTACTGATCTGCAAAGTTGCAGAGGACTGCAAGAGGACCGCAATTCCTGAACCATCGCATGGATTTAACAGCCTGTATAAATATGCGTGACGCTGACCCTCCGCAACTCTGCAACGGAGACAGGCTGAACAAGGCTGGCGCTGACATCACAGACCCTCCACGAAGACACTTTTTTTTTCTGACACTCGGCCAGATACCTGTCAGTCAATCTCTGGCCATTCACTGATCAGCAAGTCAGGCCCTCTGATGAATCTAGAATCTTCAGCCTAACATTCAGGCCCTCTGATGAATCTAGAATCTTCAGCCTAACAATGGGCGAGATTATCGTTCTGCTGCCTCCGGAGCTTTTAACCAGGTCAGTACGTTTTGCATAGGTTGAGCCATTAAAGTTTACTGTTGCATCGGTGTCATTACTGGCGCTTGCAGTGAGCGGTGGAGGAGCGGCAGCTCCTGATAGACTCAGTGGCTCTCCTGAGTGCAGTTCGGATGGTTTATTACCAAGTGTGTATCCCAAGGGGAGTGCTCTCCTCAGTTCAGCTTACAGAGTGCAGAATGAAGGTTCTGTTTCATTTTTAATAGAATCCTTTGGAGACCAGGCGCTCGCTCCTCTTCAGGATGCCGCCCGTGCCATTGCAAAATTCAAAGTTTGCTGTCAAAACCCGCAGGAAGAATGACAGCTTTATCTCTGCTTTCCTCTAGTAGCGCAAACAACTTATAAATCCGCTGATTGCCAAACACTAGAACAAATTGCGCTTATTTGCCGCAGATTTGGCGCTGATGGATTATACTGCAGGGTGTGCGCAGTTACCAGGTGGGGTGTGATCACTTACCTGTAGCTCATCGGGCTAGGATATTACATGGTTATTTATTATTATTATTATTGTTTATTTATATGGCGCCACAAGGGTTCCCCAGCGCCTGACAATACATAGATGAGCAAAGAACAATACAAGAAAATTTTGATTTATGCAAATTAGAAAAAGTACATGGTAAATAAAAAGGCAGTTGCAGCAGTGGCCACTGACGCAATTATAACAGTGGCAGAGATATATTCTAAGAAAAGCGGAGAGGGCCCTGCTCGCTCGAGCTTCCATAATACCCTGACTGTTGTATCGTATTGACGTACAGTATAATACTGTTATACAGATTATCCAGCTTCTAGAACATTACTTCTGGTGCTTTCTACCAATACTTTATGGGCCTGATTCAACATCAGCAAATTCGATGCGGGGACTGATGCTATGTGCATCATGAAATATAAACATGTGCATTGTGTAGCAGCATTACATGCACATGGGCAGTATGACTGGCGAGTCCCTGAGCACCCATACACGTGTGTATAGCAGCATTACATGCACATGGGCAGTATGACTGGCGAGTCCCTGAGCACCCATACACGTGTGTATAGCAGCATTACATGCACATGGGCAGTATGACTGGCAAGTACCTGAGCGCCCATACACGTGTGTATAGCAGCATTACATGCACATGGGCAGTATGACTGGTGAGTCCCTGAGCACCCATACACGTGTGTATAGCAGCGTTACATGCACATGGGCAGTATGACTGGCCAGTCCCTGAGCACCCATACACGTGTGTATAGCAGCATTACATGCACATGGGCAGTATGACTGGCAAGTACCTGAGCGCCCATACACGTGTGTATAACCTTCATTACATGCACATGGGCAGTATGACTGGTGAGTCCCTGAGCGCCCATACACGTGTGTATAGCAGCGTTACATGCACATGGGCAGTATGACTGGCGAGTCCCTGAGCGCCCATACACGTGTGTGTAGCAGCATTACATGCACATGGGCAGTATGACTGGCGAGTCCCTGAGCACCCATACACGTGTGTATAGCAGCATTACATGCACATGGGCAGCAGGACTGGCGAGTCCCTGAGCGCCCATACACGTGTGTATAACCTTCATTACATGCACATGGGCAGTATGACTGGTGAGTCCCTGAGCGCCCATACACGTGTGTATAACCTTCATTACATGCACATGGGCAGTATGACTGGTGAGTCCCTGAGTGCCCATACACGTGTGTATAGCAGCATTACATGCACATGGGCAGTATGACTGGTGAGTCCCTGAGCGCCCATAAACGTGTGTATAACCTTCATTACATGCACATGGGCAGTATGACTGGTGAGTCCCTGAGCGCCCATACACGTGTGTATAGCAGCATTACATGCACATGGGCAGTATGACTGGCGAGTCCCTGAGCACCCATACACGTGTGTATAGCAGCATTACATGCACATGGGCAGTATGACTGGTGAGTCCCTGAGCGCCCATAAACGTGTGTATAACCTTCATTACATGCACATGGGCAGTATGACTGGTGAGTCCCTGAGCGCCCATACACGTGTGTATAGCAGCATTACATGCACATGGGCAGTATGATTGGCGAGTCCCTGAGCGCCCATACACGTGTGTATAACCTTCATTACATGCACATGGGCAGTATGACTGGTGAGTCCCTGAGCGCCCATACACGTGTGTATAGGCGCATTACATGCACATGGGCAGTATGACTGGCGAGTCCCTGAGCACCCATACACATGTGTATAGCAGCATTACATGCACATGGGCAGTATGACTGGTGAGTCCCTGAGCGCCCATACACGTGTGTATAGCAGCGTTACATGCACATGAGCAGTATGACTGGTGAGTCCGTGAGCGCCCTTACACGTGTGTATAACAGCATTACATGCACATGGGCAGTATGACTGGCGAGTCCCTGAGCGCCCATACACGTGTGTGTAGCAGCATTACATGTACATGGGCAGTATGACTGGCGAGTCCCTGAGCGCCCATACACGTGTGTATAGCAGCATTACATGCACATGGGCAGTATGACTGGCGAGTCCCTGAAAGCCCATACATGTGTGTATAACAGAGTTACATGCACATGGGCAGTATGACTGGGGAGTCCCTGAGCGCCCACACACGTGTGTATAGCAGCATTACATGCACATGGGCAGTATGACTGGTGAGTCCCTGAGCGCCCATACACGTGTGTATAGCAGCGTTACATGCACATGGGCAGTATGACTGGCGAGTCCCTGAGCGCCCATACACGTGTGTGTAGCAGCATTACATGCACATGGGCAGTATGACTGGTGAGTCCCTGAGGGCCCATACACGTGTGTATAGCAGCATTACATGTACATGGGCAGTATGACTGGTGAGTCCCTGAGCGCCCATACACGTGTGTGTGTAGCAGCATTACATGCACATGGGCGGTATGACTGGCGAGTCCCTGAGCGCCCAAACACGTGTGTTTACCAGCATTACATGCACATGGGCAGTATGACTGGGGAGTCCCTGAGCACCCATACACGTGTGTTTACCAGCATTACATGCACATGGGCAGTATGACTGGCGAGTCCCTGAGCGCCCATACACATATGTATAGCAGCGTTACATGCACATGGGCAGTATGACTGGCGAGTCCCTGAGCGCCCATACACGTGTGTGTATAGCAGCATTACATGCACATGGGCAGTATGACTGGTGAGTCCCTGAGCGCCCATACACGTGTGTATAGCAGCATAACATGCACATGGGCAGTATGACTGGTAAGTCCCTGAGCGCCCATACACGTGTGTATAGCAGCATAACATGCACATGGGCAGTATGACTGGCGAGTCCCTGAGCGCCCATACACATATGTATAGCAGCGTTACATGCACATGGGCAGTATGACTGGCGAGTCCCTAAGCGCCCATACACGTGTGTATAGCAGCATTACATACACATGGGCAGTATGACTGGTGAGTCCCTGAGCGCCCATACACCTGTGTATAGCAGCATTACATACACATGGGCAGTATGACTGGCGAGTCCCTGAGCGCCCATACACGTGTGTATAGCAGCATTACATGCACATGGGCAGTATGACTGGCGAGTACCTGAGCGCCCATACACGTGTGTGTATAGCAGCATTACATGCACATGGGCAGTATGACTGGCGGGTCCCTGAGCGCCCATACACGTGTGTGTATAGCAGCATTACATGCACATGGGCAGTATGACTGGTAAGTCCCTGAGCATCCATACACGTGTGTATAGCAGCATTACATGCACATGGGCAGTATGACCGGCGAGTCCCTGAGCGCCCATACATGTGTGTATAGCAGCATTACATGCACATGGGCAGTATGACTGGGGAGTCCCTGAGCGCCCATACACGTGTATAACAGCATTACATGCACATGGGCAGTATGACTGGCGAGTCCCTGAGTGCCCATACACGTGTGTATAGCAGCAGTACATGCACATGGGCAGTATGACTGGTGGAGTCCCTGAGCGCCCATACACGTGTGTATAGCAGCATTACATGCACATGGGCAGTATGATTGGGGAGTCCCTGAGCACCCATACACGTGTGTATAGCAGCATTACATGTACATGGGCAGTATGACTGGCGAGTCCCTGAGTGCCCATACACGTGTGTATAGCAGCAGTACATGCACATGGGCAGTATGACTGGGGGAGTCCCTGAGCGCCCATACACGTGTATAACAGCATTACATGCACATGGGCAGTATGACTGGTGAGTCACTGAGTGCCCATACATGCACATGGGCAGTATGACCGGCGAGTCCCTGAGCGCCCATACATGTGTGTATAGCAGCATTACATGCACATGGGCAGTATGACCGGCGAGTCCCTGAGCGCCCATACATGTGTGTATAGCAGCATTACATGCACATAGGCAGTATGACTGGTGAGTCCCTGAGCGCCCATACACGTGTGTATAGCAGCATTACATGCACATGGGCAGTATGACTGGCGGGTCCTTGAGTGCCCATACATGTGTGTATAGCAGCATTACATGCACATGGGCAGTATGACTGGCGAGTCCCTGAGCGCCCATACACGTGTGTATAGCAGCATTACATGCACATGGGCAGTATGACCGGCGAGTCCCTGAGCGCCCATACACGTGTGTATAGCAGCATTACATGCACATGGGCAGTATGACTGGTGAGTCCCTGAGCGCCCATACACGTGTGTATAGCAGCATTACATGCACATGGGCAGTATGACTAGTGAGTCACTGAGCACCCATACACGTGTGTATAGCAGCATTACATGCACATGGGCAGTATGACTGGTGAGTCCCTGAGCGCCCATACACGTGTGTATAGCAGCATTACATGCACATGGGCAGTATGACTGGCGGGTCCTTGAGTGCCCATACACGTGTGTATAGCAGCATTACATGCACATGGGCAGTATGACTGGCGAGTCCCTGAGCGCCCATACACGTGTGTATAGCAGCATTACATGCACATGGGCAGTATGACTGGCGAGTCCCTGAGCACCCATACACGTGTGTATAGCAGCATTACATGCACATGGGCAGTATGACTGGTGAGTCCCTGAGCGCCCATACACGTGTGTATAGCAGCGTTATATGCACATGGGCAGTATGACTGGTGAGTCCCTGAGCGCCCATACACGTGTATAACAGCATTACATGCACATGGGCAGTATGACTGGCGAGTCCCTGAGCGCCCATACACGTGTGTGTAGCAGCATTACATGCACATGGGCAGTATGACTGGTGAGTCCCTGAGCGCCCACACACGTGTGTATAGCAGCATTACATGCACATGGGCAGTATGACTGGTGAGTCCCTGAGCGCCCATACACGTGTGTATAGCAGCGTTACATGCACATGGGCAGTATGACTGGCGAGTCCCTGAGCGCCCATACACGTGTGTGTAGCAGCATTACATGCACATGGGCAGTATGACTGGTGAGTCCCTGAGCGCCCATACACGTGTGTATAGCAGCATTACATGTACATGGGCAGTATGACTGGTGAGTCCCTGAGCGCCCATACACGTGTGTGTGTAGCAGCATTACATGCACATGGGCGGTATGACTGGCGAGTCCCTGAGCGCCCAAACACGTGTGTTTACCAGCATTACAGGCACATGGGCAGTATGACTGGGGAGTCCCTGAGCGCCCATACACGTGTGTTTACCAGCATTACATGCACATGGGCAGTATGACTGGCGAGTCCCTGAGCGCCCATACACATATGAATAGCAGCGTTACATGCACATGGGCAGTATGACTGGCGAGTCCCTGAGCGCCCATACACGTGTGTGTATAGCAGCATTACATGCACATGGGCAGTATGACTGGTGAGTCCCTGAGCGCCCATACACGTGTGTATAGCAGCATAACATGCACATGGGCAGTATGACTGGTAAGTCCCTGAGCGCCCATACACGTGTGTATAGCAGCATAACATGCACATGGGCAGTATGACTGGCGAGTCCCTGAGCGCCCATACACATATGTATAGCAGCGTTACATGCACATGGGCAGTATGACTGGCGAGTCCCTGAGCGCCCATACACGTGTGTATAGCAGCATTACATACACATGGGCAGTATGACTGGTGAGTCCCTGAGCGCCCATACACCTGTGTATAGCAGCATTACATACACATGGGCAGTATGACTGGCGAGTCCCTGAGCGCCCATACACGTGTGTATAGCAGCATTACATGCACATGGGCAGTATGACTGGCGAGTACCTGAGCGCCCATACACGTGTGTGTATAGCAGCATTACATGCACATGGGCAGTATGACTGGCGAGTACCTGAGCGCCCATACACGTGTGTGTATAGCAGCATTACATGCACATGGGCAGTATGACTGGCGAGTCCCTGAGCGCCCATACACGTGTGTGTATAGCAGCATTACATGCACATGGGCAGTATGACTGGTGAGTCCTTGAGCGCCCATACACGTGTGTGTAGCAGAATTACATGCACATGGGCAGTATGACTGGTGAGTCCCTGAGCGCCCACACACGTGTGTATAGCAGCATTACATGCACATGGGCAGTATGACTGGTGAGTCCCTGAGCGCCCATACACGTGTGTATAGCAGCGTTACATGCACATGGGCAGTATGACTGGCGAGTCCCTGAGCGCCCATACACGTGTGTGTAGCAGCATTACATGCACATGGGCAGTATGACTGGTGAGTCCCTGAGCGCCCATACACGTGTGTATAGCAGCATTACATGTACATGGGCAGTATGACTGGTGAGTCCCTGAGCGCCCATACACGTGTGTGTGTAGCAGCATTACATGCACATGGGCGGTATGACTGGCGAGTCCCTGAGCGCCCAAACACGTGTGTTTACCAGCATTACATGCACATGGGCAGTATGACTGGGGAGTCCCTGAGCGCCCATACACGTGTGTTTACCAGCATTACATGCACATGGGCAGTATGACTGGCGAGTCCCTGAGCGCCCATACACATATGAATAGCAGCGTTACATGCACATGGGCAGTATGACTGGCGAGTCCCTGAGCGCCCATACACGTGTGTGTATAGCAGCATTACATGCACATGGGCAGTATGACTGGTGAGTCCCTGAGCGCCCATACACGTGTGTATAGCAGCATAACATGCACATGGGCAGTATGACTGGTAAGTCCCTGAGCGCCCATACACGTGTATATAGCAGCATAACATGCACATGGGCAGTATGACTGGCGAGTCCCTGAGCGCCCATACACATATGTATAGCAGCGTTACATGCACATGGGCAGTATGACTGGCGAGTCCCTGAGCGCCCATACACGTGTGTATAGCAGCATTACATACACATGGGCAGTATGACTGGTGAGTCCCTGAGCGCCCATACACCTGTGTATAGCAGCATTACATACACATGGGCAGTATGACTGGCGAGTCCCTGAGCGCCCATACACGTGTGTATAGCAGCATTACATGCACATGGGCAGTATGACTGGCGAGTACCTGAGCGCCCATACACGTGTGTGTATAGCAGCATTACATGCACATGGGCAGTATGACTGGCGAGTCCCTGAGCGCCCATACACGTGTGTGTATAGCAGCATTACATGCACATGGGCAGTATGACTGGTGAGTCCCTGAGCGCCCATACACGTGTGTATAGCAGCATTACATGTACATGGGCAGTATGACTGGTGAGTCCCTGAGCGCCCATACACGTGTGTGTGTAGCAGCATTACATGCACATGGGCGGTATGACTGGCGAGTCCCTGAGCGCCCAAACACGTGTGTTTACCAGCATTACATGCACATGGGCAGTATGACTGGGGAGTCCCTGAGCGCCCATACACGTGTGTTTACCAGCATTACATGCACATGGGCAGTATGACTGGCGAGTCCCTGAGCGCCCATACACATATGAATAGCAGCGTTACATGCACATGGGCAGTATGACTGGCGAGTCCCTGAGCGCCCATACACGTGTGTGTATAGCAGCATTACATGCACATGGGCAGTATGACTGGTGAGTCCCTGAGCGCCCATACACGTGTGTATAGCAGCATAACATGCACATGGGCAGTATGACTGGTAAGTCCCTGAGCGCCCATACACGTGTGTATAGCAGCATAACATGCACATGGGCAGTATGACTGGCGAGTCCCTGAGCGCCCATACACATATGTATAGCAGCGTTACATGCACATGGGCAGTATGACTGGCGAGTCCCTGAGCGCCCATACACGTGTGTATAGCAGCGTTACATGCACATGGGCAGTATGACTGGCGAGTCCCTGAGCGCCCATACACGTGTGTATAGCAGCATTACATGTACATGGGCAGTATGACTGGTGAGTCCCTGAGCGCCCATACACGTGTGTGTGTAGCAGCATTACATGCACATGGGCGGTATGACTGGCGAGTCCCTGAGCGCCCAAACACGTGTGTTTACCAGCATTACATGCACATGGGCAGTATGACTGGGGAGTCCCTGAGCGCCCATACACGTGTGTTTACCAGCATTACATGCACATGGGCAGTATGACTGGCGAGTCCCTGAGCGCCCATACACATATGAATAGCAGCGTTACATGCACATGGGCAGTATGACTGGCGAGTCCCTGAGCGCCCATACACGTGTGTGTATAGCAGCATTACATGCACATGGGCAGTATGACTGGTGAGTCCCTGAGCGCCCATACACGTGTGTATAGCAGCATAACATGCACATGGGCAGTATGACTGGTAAGTCCCTGAGCGCCCATACACGTGTGTATAGCAGCATAACATGCACATGGGCAGTATGACTGGCGAGTCCCTGAGCGCCCATACACATATGTATAGCAGCGTTACATGCACATGGGCAGTATGACTGGCGAGTCCCTGAGAGCCCATACACGTGTGTATAGCAGCATTACATACACATGGGCAGTATGACTGGCGAGTCCCTGAGCGCCCATACAAGTGTGTGTATAGCAGCATTACATGCACATTGGCAGTATGACTGGTGAGTCCCTGAGCGCCCATACACGTGTGTATAGCAGCATAACATGCACATGGGCAGTATGACTGGTAAGTCCCTGAGCGCCCATACACGTGTGTATAGCAGCATAACATGCACATGGGCAGTATGACTGGCGAGTCCCTGAGCGCCCATACACATATGTATAGCAGCGTTACATGCACATGGGCAGTATGACTGGCGAGTCCCTGAGCGCCCATACACGTGTGTATAGCAGCATTACATACACATGGGCAGTATGACTGGTGAGTCCCTGAGCGCCCATACACGTGTGTATAGCAGCGTTACATGCACATGGGCAGTATGACTGGCGAGTCCCTGAGCGCCCATACACGTGTGTGTAGCAGCATTACATGCACATGGGCAGTATGACTGGTGAGTCCCTGAGCGCCCATACACGTGTGTATAGCAGCATTACATGTACATGGGCAGTATGACTGGTGAGTCCCTGAGCGCCCATACACGTGTGTGTGTAGCAGCATTACATGCACATGGGCGGTATGACTGGCGAGTCCCTGAGCGCCCAAACACGTGTGTTTACCAGCATTACAGGCACATGGGCAGTATGACTGGGGAGTCCCTGAGCGCCCATACACGTGTGTTTACCAGCATTACATGCACATGGGCAGTATGACTGGCGAGTCCCTGAGCGCCCATACACATATGAATAGCAGCGTTACATGCACATGGGCAGTATGACTGGCGAGTCCCTGAGCGCCCATACACGTGTGTGTATAGCAGCATTACATGCACATGGGCAGTATGACTGGTGAGTCCCTGAGCGCCCATACACGTGTGTATAGCAGCATAACATGCACATGGGCAGTATGACTGGTAAGTCCCTGAGCGCCCATACACGTGTGTATAGCAGCATAACATGCACATGGGCAGTATGACTGGCGAGTCCCTGAGCGCCCATACACATATGTATAGCAGCGTTACATGCACATGGGCAGTATGACTGGCGAGTCCCTGAGCGCCCATACACGTGTGTATAGCAGCATTACATACACATGGGCAGTATGACTGGTGAGTCCCTGAGCGCCCATACACCTGTGTATAGCAGCATTACATACACATGGGCAGTATGACTGGCGAGTCCCTGAGCGCCCATACACGTGTGTATAGCAGCATTACATGCACATGGGCAGTATGACTGGCGAGTACCTGAGCGCCCATACACGTGTGTGTATAGCAGCATTACATGCACATGGGCAGTATGACTGGCGAGTACCTGAGCGCCCATACACGTGTGTGTATAGCAGCATTACATGCACATGGGCAGTATGACTGGCGAGTCCCTGAGCGCCCATACACGTGTGTGTATAGCAGCATTACATGCACATGGGCAGTATGACTGGTGAGTCCTTGAGCGCCCATACACGTGTGTGTAGCAGAATTACATGCACATGGGCAGTATGACTGGTGAGTCCCTGAGCGCCCACACACGTGTGTGTATAGCAGCATTACATGCACATGGGCAGTATGACTGGTAAGTCCCTGAGCGCCCATACACGTGTGTATAGCAGCATAACATGCACATGGGCAGTATGACTGGCGAGTCCCTGAGCGCCCATACACATATGTATAGCAGCGTTACATGCACATGGGCAGTATGACTGGCGAGTCCCTGAGCGCCCATACACGTGTGTATAGCAGCATTACATACACATGGGCAGTATGACTGGTGAGTCCCTGAGCGCCCATACACCTGTGTATAGCAGCATTACATACACATGGGCAGTATGACTGGCGAGTCCCTGAGCGCCCATACACGTGTGTATAGCAGCATTACATGCACATGGGCAGTATGACTGGCGAGTACCTGAGCGCCCATACACGTGTGTGTATAGCAGCATTACATGCACATGGGCAGTATGACTGGCGAGTACCTGAGCGCCCATACACGTGTGTGTATAGCAGCATTACATGCACATGGGCAGTATGACTGGCGAGTCCCTGAGCGCCCATACACGTGTGTGTATAGCAGCATTACATGCACATGGGCAGTATGACTGGTGAGTCCTTGAGCGCCCATACACGTGTGTGTAGCAGAATTACATGCACATGGGCAGTATGACTGGTGAGTCCCTGAGCGCCCACACACGTGTGTATAGCAGCATTACATGCACATGGGCAGTATGACTGGTGAGTCCCTGAGCGCCCATACACGTGTGTATAGCAGCGTTACATGCACATGGGCAGTATGACTGGCGAGTCCCTGAGCGCCCATACACGTGTGTGTAGCAGCATTACATGCACATGGGCAGTATGACTGGTGAGTCCCTGAGCGCCCATACACGTGTGTATAGCAGCATTACATGTACATGGGCAGTATGACTGGTGAGTCCCTGAGCGCCCATACACGTGTGTGTGTAGCAGCATTACATGCACATGGGCGGTATGACTGGCGAGTCCCTGAGCGCCCAAACACGTGTGTTTACCAGCATTACATGCACATGGGCAGTATGACTGGGGAGTCCCTGAGCGCCCATACACGTGTGTTTACCAGCATTACATGCACATGGGCAGTATGACTGGCGAGTCCCTGAGCGCCCATACACATATGAATAGCAGCGTTACATGCACATGGGCAGTATGACTGGCGAGTCCCTGAGCGCCCATACACGTGTGTGTATAGCAGCATTACATGCACATGGGCAGTATGACTGGTGAGTCCCTGAGCGCCCATACACGTGTGTATAGCAGCATAACATGCACATGGGCAGTATGACTGGTAAGTCCCTGAGCGCCCATACACGTGTATATAGCAGCATAACATGCACATGGGCAGTATGACTGGCGAGTCCCTGAGCGCCCATACACATATGTATAGCAGCGTTACATGCACATGGGCAGTATGACTGGCGAGTCCCTGAGCGCCCATACACGTGTGTATAGCAGCATTACATACACATGGGCAGTATGACTGGTGAGTCCCTGAGCGCCCATACACCTGTGTATAGCAGCATTACATACACATGGGCAGTATGACTGGCGAGTCCCTGAGCGCCCATACACGTGTGTATAGCAGCATTACATGCACATGGGCAGTATGACTGGCGAGTACCTGAGCGCCCATACACGTGTGTGTATAGCAGCATTACATGCACATGGGCAGTATGACTGGCGAGTCCCTGAGCGCCCATACACGTGTGTGTATAGCAGCATTACATGCACATGGGCAGTATGACTGGTGAGTCCCTGAGCGCCCATACACGTGTGTATAGCAGCATTACATGTACATGGGCAGTATGACTGGTGAGTCCCTGAGCGCCCATACACGTGTGTGTGTAGCAGCATTACATGCACATGGGCGGTATGACTGGCGAGTCCCTGAGCGCCCAAACACGTGTGTTTACCAGCATTACATGCACATGGGCAGTATGACTGGGGAGTCCCTGAGCGCCCATACACGTGTGTTTACCAGCATTACATGCACATGGGCAGTATGACTGGCGAGTCCCTGAGCGCCCATACACATATGAATAGCAGCGTTACATGCACATGGGCAGTATGACTGGCGAGTCCCTGAGCGCCCATACACGTGTGTGTATAGCAGCATTACATGCACATGGGCAGTATGACTGGTGAGTCCCTGAGCGCCCATACACGTGTGTATAGCAGCATAACATGCACATGGGCAGTATGACTGGTAAGTCCCTGAGCGCCCATACACGTGTGTATAGCAGCATAACATGCACATGGGCAGTATGACTGGCGAGTCCCTGAGCGCCCATACACATATGTATAGCAGCGTTACATGCACATGGGCAGTATGACTGGCGAGTCCCTGAGCGCCCATACACGTGTGTATAGCAGCGTTACATGCACATGGGCAGTATGACTGGCGAGTCCCTGAGCGCCCATACACGTGTGTATAGCAGCATTACATGTACATGGGCAGTATGACTGGTGAGTCCCTGAGCGCCCATACACGTGTGTGTGTAGCAGCATTACATGCACATGGGCGGTATGACTGGCGAGTCCCTGAGCGCCCAAACACGTGTGTTTACCAGCATTACATGCACATGGGCAGTATGACTGGGGAGTCCCTGAGCGCCCATACACGTGTGTTTACCAGCATTACATGCACATGGGCAGTATGACTGGCGAGTCCCTGAGCGCCCATACACATATGAATAGCAGCGTTACATGCACATGGGCAGTATGACTGGCGAGTCCCTGAGCGCCCATACACGTGTGTGTATAGCAGCATTACATGCACATGGGCAGTATGACTGGTGAGTCCCTGAGCGCCCATACACGTGTGTATAGCAGCATAACATGCACATGGGCAGTATGACTGGTAAGTCCCTGAGCGCCCATACACGTGTGTATAGCAGCATAACATGCACATGGGCAGTATGACTGGCGAGTCCCTGAGCGCCCATACACATATGTATAGCAGCGTTACATGCACATGGGCAGTATGACTGGCGAGTCCCTGAGAGCCCATACACGTGTGTATAGCAGCATTACATACACATGGGCAGTATGACTGGCGAGTCCCTGAGCGCCCATACAAGTGTGTGTATAGCAGCATTACATGCACATTGGCAGTATGACTGGTGAGTCCCTGAGCGCCCATACACGTGTGTATAGCAGCATAACATGCACATGGGCAGTATGACTGGTAAGTCCCTGAGCGCCCATACACGTGTGTATAGCAGCATAACATGCACATGGGCAGTATGACTGGCGAGTCCCTGAGCGCCCATACACATATGTATAGCAGCGTTACATGCACATGGGCAGTATGACTGGCGAGTCCCTGAGCGCCCATACACGTGTGTATAGCAGCATTACATACACATGGGCAGTATGACTGGTGAGTCCCTGAGCGCCCATACACGTGTGTATAGCAGCGTTACATGCACATGGGCAGTATGACTGGCGAGTCCCTGAGCGCCCATACACGTGTGTGTAGCAGCATTACATGCACATGGGCAGTATGACTGGTGAGTCCCTGAGCGCCCATACACGTGTGTATAGCAGCATTACATGTACATGGGCAGTATGACTGGTGAGTCCCTGAGCGCCCATACACGTGTGTGTGTAGCAGCATTACATGCACATGGGCGGTATGACTGGCGAGTCCCTGAGCGCCCAAACACGTGTGTTTACCAGCATTACAGGCACATGGGCAGTATGACTGGGGAGTCCCTGAGCGCCCATACACGTGTGTTTACCAGCATTACATGCACATGGGCAGTATGACTGGCGAGTCCCTGAGCGCCCATACACATATGAATAGCAGCGTTACATGCACATGGGCAGTATGACTGGCGAGTCCCTGAGCGCCCATACACGTGTGTGTATAGCAGCATTACATGCACATGGGCAGTATGACTGGTGAGTCCCTGAGCGCCCATACACGTGTGTATAGCAGCATAACATGCACATGGGCAGTATGACTGGTAAGTCCCTGAGCGCCCATACACGTGTGTATAGCAGCATAACATGCACATGGGCAGTATGACTGGCGAGTCCCTGAGCGCCCATACACATATGTATAGCAGCGTTACATGCACATGGGCAGTATGACTGGCGAGTCCCTGAGCGCCCATACACGTGTGTATAGCAGCATTACATACACATGGGCAGTATGACTGGTGAGTCCCTGAGCGCCCATACACCTGTGTATAGCAGCATTACATACACATGGGCAGTATGACTGGCGAGTCCCTGAGCGCCCATACACGTGTGTATAGCAGCATTACATGCACATGGGCAGTATGACTGGCGAGTACCTGAGCGCCCATACACGTGTGTGTATAGCAGCATTACATGCACATGGGCAGTATGACTGGCGAGTACCTGAGCGCCCATACACGTGTGTGTATAGCAGCATTACATGCACATGGGCAGTATGACTGGCGAGTCCCTGAGCGCCCATACACGTGTGTGTATAGCAGCATTACATGCACATGGGCAGTATGACTGGTGAGTCCTTGAGCGCCCATACACGTGTGTGTAGCAGAATTACATGCACATGGGCAGTATGACTGGTGAGTCCCTGAGCGCCCACACACGTGTGTGTATAGCAGCATTACATGCACATGGGCAGTATGACTGGTGAGTCCCTGAGCGCCCATACACGTGTGTATAGCAGCGTTACATGCACATGGGCAGTATGACTGGCGAGTCCCTGAGCGCCCATACACGTGTGTGTAGCAGCATTACATGCACATGGGCAGTATGACTGGTGAGTCCCTGAGCGCCCATACACGTGTGTATAGCAGCATTACATGTACATGGGCAGTATGACTGGTGAGTCCCTGAGCGCCCATACACGTGTGTGTGTGTGTAGCAGCATTACATGCACATGGGCGGTATGACTGGCGAGTCCCTGAGCGCCCAAACACGTGTGTTTACCAGCATTACATGCACATGGGCAGTATGACTGGGGAGTCCCTGAGCGCCCATACACGTGTGTTTACCAGCATTACATGCACATGGGCAGTATGACTGGCGAGTCCCTGAGCGCCCATACACATATGAATAGCAGCGTTACATGCACATGGGCAGTATGACTGGCGAGTCCCTGAGCACCCATACACGTGTGTGTATAGCAGCATTACATGCACATGGGCAGTATGACTGGTGAGTCCCTGAGCGCCCATACACGTGTGTATAGCAGCATAACATGCACATGGGCAGTATGACTGGTAAGTCCCTGAGCGCCCATACACGTGTGTATAGCAGCATAACATGCACATGGGCAGTATGAGTGGCGAGTCCCTGAGCGCCCATACACATATGTATAGCAGCGTTACATGCACATGGGCAGTATGACTGGCGAGTCCCTGAGCGCCCATACACGTGTGTATAGCAGCATTACATACACATGGGCAGTATGACTGGTGAGTCCCTGAGCGCCCATACACCTGTGTATAGCAGCATTACATACACATGGGCAGTATGACTGGCGAGTCCCTGAGCGCCCATACACGTGTGTATAGCAGCATTACATGCACATGGGCAGTATGACTGGCGAGTACCTGAGCGCCCATACACGTGTGTGTATAGCAGCATTACATGCACATGGGCAGTATGACTGGCGAGTCCCTGAGCGCCCATACACGTGTGTGTATAGCAGCATTACATGCACATGGGCAGTATGACTGGTGAGTCCCTGAGCGCCCATACACGTGTGTATAGCAGCATTACATGTACATGGGCAGTATGACTGGTGAGTCCCTGAGCGCCCATACACGTGTGTGTGTAGCAGCATTACATGCACATGGGCGGTATGACTGGCGAGTCCCTGAGCGCCCAAACACGTGTGTTTACCAGCATTACATGCACATGGGCAGTATGACTGGGGAGTCCCTGAGCGTCCATACACGTGTGTTTACCAGCATTACATGCACATGGGCAGTATGACTGGCGAGTCCCTGAGCGCCCATACACATATGAATAGCAGCGTTACATGCACATGGGCAGTATGACTGGCGAGTCCCTGAGCGCCCATACACGTGTGTGTATAGCAGCATTACATGCACATGGGCAGTATGACTGGTGAGTCCCTGAGCGCCCATACACGTGTGTATAGCAGCATAACATGCACATGGGCAGTATGACTGGTAAGTCCCTGAGCGCCCATACACGTGTGTATAGCAGCATAACATGCACATGGGCAGTATGACTGGCGAGTCCCTGAGCGCCCATACACATATGTATAGCAGCGTTACATGCACATGGGCAGTATGACTGGCGAGTCCCTGAGCGCCCATACACGTGTGTATAGCAGCGTTACATGCACATGGGCAGTATGACTGGCGAGTCCCTGAGCGCCCATACACGTGTGTATAGCAGCATTACATGTACATGGGCAGTATGACTGGTGAGTCCCTGAGCGCCCATACACGTGTGTGTGTAGCAGCATTACATGCACATGGGCGGTATGACTGGCGAGTCCCTGAGCGCCCAAACACGTGTGTTTACCAGCATTACATGCACATGGGCAGTATGACTGGGGAGTCCCTGAGCGCCCATACACGTGTGTTTACCAGCATTACATGCACATGGGCAGTATGACTGGCGAGTCCCTGAGCGCCCATACACATATGAATAGCAGCGTTACATGCACATGGGCAGTATGACTGGCGAGTCCCTGAGCGCCCATACACGTGTGTGTATAGCAGCATTACATGCACATGGGCAGTATGACTGGTGAGTCCCTGAGCGCCCATACACGTGTGTATAGCAGCATAACATGCACATGGGCAGTATGACTGGTAAGTCCCTGAGCGCCCATACACGTGTGTATAGCAGCATAACATGCACATGGGCAGTATGACTGGCGAGTCCCTGAGCGCCCATACACATATGTATAGCAGCGTTACATGCACATGGGCAGTATGACTGGCGAGTCCCTGAGAGCCCATACACGTGTGTATAGCAGCATTACATACACATGGGCAGTATGACTGGCGAGTCCCTGAGCGCCCATACAAGTGTGTGTATAGCAGCATTACATGCACATTGGCAGTATGACTGGTGAGTCCCTGAGCGCCCATACACGTGTGTATAGCAGCATAACATGCACATGGGCAGTATGACTGGTAAGTCCCTGAGCGCCCATACACGTGTGTATAGCAGCATAACATGCACATGGGCAGTATGACTGGCGAGTCCCTGAGCGCCCATACACATATGTATAGCAGCGTTACATGCACATGGGCAGTATGACTGGCGAGTCCCTGAGCGCCCATACACGTGTGTATAGCAGCATTACATACACATGGGCAGTATGACTGGTGAGTCCCTGAGCGCCCATACACCTGTGTATAGCAGCATTACATACACATGGGCAGTATGACTGGCGAGTCCCTGAGCGCCCATACACGTGTGTATAGCAGCATTACATGCACATGGGCAGTATGACTGGCGAGTACCTGAGCGCCCATACACGTGTGTGTATAGCAGCATTACATGCACATGGGCAGTATGACTGGCGAGTCCCTGAGCGCCCATACACGTGTGTGTATAGCAGCATTACATGCACATGGGCAGTATGACTGGTGAGTCCCTGAGCATCCATACACGTGTGTATAGCAGCATTACATGCACATGGGCAGTATGACTGGTGAGTCCCTGAGCGTCCATACACGTGTGTATAGCAGCATTACATGCACATGGGCAGTATGACCGGCGAGTCCCTGAGCGCCCATACATGTGTGTATAGCAGCATTACATGCACATGGGCAGTATGACTGGGGAGTCCCTGAGCGCCCATACACGTGTATAACAGCATTACATGCACATGGGCAGTATGACTGGCGAGTCCCTGAGTGCCCATACACGTGTGTATAGCAGCAGTACATGCACATGGGCAGTATGACTGGGGGAGTCCCTGAGCGCCCATACACGTGTGTATAGCAGCATTACATGCACATGGGCAGTATGATTGGGGAGTCCCTGAGCACCCATACACGTGTGTATAGCAGCATTACATGTACATGGGCAGTATGACTGGCGAGTCCCTGAGCGCCCAAACACGTGTGTTTACCAGCATTACATGCACATGGGCAGTATGACTGGGGAGTCCCTGAGCGTCCATACACGTGTGTTTACCAGCATTACATGCACATGGGCAGTATGACTGGCGAGTCCCTGAGCGCCCATACACATATGAATAGCAGCGTTACATGCACATGGGCAGTATGACTGGCGAGTCCCTGAGCGCCCATACACGTGTGTGTATAGCAGCATTACATGCACATGGGCAGTATGACTGGTGAGTCCCTGAGCGCCCATACACGTGTGTATAGCAGCATAACATGCACATGGGCAGTATGACTGGTAAGTCCCTGAGCGCCCATACACGTGTGTATAGCAGCATAACATGCACATGGGCAGTATGACTGGCGAGTCCCTGAGCGCCCATACACATATGTATAGCAGCGTTACATGCACATGGGCAGTATGACTGGCGAGTCCCTGAGCGCCCATACACGTGTGTATAGCAGCGTTACATGCACATGGGCAGTATGACTGGCGAGTCCCTGAGCGCCCATACACGTGTGTATAGCAGCATTACATGTACATGGGCAGTATGACTGGTGAGTCCCTGAGCGCCCATACACGTGTGTGTGTAGCAGCATTACATGCACATGGGCGGTATGACTGGCGAGTCCCTGAGCGCCCAAACACGTGTGTTTACCAGCATTACATGCACATGGGCAGTATGACTGGGGAGTCCCTGAGCGCCCATACACGTGTGTTTACCAGCATTACATGCACATGGGCAGTATGACTGGCGAGTCCCTGAGCGCCCATACACATATGAATAGCAGCGTTACATGCACATGGGCAGTATGACTGGCGAGTCCCTGAGCGCCCATACACGTGTGTGTATAGCAGCATTACATGCACATGGGCAGTATGACTGGTGAGTCCCTGAGCGCCCATACACGTGTGTATAGCAGCATAACATGCACATGGGCAGTATGACTGGTAAGTCCCTGAGCGCCCATACACGTGTGTATAGCAGCATAACATGCACATGGGCAGTATGACTGGCGAGTCCCTGAGCGCCCATACACATATGTATAGCAGCGTTACATGCACATGGGCAGTATGACTGGCGAGTCCCTGAGAGCCCATACACGTGTGTATAGCA
This sequence comes from Crinia signifera, assembly GCF_055691185.1. Lineage (NCBI taxonomy): Eukaryota > Metazoa > Chordata > Amphibia > Anura > Myobatrachidae > Crinia > Crinia signifera. The sequence goes on along the minus strand of NC_139222.1, from coordinate 285,377,327 downwards.
GCATTACATACACATGGGCAGTATGACTGGCGAGTCCCTGAGCGCCCATACAAGTGTGTGTATAGCAGCATTACATGCACATTGGCAGTATGACTGGTGAGTCCCTGAGCGCCCATACACGTGTGTATAGCAGCATAACATGCACATGGGCAGTATGACTGGTAAGTCCCTGAGCGCCCATACACGTGTGTATAGCAGCATAACATGCACATGGGCAGTATGACTGGCGAGTCCCTGAGCGCCCATACACATATGTATAGCAGCGTTACATGCACATGGGCAGTATGACTGGCGAGTCCCTGAGCGCCCATACACGTGTGTATAGCAGCATTACATACACATGGGCAGTATGACTGGTGAGTCCCTGAGCGCCCATACACCTGTGTATAGCAGCATTACATACACATGGGCAGTATGACTGGCGAGTCCCTGAGCGCCCATACACGTGTGTATAGCAGCATTACATGCACATGGGCAGTATGACTGGCGAGTACCTGAGCGCCCATACACGTGTGTGTATAGCAGCATTACATGCACATGGGCAGTATGACTGGCGAGTCCCTGAGCGCCCATACACGTGTGTGTATAGCAGCATTACATGCACATGGGCAGTATGACTGGTGAGTCCCTGAGCATCCATACACGTGTGTATAGCAGCATTACATGCACATGGGCAGTATGACTGGTGAGTCCCTGAGCGTCCATACACGTGTGTATAGCAGCATTACATGCACATGGGCAGTATGACCGGCGAGTCCCTGAGCGCCCATACATGTGTGTATAGCAGCATTACATGCACATGGGCAGTATGACTGGGGAGTCCCTGAGCGCCCATACACGTGTATAACAGCATTACATGCACATGGGCAGTATGACTGGCGAGTCCCTGAGTGCCCATACACGTGTGTATAGCAGCAGTACATGCACATGGGCAGTATGACTGGGGGAGTCCCTGAGCGCCCATACACGTGTGTATAGCAGCATTACATGCACATGGGCAGTATGATTGGGGAGTCCCTGAGCACCCATACACGTGTGTATAGCAGCATTACATGTACATGGGCAGTATGACTGGCGAGTCCCTGAGTGCCCATACACGTGTGTATAGCAGCAGTACATGCACATGGGCAGTATGACTGGGGGAGTCCCTGAGCGCCCATACACGTGTATAACAGCATTACATGCACATGGGCAGTATGACTGGTGAGTCACTGAGTGCCCATACATGCACATGGGCAGTATGACCGGCGAGTCCCTGAGCGTCCATACATGTGTGTATAGCAGCATTACATGCACATGGGCAGTATGACTGGCGGGTCCTTGAGTGCCCATACATGTGTGTATAGCAGCATTACATGCACATGGGCAGTATGACTGGCGAGTCCCTGAGCGCCCATACACGTGTGTATAGCAGCATTACATGCACATGGGCAGTATGACCGGCGAGTCCCTGAGCGCCCATACACGTGTGTATAGCAGCATTACATGCACATGGGCAGTATGACTGGTGAGTCCCTGAGCGCCCATACACGTGTGTATAGCAGCATTACATGCACATGGGCAGTATGACTGGTGAGTCACTGAGCGCCCATACACGTGTGTATAGCAGCATTACATGCACATGGGCAGTATGACTGGTGAGTCCCTGAGCGCCCATACACGTGTGTATAGCAGCATTACATGCACATGGGCAGTATGACTGGCGGGTCCTTGAGTGCCCATACACGTGTGTATAGCAGCATTACATGCACATGGGCAGTATGACTGGCGAGTCCCTGAGCGCCCATACACGTGTGTATAGCAGCATTACATGCACATGGGCAGTATGACTGGCGAGTCCCTGAGCGCCCATACACGTGTGTATAGCAGCATTACATGCACATGGGCAGTATGACTGGCGAGTCCCTGAGCGCCCATACACGTGTGTATAGCAGCGTTACATGCACATGGGCAGTATGACTGGCGAGTCCCTGAGCGCCCATACACGTGTGTATAGCAGCGTTACATGCACATGGGCAGTATGACTGGTGAGTCCCTGAGCGCCCATACACGTGTGTATAGCAGCATTACATGCACATGGGCAGTATGACTGGTGAGTCCCTGAGCGCCCATACACATGTGTATAGCAGCATTACATGCACATGGGCAGTATGACTGGTGAGTCCCTGAGCGCCCATACACGTGTGTATAGCAGCATTACATGCACATGGGCAGTATGACTGGTGAGTCCCTGAGCGCCCATACAAATGCACATGGGCAGTATGACTGGTGAGTCCCTGAGCGCCCATACACGTGTATATAGCAACATTACATGCACATGAGCAGTATGACTGGTGAGTCCCTGAGCGCCCATACACGTGTGTATAGCAGCATTACATGCACATGGGCAGTATGACTGGTGAGTCCCTGAGCGCCCATACACGTGTGTATAGCACCATTACATGCACATGGGCAGTATGACTGTTGAGTCACTGAGCGCCCATACACGTGTGTATAGCAGCATTACATACACATGGGCAGTATGACTGGCGAGTCCCTGAGCGCCCATAAACGTGTGTATAGCAGCATTACATGCACATGGGCAGTATGACTGGCGAGTCCCTGAGCGCCCATAAACGTGTGTATAGCAGCATTACATGCACATGGGCAGTATGACTGGCGAGTCCCTGAGCGCCCATACACGTGTGTATAGCAGCATCACATGCACATGGGCAGTATGACTGGCGAGTCCCTGAGCGCCCATACACGTGTGTATAGCAGCGTTACATGCACATGGGCAGTATGACTGGCGAGTCCCTGAGCGCCCATACACGTGTGTATAGCAGCGTTACATGCACATGGGCAGTATGACTGGCGAGTCCCTGAGCGCCCATACACGTGTGTATAGCAGCGTTACATGCACATGGGCAGTATGACTGGCGAGTCCCTGAGCGCCCATACACGTGTGTATAGCAGCGTTACATGCACATGGGCAGTATGACTGGCGAGTCCCTGAGCGCCCATACACGTGTGTATAGCAGCGTTACATGCACATGGGCAGTATGACTGGCGAGTCCCTTAGCGCCCATACACGTGTGTATAGCAGCGTTACATGCACATGGGCAGTATGACTGGTGAGTCCCTGAGCGCCCATACACGTGTGTATAGCAGCATTACATGCACATGGGCAGTATGACTGGTGAGTCCCTGAGCGCCCATACACGTGTGTATAGCAGCATTACATGCACATGGGCAGTATGACTGGTGAGTCCCTGAGCGCCCATACACGTGTGTATAGCAGCATTACATGCACATGGGCAGTATGACTGGTGAGTCCCTGAGCTCCCATACACGTGTGTATAGCAGCATTACATGCACATGGGCAGTATGACTGGTGAGTCCCTGAGCGCCCATACACGTGTGTATAGCAGCTTTACATGCACATGGGCAGTATGACTGGTGTGTCCTGAGCGCCCATACACGTGTGTATAACAGCATTACATACACATGGGCAGTATGAGTGGTGAGTCCCTGAGCGCCCATAAACGTGTGTATAGCACCATTACATGCACATGGGCAGTATGACTGGTGAGTCCCTGAGCGCCCATACACGTGTGTATAGCAGCATTACATGCACATGGGCAGTATGACTGGCGAGTCCCTGAGCGCCCATAAACGTGTGTATAGCAGCATTACATGCACATGGGCAGTATGACTGGCGAGTCCCTGAGCGCCCATACACGTGTGTATAGCAGCGTTACATGCACATGGGCAGTATGACTGGCGAGTCCCTGAGCGCCCATACACGTGTGTATAGCAGCGTTACATGGACATGGGCAGTATGACTGGCGAGTCCCTGAGCATACACGTGTGTATAGCAGCGTTACATGCACATGGGCAGTATGACTGGCGAGTCCCTGAGCGCCCATACACGTGTGTATAGCAGCGTTACATGCACATGGGCAGTATGACTGGCGAGTCCCTGAGCGCCCATACACGTGTGTATAGCAGCATTACATGCACATGGGCAGTATGACTGGCGAGTCCCTGAGCGCCCATACACGTGTGTATAGCAGCATTACATGCACATGGGCAGTATGACTGGCGAGTCCCTGAGCGCCCATACACGTGTGTATAGCAGCATTACATGCACATGGGCAGTATGACTGGCGAGTCCCTGAGCGCCCATACACGTGTGTATAGCAGCATTACATGCACATGGGCAGTATGACTGGCGAGTCCCTGAGCACCCATACACATGTGTATACCAGCATTACATGCACATGGTCAGTATGACTGGCGAGTCCCTGAGCGCCCATACGCGTGTGTATAGCAGCGTTACATGCACATGGGCAGTATGACTGGCGAGTCCCTGAGCGCCCATACGCGTGTGTATAGCAGCGTTACATGCACATGGGCAGTATGACTGGCGAGTCCCTGAGCGCCCATACGCGTGTGTATAGCAGCGTTACATGCACATGGGCAGTATGACTGGCGAGTCCCTGAGCGCCCATACGCGTGTGTATAGCAGCGTTACATGCACATGGGCAGTATGACTGGCGAGTCCCTGAGCGCCCATACACGTGTGTATAGCAGCGTTACATGCACATGGGCAGTATGACTGGCGAGTCCCTGAGCGCCCATACACGTGTGTACAGCAGCATTACATGCACATGGGCAGTATGACTGGCGAGTCCCTGAGCGCCCATACGCGTGTGTACAGCAGCATTACATGCACATGGGCAGTATGACTGGCGAGTCCCTGAGCGCCCATACACGTGTGTATAGCAACATTACATGCACATGAGCAGTATGACTGGTGAGTCCCTGAGCGCCCATACACGTGTGTATAGCAACATTACATGCACATGAGCAGTATGACTGGTGAGTCCCTGAGCGCCCATACACGTGTGTATAGCAGCATTACATGTACATGGGCAGTATGACTGGTGAGTCCCTGAGCGCCCATACACGTGTGTATAGCAGCATTACATGTACATGGGCAGTATGACTGGTGAGTCCCTGAGCGCCCATACACGTGTATATAGCAGCATTACATGCACATGGGCGGTATGACTGGCGAGTCCCTGAGCGCCCATACACGTGTGTATAACAGCATTACATGTACATGGGCAGTATGACTGGTGAGTCCCTGAGCGCCCATACACGTGTGTATAGCAGCATTACATGTACATGGGCAGTATGACTGGTGAGTCCCTGAGCGCCCATACACGTGTGTGTGTAGCAGCATTACATGCACATGGGCAGTATGACTGGTGAGTCCCTGAGCGCCCATACACGTGTGTATAGCAGCATTACATGTACATGGGCAGTATGACTGGTGAGTCCCTGAGCGCCCATACACGTGTGTGTGTAGCAGCATTACATGCACATGGGCGGTATGACTGGCGAGTCCCTGAGCGCCCATACACGTGTGTATAGCAGCATTACATGCACATGGGCAGTATGACTGGCGAGTCCCTGAGCGCCCATACGCACGTGTTTACCAGCCATACAATGGGAGCTACATGTGTATTAGCCCAGGGCACCTGTAGCTTTTACTCAGGTCCTGGGGGGATTCGGTATGAAATCCCGATGGTCAAAATCCCGACAGGGTCAAAATCCCAACATTTAAAATCCCGACATGGTCAAAATACCGACATACAGAATGTTCAGGTGAAACAGTCGACATGACTTTCCGTCGACAGGTCGCGTGGTCGACATGGGTTTTTTCCTTGTTTTTTTACCCGAATGTCGACATGAACACAGTTGGAAGTGAACCGCAGCCCCTTGCATCGCTCGTTACGCTCGCGATGCTTCGGGCACGGTGCCTCGCTGCGCTCGGCACACTATTTTATTCTCCCACCACTTCCTGGATGGTAGGGCATGAAATACCGCCTGTCGGCACATGTCGGGTCAAAAAACAGTGAAAAAACCCATGTCGACCTGTCGACAGAAAGTCATGTTGACTGTTTCCCCTGTACAATCTATATGTCGATATTTTGACCTTTTCGGGATTTTAAATGTTGGGATTTTGACCTTGTCGGGATTTTGTCCCTGTCAGTATTATGACCCATTCGGGATTTTGACCGTCGGGATATTCACTGCATCCCCCCTGGGGGACAGCTGCATTATATGAAGGGTTAATCCATAATGAATTTCACAAGGACCAGTTCTCTCTGCAGAAACGCTGCAGAGCAGGGGGTGGGGATTGCACCTGTATTTTGTTCTTCGCCGAGCGCCCAGTTAGATCTGTACCCGGCTTTGTGTGTCGCAGATTCTCCTGCTCTGTATTTTGTTGTGCGTGTTACACACATGCTTCCACGCCTGTCAGTGCTGCTAAATGAACTTGACAATCATTAATCAAGTTGTCACGCTAATTACATATATTGGCAGCAGTTTAATTATGATGTGCAATCCACTGAATGCATGGGTGTGTGATACAGCTCAGAGATACGCCCACATGAGACGGAATCACGGAGACCAGCGCTCAATAGTATCCGCTTTATAAATGGGGAAGTCATATCGATAAACAGCACCAATCGCTCAATTCATTCTAAGTAACAAGGACGGATGTCAGAGGTCACATCACACATTAATACTGTGCCAGAAGTTTGGCAGGCGCCTGTATACCAGCGGGAGCTATGTATAGCTATAATTAATGTGTAATATGGACCCTCAGCCACCAATATGGACGATGCGTGGCTCTGTATTTCCGTGGCTCTGTATTTACGTGGCTCCGCATTCCTCTGAATATTGTTACCGTTATTCCATGTGTAACACTTATTGGCAGATATAGAGGAGGCGGGGCTTGTGGGGCACATGACGTTGCCTGGGGATACGGTTGACCCTATGCATTGTGTCAACCGCTGAAGTTCGTCAGGGTTGGAAAGTCAACACAACGCATTCGTTCAACAATAGGTCGACAGTCAAAAAGTCAACGAGTTTTTTCCCTTTTATTTGAGCCGACACGTGCCGACAGGCGGTATTTCCTGCTCCACCGTCCACTACGGCATGCTGGGAGGATAGTCCCTGAAGAATTGCGAGCGGAGCGGTACTACAGTGTCCATGTCTACTATGTTGACATTCAGGACAAAAATACATGAAGAACTAGTATCTACCGTTTTGCTGTCGACCTTCCCATTGTTATGCTAATTCTTGTGTTGACCTTCAAACCCTGTGGAGCTTAGCCAAGTCAACCTATTTCACGTGTCGACCTAAGCCCTGTCGACCTTCAGTGGTCAACTCAATGCTTGTTGACCTAAATAAATGTTGACCCAATTACTCACACCCGTTGGCTGGCCACTAGTGGGGAATTACCATCAGCCACACGTGGTATCACCAGAGAGGCAAGGCCAGCCACGAGAGGCGTATGGTTATCCTATGGACTAGAGGATTCTTTTTACCACTTTATATTTTGGTTAAGATGACTCTACTGTAGGTCCTCACGGGGGCGATGAGAGCGGAGCGGGGATCAGGATTTACTAACAATCATTTTGTGCTGGAACATTTCACACTGCAAGTCGTATTGTCTTTCTATGGTAACGCTAGTGGTTTTGTGTGCTGTGAGGTGCACACCCAGTTGTGTGTGCTGTGAGGTGCAGACCAGGTGGTATGTGTGCTGTGAGGTGCAGACCAGGTGGTATGTGTGCTGTGAGGTGCAGACTCAGTTGTGTGCGTGCTGTGAGGTGCAGACCCAGTTGTGTGTGTGCTGTGAGGTGCAGACCCAATTTTGTGTGTGCTGTGAGGTGCAGACCCAGTTGTGTGTGTGTTCTGTGAGGTGCAGACCCAGTTGTGTGTGTGCTGTGAGGTGCAGACCCAGTTGTGTGTGCTGTGAGGTGCAGAACCAGTTGTGTGTGTGCTGTGAGGTGCAGACCCAGTTTTGTGCGTGCTGTGAGGTGCAGACCCAGTTGTGTGCGTGCTGTGAGGTGCAGACCCAGTTGTGTGTGCTGTGAGGTGCAGACCGAGTTGTGTGTGTGCTGTGAGGTGCAGACCCAGTTGTATGTGTGCTGTGAGGTGCAGACCCTGATGTGTGTGTGCTGTGAGGTGCAGAACCAGTTGTGTGTGTGCTGTGAGGTGCAGACCCAGTTGTGTGCGTGCTGTGAGGTGCAGACCCAGTTGTGTGTGCTGTGAGGTGCAGACCCTGATGTGTGTGTGCTGTGAGGTGCAGAACCAGTTGTGTGTGTGCTGTGAGGTGCAGACCCAGTTGTGTGCGTGCTGTGAGGTGCAGACCCAGTTGTGTGTGCTGTGAGGTGCAGACCCTGATGTGTGTGTGCTGTAAGGTGCAGAACCAGTTGTGTGTGTGCTGTGAGGTGCAGACCCAGTTGTGTGCGTGCTGTGAGGTGCAGACCCAGTTGTGTGTGCTGTGAGGTGCAGACCCTGATGTGTGTTTGCTGCAACACATGCGCCGACCAGCGAGATCCGTCCAGCCGTTTGTGTTTAAAGTGAATTTATCGGTTCATGGCCTGAAATGCCATCAACGCAGTCAAATTAGTCAAACTGTCGACACATTCAAAAGTTTGACATGGAAAACGTTGACATTAGATTTTGGCGTTTATGTCGACATATTTGAACATGTACACTGTATCAGTGTGACGCGCGGCTCTCACCACAGTATTATATTCTCCCTCTATGCCCGCTGGGATGGTACAGTGTGAACAAGTCGGTTTATAAACCCTCAACAGCACTTATTACACAACTACACAACGCTAGTGTAGCACGTATGTCCCACATTAGTGTGTGCGATGTTACACAACTAATAATAACTATATAATATATATATATATATATATATATATATATATATATATATCACACTGGCCCCAATCCAGCAGCGTTACATTTAATCACGCATTGTTTACAAACAAAACCTCTGCTCATTTACATATAATGCCGCCAATTACCGCTCACAGAGAATATAATCAATATTGTATGAACGTTTGTATAATGTAATCAGTGTATCGGCGGTGTTTGGATGTCGCCTAGGACAACGCATCTACAGAATAATAGAACAGACGAATCTACGAAGCATCAGACTTATTACGCCAATGGTTATAGTAACGGCCACGGTCATGTATATGTTTTATTACCAGCGGCACCGTTGGGATAGGAGGGAGCAGGCCACTGTAAGGGGACACATGGGGAGGGGGGGCTGTGTGTGTTTGTACAAGAGCCTGCGCTGCCCCTGCTGGAGGAAGCTGTGCGTTGCACGCCGTGCGGTGTGATCAGTCACTACCTATAATAAATGTGTGATACAATGACACTCCGGCTGTGGTATATGAGATCAGCCCCAAAGGGTCAACATGCACAAGATCGACACAGGAAAAAGTCGACACAAGCAAAAGGTCAACACATATTTTGTGTCAATGTTGATACCTGAGCATGTCGATCCCCGATTAGCGCACGGCGTCTCCTTACCAGGATAGTAAAGTATTACGTTTTAAAAAAGTTCACTCTTTTTTAATTGTGAAAACCTTTTCTCGTGTCGATCTTTTAGCCATGTCGACCATGTGTATGGTGTTGACCGATTGACTGACAACTTAGACAAGGGGTAATTCAGGCCTGATCGCTTGGCCGCTAATGTGCCGTGGCCATCGATCAGTTGAACCCACCGCCCCACTAGAGTGAAGTCCCGCCTTGTGGATGGATGTGTATGGCTGCACATCGTTATACACTGGGCAGTGCGCATGCTGGTGCGCCGCGATGATGTCATGCCTCATTGCAGCATGACTAGTGTCATCATAGGTGGGTCTAGAAATATGGTAATGGGTGGTCCCAGATCCAAACATTTAAGCAGGTTGGACCTCACTGTGAAAATGGATCTCATGGAAACAGGGCGTGTCATCACAAAAAGGGGCGTGGTATTACACATTAGACCACACAACGTAATGCCCAATTCACATTTTAGCAAACTCCGTAATACCCATTACAAATAAAGCCACCCCCCCCCCCCCCATCATCCCTGCACATGCGCAAACCTACAGTACTTTCCCCCCAACCAGCTGTAATGGGCATGCGTGAGGCCGCGCTATTACCGTGAGATCTCCAGCGCAGCCCAGAGCCAGCAGCGTTGTCCCCACAGCCGTTAAATATTGCGAGGATTACAGGGGACAGTCCCACCGACCGTTACTCCGCGGACTGTCCCTAGCACACGTTAGGTGCCCTGTTCATATATTAGGAAAGAGGTAATCCCCCATTTAACAGAAATGCACTTAATGCTGGTTATACATCTGCCATAGTGAATGAAAAAAGGAGAGGAGAAACCATCCAGCTCCACATACCCCTCACACGGGCACAAGCGGCGGATCAGAACATGGGCACTCCTTACATGGTGTTCCTGTCAGTGAGCATTGTATTATGTGCAGTGGCTGGGCTGGTTCTACAGTAGGTGTACAAGGTGGTTATAATTGCCCCTGGTACCCTTATGGATTTTGGTATAGAACGGTCACCTCTGATGGAGGCTTATCCGAAAATCAGGAGAAGGCTGAAGAAGAACCTTTGCCATCATGTACTCCGAGAGAGGGGTACTTCTCTTAAACCTTGTTATATTCTGATCAGTGTCATCTTGTGATGATATTCATCAGAATAAATACGTTTTTATTTTGTGGGAGTCCCAAGAAAATGAGTCGTGTCCTTTCCTGTTGCTGAGATGCCAGCTTTGTGCTGTGCCCTTCCGTGTTGCTGAGGTGCTAACTTTGTGTCGCGTCCTTCCTCGTTGCTGAGATGCCATGTTTGGGCTGTGTCCTTCCCTGTTGCTGAGATGCCAGCTTTGTGTCTTGTACTTCCCTGTTGCTGAGATGCCAGCTTTGTGTTGTGTCCTTCCCTGTTGCTGAGATGCCAGCTTTGTGTTGTGTCCTTCCCTGTTGCTGAGATGCCAGCTTTGTGCTGTGCCCTTCTGTGTTGCTGAGGTGCTAACTTTGTGTCGCGTCCTTCCTCGTTGCTGAGATGCCATGTTTGGGCTGTGTCCTTCCCTGTTGCGGAGATGCCAGCTTTGTGTCATGTCCTTCCCTGTTGCTGAGATGCCAGCTTTGTGTTGTGTCCTTCCCTGTTGCTGAGATGCCAGCTTTGTTCTGTGTCCTTCCCTGTTGCTGAGATGCCAGCTTTGTGTTGTGTCCTTCCCTGTTGCTGAGATGCCAGCTTTGTGTTGTGTCCTTTCCTGATGCTGAGATGCAGCTTTGATACACTGTTCCTGCTTAATTGCGGCATTTTGCAACCTCTTGACCATCTCTGTTTACACTAATTTGCTCACAGAGCGAATGAATCAGCCTGGACCGTATAACTCTCTGTAGCTTGACTTTAACCCTTTAAGTACCAACATTGCTGTGAGCGATCCTCAAAATATCCGCAATAAATGCCAGCGACGGTCACGGTGACTGTTCTTGTAGTATAAATACAAATACAGACAGGTCAATTAACTGAAGTTTAGTTAAATATTGCACCCCCCAAAAAAGAACAGTGAGAGCAGAGGGTTAATGGGATAGTCTCAGCCTCCATTCATTGTTACAGGGGTTAAACAAGCAAAATATTTTATATTTTTATTTTCTTTTTTAAAGGTCATATTTTTAAATAAGACAAATGCTCCAATCACGTAATAGGCATCTGCTGTCTTATTGACGAAGGCACTCCTTCCAAACCGCTTCCCAATTTTGTTAATTTAGGCTTAATTAAATAATTGACTTTGAAAGCATCTCTAGTACCAATTATGTAAATACAACAAGGCTAATTCAATTAAATCAGAAGACAAATAAAAGGAGTTTATCCGATATTACCTCCCGGATATGAGGGTAAATATTGGGAAGTCTGACGCGGTGACCTGGGAAGGTGCCTGGGGCTCTGAGGTCCGTGGCACACTATGCCAGCTGCAGGTTACATACTACACCTGACTGCTCGGCATCTTATATAACAATTTTGATAAACTAAAAAGCAAAGATTGACATGCACACAGTCTACATTCACAAAAGGTCATTACAAGCAAAACATCGACATGGAAAAGGTTGACACACGATTACGTTTTTGTTCATTTTACGAACTACCCGGTGATTCAGATCAACACAGACCGACATAAAAGCAAGTTTGCAGAACCCAGGTGGAAAACTGCAACGTAATTGTCCTCTCTTTGTATAATCGCCCACCCTCACCCACACACTGTCCTCAGCTCCTAGGAACGAAGTACAGGGCTTCTGCTGAAAAGAGGTTACAGAGTTTTCATGTTCAAAAATTACCGTTTCTTTTTAAACCAAATGAACAAACACAAAAAACAACGCAACGTAATATATTTGGTGGCTAGCGGTAGGGAATGCATTACACTTGTATGCAGGTGCTATCATACAGTATTTCCACATTACCGGTGCCGCTGTCGCCAACACTGGGTGTCAGTGGGGCATTATGTGTGTAAGCAGCACTGCACTACAGGTGGCATTATGTGTGTAAGCAGCACTGCACTACAGGGGGCATTATGTGTGTAAGCAGCACTGCACTACAGGGGGCATTATGTGTGTAAGCAGCACTGCTCAAGGCATTATGTGTGTTATTGTCACAACAAGGGGCATTATGTGTGTAAGTGTCACTGCAGGTGGCATTATGTAAGTGTCACTAGAGGGGGCATTATGTGTGTAAGCATCACTACAGGGGGCATTATGTGTGTAAGTGTCACTGCAGGTGGCATTATGTAAGTGTCACTAGAGGGGGCATTATGTGTGTAAGCATCACTACAGGGGGCATTAAGTGTGTAAGCAGCACTGCAGGTGGCATTATGTGTGTAAGTGGCACTGTAGGTGGCATGTGTGTAAGTGTTACTAGAGGGGGCATTATGTGTGTAAGCATCCCTACAGGGGGCATTATGTGTGTAAGTGGCACTGTAGGTGGCATTATGTGTGTAAGTGTCACTAGAGGGGGTATTATGTATGTAAGCGTCACTACAGGGGGCATTATGTGTGTGAGCAGCACTGCAGGTGGCATTATGTGTGTAAGCATCACAACAGGGGGCATTATGTGTGTAAGTGGCACTGCAAGTGGCATTATATGTGTAAGTGTCACTACAGGGGGCTTTATGTGTGTAAGCAGCACTGCAGATGGCATTATGGGACAGATTCTCTAAGCTTCAAAAGTGATAAAATGGAGAGTGATAAGCAGCCAGCCAATCGGCTACTACCTGCCATGTCACAGACTGTGTTTGAAAAATGTCAGACAGGAGCTGATTGGCTGGCTGTTTATCACTCTCCATTTTATCACTTTTGAAGCTTACAGAATCTGGCCCTATGTGTGTAAGCGGCACTGCAGGTGGCATTATGTGTGTAAGCATCACTACAGGGGGCATTATGTGTGTAAGCAGCACTGCAGGTGGCATTATGTGAGTAAGCATCACTACAGGGGGCATTATGTGTGTAAGCAGCACTGCAGGTGGCATTATGTGTGTAAGCATCACTACAGGGGGCATTATATGTGTAAGCATCACTACAGGGGGCATTATGAGTGTAAGCATCACTACAGGGGGCATTATGTGTGTAAGCAGCACTGCAGGTGGCATTATGTGAGTAAGCAGCACTGCAGGCGGCATTATGTGAGTAAGCAGCACTGCAGGTGGCATTATGTGTGTAAGCGTCACTACAGGGTTAATAGTCTCCCCATGGGTTATCCTAGCCCCAATAAGCTGGCACAAGCTGTGGCTTATCAGGGATCTGCTTTGTCTGCCCCAGGACCTTACAATGTGAGACTCACTTATTCTCTCTCCAGGAGGCTGACTCTACACCCTGCTGTGCCCAAGCGCTGTCTCCTTGTAGTAACTCCCTGCTGGATCGGGCACTGAACAGGCTATTCATCTCAAAGGTCGCTGGCTTGATTTTTATATAATTTTTTTTTTTGGGGGGGGGGGAGTTGGTTACTCACCAATGAATGATTTTGTATTTGCGGGAACGTCCATGAAATGCCCCCCCCCCCCCCCCTCCCCCCTCGTGACTTATCCAGGTTGCAGCTCAGTGGAAGAGTGGCCTAAAAAGTTACCCGGGCCCAGTGACCTGAAAATCCATCCCGGCCGGGTAGAGAGCAGTGCTGGAGCGGGGGTAGACTCAGGTAAGGCTGCAGTGTCCCTAGTGTCACCACTGCATATTCTACCAGTAGGGAGCTGCGTGTCTCCTGTGTTAGGCCCCTGACGTACAGGAGGATCTTACCCAATGGTTGCTTCCATAGGGAAGTGTTTCCCTTGCGGAGAGACTGCTCGGTCTATATATAAATCCTCCTTCCTTTCCTCTGTCTGCAGGTAGCGGCACTATAGCATAATACAGGGGTATTTATTAATGCTCTGACAAATGATTTATATGTGTGAGATACAGTAATACCTTGTTAGTTGCAGCTGCAGGACCAGGCGATCAGTCAGAGCACAAACTGCACAGGAAGCAGCTCTGAAAATGGCTAAAAAATATATTACAAAAATAGCATATTCTCTGATTCATCAAATGTCAGCACCTGGTTGCAGCAGGCTGTGCGGGTAATCTACTGTATGTTGTGTGACCTCTGTCACAGCGGCAATGTGCAGCCATAGGAATACTGGTCCACTAGCCCAGTGGTTCTCAGTCCTCGGTCCTCAAGTACCCCCAACAGTTGACGTTTTCCAGATCACCTGGCAGGTGCACAGGTGCACTCATTATTCACTGACAAATTTTAAAAGATCACAGGTGGAGCTAATTATTACACCTGTGATTGATGACCAAGGTTGGGAACCCCTGCACTAGCCCACCGATGTCACAAGACCATCAGGGAACATGCGCAGTGTGACAGACGCATGGTTAGAAAACAAAAATGCTCCACTGTATAATACATTTGCCCCTCCCATTTAGAATGTTAGCTCTAAAGGCAGGGCCCTCTTTCCTCATGCATTTCCGTCTCTGACTAAAAACATTTGCAATCGAAACGTCCTCGACCCTGTGGTTATCAAATTCTTAAGTCAGTGTCCTGCTGATGCAGCTGTGGTTATGTGCCCTGTACCTGTCCTCTATTGTATACAGCTGTAAGTCACTGTCTCCTGGGTTATATACTGTGTAATAGGGCGCTGCGGATCCCTTGTTCTCTTCCCCCTGATACTTATGTCAGTGTCCCCTGCTGATGCAGCTATGGTTATGTGCCCTGTACTTGTCCTCTATTGTATACAGCTGTAAGTCACTGTCTTCTGGGTTATATACTCTGTAATAGGGCACTGCGGATCCCTTGTTCTCTGCCCCATGATACTTATGTCAGTGTCCCCTGCTGATGCAGCTATGGTTATGTGCCCTGTACTTGTCCTCTATTGTATACAGCTGTCAGTCACTGTCTCCTGGGTTATGTACTCTGTAATAGGGTGCTGCGGATCCTTGTTCTCTGCCCCCTGATACTTATGTCAGTGTCCTCTGCTGATGCAGCTATGGTTATGTGGCCTGTACTTGTGCTCTATTGTATACAGCTGTAAGTCACTGTCTCCTGGGTTATATACTCTGTAATAGGGCGCTGCGGATCCCTTGTTATCTGCCCCCTGATACTTATGTCAGTGTCCTCTGCTGATGCAGCTAGGGTTATGTGCCCTGTACTTGTCCTCTATTGTATTCAGCTGTAAGGCACTGTCTCCTGGGTTATATACTCTGTAATAGTGCGCTGTGGATCCCTTGTTCTCTGCCCCCTGATACTTATGTCAGTGCTGCCTGCTGATGCAGCTATGGTTATGTGCCCTGTACTTGTGCTCTATTGTATACAGCTGTAAGTCACTGTCTCCTGGGTTATATACTCTGTAATAGGGCGCTGCGGATCCCTTGTTATCTGCCCCCTGATACTTATATCAGTGTCCTCTGCTGATGCAGCTAGGGTTATGTGCCCTGTACTTGTCCTCTATTGTATTCAGCTGTAAGGCACTGTCTCCTGGGTTATATACTCTGTAATAGTGTGCTGTGGATCCCTTGTTCTCTGCCCCCTGATACTTATGTCAGTGCTGCCTGCTGATGCAGCTATGGTTATGTGCCCTGTACTTGTGCTCTATTGTATACAGCTGTAAGTCACTGTCTCCTGGGTTATATACTCTGTAATAGGGCGCTGCGGATCCCTTGTTCTCTGCCCCCTGATACTTATGTCAGTGCCGGCTGCTGATGCAGCTGTGGTTATGTGTCCTGTACTTGTCTTCTATTGTGTACAGCTGTCAGTCACTGTCTCCTGGGTTATATACTCTGTAATAGGGCGCTGCGGATCCCTTGTTATCTGCCCCCTGATACTTATGTCAGTGTCCTCTGCTGATGCAGCTAGGGTTATGTGCCCTGTACTTGTCCTCTATTGTATTCAGCTGTAAGGCACTGTCTCCTGGGTTATATACTCTGTAATAGTGCGCTGTGGATCCCTTGTTCTCTGCCCCCTGATACTTATGTCAGTGCTGCCTGCTGATGCAGCTATGGTTATGTGCCCTGTACTTGTGCTCTATTGTATACAGCTGTAAGTCACTGTCTCCTGGGTTATATACTCTGTAATAGGGCGCTGCGGATCCCTTGTTATCTGCCCCCTGATACTTATGTCAGTGTCCTCTGCTGATGCAGCTAGGGTTATGTGCCCTGTACTTGTCCTCTATTGTATTCAGCTGTAAGGCACTGTCTCCTGGGTTATATACTCTGTAATAGTGCGCTGTGGATCCCTTGTTCTCTGCCCCCTGATACTTATGTCAGTGCTGCCTGCTGATGCAGCTATGGTTATGTGGCCTGTACTTGTGCTCTATTGTATACAGCTGTAAGTCACTGTCTCCTGGGTTATATACTCTGTAATAGGGCGCTGCGGATCCCTTGTTATCTGCCCCCTGATACTTATGTCAGTGTCCTCTGCTGATGCAGCTAGGGTTATGTGCCCTGTACTTGTCCTCTATTGTATTCAGCTGTAAGGCACTGTCTCCTGGGTTATATACTCTGTAATAGTGCGCTGTGGATCCCTTGTTCTCTGCCCCCTGATACTTATGTCAGTGCTGCCTGCTGATGCAGCTATGGTTATGTGCCCTGTACTTGTGCTCTATTGTATACAGCTGTAAGTCACTGTCTCCTGGGTTATATACTCTGTAATAGGGCGCTGCGGATCCCTTGTTATCTGCCCCCTGATACTTATATCAGTGTCCTCTGCTGATGCAGCTAGGGTTATGTGCCCTGTACTTGTCCTCTATTGTATTCAGCTGTAAGGCACTGTCTCCTGGGTTATATACTCTGTAATAGTGTGCTGTGGATCCCTTGTTCTCTGCCCCCTGATACTTATGTCAGTGCTGCCTGCTGATGCAGCTATGGTTATGTGCCCTGTACTTGTGCTCTATTATACACAGCTGTAAGTCACTGTCTCCTGGGTTATATACTCTGTAATAGGGTGCTGTGTACCCCTTGTTCTCTGCCCCTGATACTTATGTCAGTGTCCTGTGCTGATGCAGCTATGGTTATGTGCCCTGTACTTGTCCTCTATTGTATACAGCTGTCAGTCACTGTCTCCTGGGTTATATACTCTGTAATAGGGCGCTGCGGATCCCTTGTTATCTGCCCCCTGATACTTATGTCAGTGTCCTCTGCTGATGCAGCTAGGGTTATGTGCCCTGTACTTGTCCTCTATTGTATTCAGCTGTAAGGCACTGTCTCCTGGGTTATATACTCTGTAATAGTGCGCTGTGGATCCCTTGTTCTCTGCCCCCTGATACTTATGTCAGTGCTGCCTGCTGATGCAGCTATGGTTATGTGCCCTGTACTTGTGCTCTATTGTATACAGCTGTAAGTCACTGTCTCCTGGGTTATATACTCTGTAATAGGGCGCTGCGGATCCCTTGTTATCTGCCCCCTGATACTTATATCAGTGTCCTCTGCTGATGCAGCTAGGGTTATGTGCCCTGTACTTGTCCTCTATTGTATTCAGCTGTAAGGCACTGTCTCCTGGGTTATATACTCTGTAATAGTGTGCTGTGGATCCCTTGTTCTCTGCCCCCTGATACTTATGTCAGTGCTGCCTGCTGATGCAGCTATGGTTATGTGCCCTGTACTTGTGCTCTATTGTATACAGCTGTAAGTCACTGTCTCCTGGGTTATATACTCTGTAATAGGGCGCTGCGGATCCCTTGTTCTCTGCCCCCTGATACTTATGTTAGCGCTGCCTGCTGATGCAGCTATGGTTATGTGCCCTGTACTTGTCCTCTATTGTACACAGCTGTAAGTCACTGTCTCCTGGGTTATATACTCTGTAATAGGGCACTGCGGATCCTTGTTCTCTGCCCCCTGATACTTATGTCAGTATCCTCTGCTGATGAAGCTATGGTTAAGTGCCCTGTACTTGTCCTCTATTGTATTCAGCTGTAATTCACTGTCTCCTGGGTTATATACTCTGTAATAGGGTGCTGCGGATCCCTTCTTCTCTGTCCCGATACTTATGTCAGTGTCCCCTGCTGATGCAGCTATGGTTATGTGACCTGTACTTGTTCTCTATTATATACAGCTGTAAGTCACTGTCTCCTGGGTTATATACTGTGTAATACGGCGCTGGGGATCCCTTGTTCTCTGCCCCCTGATACTTATATCAGTGCTGCCTGCTGATGCAGCTATGGTTATGTGCCCTGTACTTGTGCTCTATTGTATACAGCTGTAAGTCACTGCCTCCTGGGTTATATACTCTGTAATAGGGCGCTGCGGATCCCTTGTTATCTGCCCCCTGATACTTATGTCAGTGCTGCCTGCTGATGCAGCTATGGTTATGTGCCCTGTACTTGTCCTCTATTGTACACAGCTGTAAGTCACTGTCTCCTGGGTTATATACTCTGTAATAGGACGCTGCGGATCCCTTGTTCTCTGCCCCCCGATACTTATGTTAGTGTCCCCTGGTTATGTGCCCTGTACTTGTCCTCTATTGTATACAGCTGTAAGTCACTGTCTCCTGGGTTATATACTCTGTAATAGGGCACTGCGGATCCCTTGTTCTCTGCCCCGATACTTATATCAGTGTCCCCTGCTGATGCAGCTATGGTTATGTGCCATGTACTTGTCCCCTATTGTATACAGCTGTAATTCACTGTCTCCTGGGTTATATACTCTGTAATAGGGCACTGTGGATCCCTTCTTCTCTGTCCTGATACTTATGTCAGTGTCCCCTGCTGATGCAGCTATGGTTATGTGACCTGTACTTGTTCTCTATTGTATTCAGCTGTAAGTCACTGTCTCCTGGGTTATATACTGTGTAATATGGCACTGGGGATCCCTTGTTCTCTGCCCCTGATACTTATGTCAGTGCTGCCTGCTGATGCAGCTATGGTTATGTGCCCTGTACTTGTGCTCTATTGTATACAGCTGTAAGTCACTGCCTCCTGGGTTATATACTCTGTAATAGGGCACTGCGGATCCCTTCTTCTCTGTCCCGATACTTATGTCAGTGTCCCCTGCTGATGCAGCTATGGTTATGTGACCTGTACTTGTTCTCTATTATATACAGCTGTAAGTCACTGTCTCCTGGGTTATATACTGTGTAATACGGCGCTGGGGATCCCTTGTTCTCTGCCCCCTGATACTTATGTCAGTGTCCCCTGCTGATGTAGCTATGGTTATGTGCCCTGTACTTGTCCTCTATTGTATGCATCTGTAAGTCACTGTCTCCTGGGTTATATACTCTGTAATAGGGTGCTGCAGATCCTGTGTGGCACCATATAAATTAATAATAATAATCTCTGAATCAGGCAAGTTCCACTGGAGAATTCCCTGGTCCTCCTACGCATTATAATACGTTGAGTTGCAGATGTATTTATGATCGCGACCAACCTCAAATTAGGTGGCAAAGTGGAGAGCTGGGAACCAGAATCCCCTGGGATACTTAATTTCAGCAGCAGATTCAAAGAGAAATGAGGACTTCTCTAAGATTTCAGTGATTAGGCGGCAGAGAGAACCGCCGGTGACTGTCTGGTTCTTGTCTCAAAACATTTTTCACCAGGTGTCAGAAGTCTGGAGAAATAACCTAGTAAGCTCCAATTACTTCCCGATAACTGCTTGGCTGTCTCAGACGTGTGAGGCTGCAACGCAAGGAGCCGCTGAAAGTCTCTCCCCAAAGGCCGTAACCATCATCAATATCACCCTTCAGAAGATCTCACAATGCTTCTGCCTTCTCAGCAAACCCCTCCTGCAGCTTCTCTGTGCGCTGGGCTAATGAGCGACCCAAGAAGCCTTTCTGCATTTCCACAGTCAGCGTTAACCCTGGAACCAGCGACGCAGCACATGGTTCTGCGTCTTCCTCTTATGCTCCCAATCATAGGGGTAAATTTACTAAGGTCGGCCGTGCGAATGGGATCGGTCGTAGACGGCCCGACAATACGAATGGAGAATACAATCCTACCGTATTCTCAAGATTCATATTTCCCAATGTCGTAGCCGTTTGCATTTTGCTTCCGGAAATACGACCGCCAAGTATGTACGAGCCACCAGCATCGTACGGATCTGTCAGATCAGTGTGATGCTGGGCAGTGAAAAAAAAACAGTGTGAGGTCCCGACACCTGCAAATAACCCATCTATAAGTCATTGAGCTGGTCCTGGTTGCAGAAATATAGGGGGGACTATGACTGGGGTCCACCTGTATTTTTATAACCAGCACATGGCTCATGCACCAGTCCTGGTTCCCAAAATACAGGGGACAAATGGAGTAAGAGGTTCCCAGTATTTTGTAAACCAGCAACGGGCCCAAACAGCCAGCAGGCTAATGCCACAGCTGGGGGAGACTACTTATACCAGCACCCCTGGCCAAAGCACCCCCCAATATAGGATCTCCCCCTTCCAGGGCACCCCCAGCCCGGGCTGAAGTTCGGGGCTGTCCCCGATGCCCCAGGGCAGTGGGCACCGGGCTGATAGTAATAAAGTTTAAAAATAAGATGAATGAACTATTGGATTATGTTGTGGAACTAGAAGTCCCAGAAAGCCTCCTCCGCATGCTGGGACTTGGATAAGCACAAATCCCAGCATGCGGGGAATTAAAGGGCCCTCTGGGTCTTGTAGTTCTACCACATATCTAATAGCCGAATATAACACAGAGTTTGTCCCCGTTTTTGATGGTGATATTCAGTACGATACTGTGTCCACCTACTGTATCATGCATTTGTGATTTTGAGAATCCCACGAAGAAGTCCCCTTAAGTGACAAATTGCATAGGATTCTTATTTACCAGCCATTGATGAAGTCCCTCACACACAGAAGGGTGCGGGCAGGAAGCGGTTGCATCTCCTCTACAATGGCTGTGAGATAATATGACACACTTAAATGGGATAAAAGCAATTTTATACTATACTTATACGTGTAATAAAGAATAGTAATATACTGAATTTCACTAACACATTTATCCAACTTCTTTTCTTCTGTACTGATCTACACACAGGAACATTTGTGTAAATAAGATTTACAGTCATTGTGAAATAAAGCATATTTACATATTGTTCTTCATGAAATGACTTTAATGGACACAAAAATAATAAAAAAAGGTGAAATATACTGTATACTGTAACAGCTACAGACTCCAATACACGTAATTATGAAACAGAAAGTTGGGATTAGAATTGCTTTTTCTTTTGTATAACTCTGAAGCATGGAAAGGATTACACAATTATCCCTAAGCATACACAATAAGTGGGTTATTGGTATATTAAATGTTATTTTGTTCTGAACAATGGACTGTCTGCAACTTAGTGGCACTTGTGAGGGTACGAGTTCCTCAATCACTCAGACACCGAGCAGATGAAACCAGAAGAATGGTTTATTTTCCACAGCACGCACAAATAGACAATAAACAGTGGCAAAGGTAAATTGCAGAGTAGAAAGATATTCAGGTAGCAGGCCCAAACAGACAGTCCTTGTATAGTCACAGTCCCAGATCAGTTCCACAGGGCAAACTATCACTTGTCCACACAGCTGTGATAGCAGAAAACTGTATAAGTCCACAAAACACTGGCAACTCCACAGAAGCGAGGATGAGGCGTTCCACAAGACACAGGTAGAGCATACCTCTGAACCTTAAGACTGCGACTAACCTCCTTCCTCCTCTCTTCTCCTTCAGCTCTCTCTGGTCTGACCAAAAAACACTTTTTAAAACATTTCAAATTCCCACGGTGATCGCATCATCTGTGGGGTTGCCCAATTTCCTGATTGGTGGATTCAAGCATAAGGTATATCCCACCTTCAATCCACAGTTGTCCAACTGCTGCTCCCAACCCCTGCTGTGTCTGGTTCCACAAAGTCTGCTAGAGCCCAGAGGTTTACAAAGAATTGTAAACCCCCGTGTGGAGATGGTTCCTCTGCTATCTCTTTCCTGTAAATAGCAGCAAAATAGCAGGGTAATTGGATCACCCCCTGTGGAGATTGCATTTTGGGAGGACAGTTTATGATAACCCTTTTCCTGTCAGGGCACGGGCAAATGGTATCAATGGTATAATGCTTACATGAATAAAGTCCTGGGAAATACAGACATACATAGGGAACAATAGGGCTAAAATGTACATTAATTACTGTGGAGTAGAGGATGTCACAATTCACTTATCGCCAATGCAATTCCTTCACATTTCCTCCCCCACATTTTAGTCCATGTTCCTGGTGTCCTGGGTAATGGCAAGGGCTGGTCTCCTGGTGTTAGGTGGCACTGGGTCTGGTTCCTGCTGACGGGATAGGCCATCCGCGTTTCCATGATCTTTACCCTTTTTGTGAGAAATAGAGAAGTTGTACAGTTGTAGGGCTAAGCTCCACCTCAGTAACCGTCCATTGTCTCCAGCTGTACGTTGTAGAAAACTAAGGGGGTTATGATCTGTTACCACTGAAAACTCACGCCCATACACATAGGGCTGCAACTTCTTTAGTGCCCAGACGATGGCTAGGCACTCCTTTTCAATGGTGGCGTAGGCTATCTCGCGGGCAACTAGTTTTCGGGAAATAAAGGCAACTGGGTGCTCACACCCATCCTCCCCTATTTGACTTAGCACAGCTCCTATTCCACAAGCTGAAGCATCTGTTTGCACAATGAACCGCCGGCGGAAGTCAGGGGCGGCTAACACTGGGGACCGGGACAAGATGTCCTTAAGCTGGGAGAAAGCCTGCTCGCAGTCAGGGGTCCAGTCAATGTTTCGGGTGTACTTTTTGGTCGTTAGGTCAGTCAGTGGTTTGGCAATGGTGCTGTACTGAGGAACAAATTTACGATAGTACCCCGCTGTGCCCAGGAAGGCACGTACCTGTTTTTGGTTAGTGGGGTGAGGCCACTTCAGAATGGCCTCAATTTTTGCTGGTTCTGGACGAATACGGCCTCCCCCAACCCTGTGGCCAAGGTACAGCACCTCTGCCATCCCCATCTGACACTTATCCGGTCTGATTGTCAACCCTGCCTGGCTAATCTCTGCTAAAACCTGGGCTACATGCTGCAGATGATCCTCCCAGGTCTCACTAAAAATTGCTATATCATCCAGGTAGGCCTGGGCAAACTCCTGACACCCTGTCAGTATGCGATCTACTGTACGCTGGAAGGTGGCAGGGGCATTCTTCATCCCGAAGGGCATGTCAGTAAATTCAAAAAGCCCAAATGGGGTATTGAACGCTGACCTCTCCTGTGCCTCTCTGGTAAGGGGTATCTGCCAGTACCCCTTGCTAAGGTCCAGGGTGGACACATAGCGAGCCATCCCCAACCTGTCTAACAGCTCATCTACCCGGGGCATGGGGTATGCGTCTGTCACTGTCACCTCATTCAGCTTCCTATAGTCCACGCAGAAGCGTGTACTCCCATCCTTCTTGGGCACTAAGACCACGCTGGAGGCCCAGGGACTATTTGATGGCACAATGACCCCAAGCGCCAGCATTTCGTCTACCTCTTTTTTCATCATATTGAGCACCTCGGGATTCAGCCGATATGCTGGTTGCCTAATGGGCCGAGTTGCTCCGGTGTCGACATGATGGGCTGCTACATGAGTGCGTCCTGGCCTGCTAGTGAACTGAGGCCCCACTAGCTCCAAAACCTCCCTCATTTGTCGGGTCTGGGTTTCAGTTAACTGTGTGCCTATGGGCACGGCCTCCACCCCCACATCCTTCTTGGTTGCTGCCAGAATGTCAGGGATGGGGTCAGTCTCTGGGTCATCCATTGGTGGGCAGCAGATTGCCACAGCCCCTATTTCCCTGGTGACATATTTTTTTAATCTATTTATGTGGTAGGTGCCCACCCGCTTCCCGGTTTGATCTAGGGCAATGATATAATCTACCTGCCCCTGTCGGTCCACTACAGTATATGGCCCTGCCCAGGTCGCCTGTAACTTGTGCTTTCGTACAGGTACCAGTACCATCACTTTCTGACCCACTTCCAACTCCCGTTCACGTGCATGCTGGTTGTAATACTTGCACTGCCTTCCCTGTGCCTCCAGCATATGGTCATGCGCCAGCTGCATTAGCCTTTGCAGTCTCTCCCTCATTTGGGCCACATATTCTAAGACCGGAACCTCCGGTTCCTGGAATGATCCTTCCCAGCTTTCCCTGACTAAGTCGAGAGGACCCCGGACCCTTCTGGCATATAGTAACTCAAAAGGGGAGAACCCGGTAGAATCTTGCCTTACTTCGCGGTATGCGAATAGAAGCTGTTGCAAGGATTTCTCCCAGTCTCCCCCCTCTGATTCAGCATATGCCCGTAGCAACTGCTTAAGGGTCGCATTAAATCGCTCACACAATCCGTTTGTTTGGGGGTGATAGGCAGTAGTGCGAAAGGGATGGACCCCAAATTTGGCCCATATGGTCTGCAGTAAGTCCCCTTGAAATTGCGCACCTTGGTCGGTGACCACTTCTTCGGGAAATCCCACACGACTAAAGATATCCATGAGAGCCTGGGCAATATGCTCAGCATCTATGGATGCCAGCGCCACCGCCTCTGGGTACCTAGTCGCATAGTCAACCACAGTCAGTATGTATTTCTTTCCTGTTCTGCTCGGTTTCTTAAAAGGCCCAACAATGTCCATGGCCACTCTCTTGAATGGCTCACTGATCACAGGCATGGGTTGTAGGGGGACACGACGTGGGGGTCCCCCGAGGCGTTGACAGACCCCACATGACTCTCTATACTGTCTTACCTCCTGGTTTATTCCTGGCCAGAAGAAGTGCCGCAGCAGTCGGGCCCGGGTTTTACGAATCCCTAAATGGCCTGCTGAGGGGATGTCATGGGCAAGTGCTAGCAATCGCGCACGGTACTGCTGGGGAACAATTAACTGTTTCCTAGGGACTTCGGGCTCTAATGGGTCTGCTTTTGCTGGCACCCTGTACAGTCTCCCCTCCTCCCACTGAATGCGATCCTCCTGAGTTCCCCAATCACTCCGTCCTGCTGCCCTGCGGAGGCTAGCTAGGGACGGATCTGTTTGTTGGGCTTCCATAAATTCCACTCTATCTACCTCCCCCAGATTCACGTCACAGTCAAGCAAGTCTGGTACCATGTTACTCACCGGCGGTGGCTCAGGGGCTGTAGCAGTAATTCCTGGTGCTGGCGGGAGAGGGCCCTCAGGTGCTATCTCTCCAGCCTGTGACTGGCTCCGGGTGATAGCTCCCACGAAACAACTGGCCAATCCACCACCCAAATCATTTCCTAGAATAACATGGGTCGGGAGCCCTTCCAGAAGTCCCACGTTCACTTCCCCAGAGTCCTGACCCCAATCCAAGTGTACCCGGGCCATGGGGATGACAGTGATCTGCCCCCCTGCCATGGAGATCTTAATTTTCCGTTGCTTCAGTAGTTGGCAGGGGGGGATTAATTCTGGGCGGATAAGGGTGATGGAGGCACCCGAATCTCTTAACCCCTGCAGTTCCTTCCCATTAACTTTTACAGGCTGTAGATGTGGCTTCATGTTATCCGGGGTGGCTTTTCCAATAGCTGCTACCACCTCCACCTGGTATACTACTTCCTCCGCCTCTGGCGCATCAGGACAGTACTCCCCTCCCCCTCCCCCAAATGATGGTTCCTGGCACACAGCTACTCGAGGCAAGGCATGTCGGGCACCTGGAAATGGTCCTCTTCCCCGGGGGCAATCTCGGCGGACATGACCCACCTTGTCACAGTTGTAGCAGCGACGGGCTCCTGGTAGCTCGGGTCCCCAAGGCCGGGGGTTGGGGGGCTGTGGAGCTGGGCGTTGGGGGGCCGCCGGTAGATCCCGATCTGGCTGGGCCCGTCGGAGATTAGTCTTTTCCTCGATGTTGGTCCCTCTCCACCGAGGCCTGTTAGCTGTGAACTCGTCCGCTAGTTGTGCCGCTTTCTCGGGGGTGGTAGGGGTCCGATCTGCTACCCATTCTCTGATCTCAAGAGGCATCTTGTTCAGCAGCTGCTCCAAGATAAAAGCATTTTTAATATCTTTTACAGTAAGGGCCTGCTTCACGGACAGCCACTTATCACAGTTCCTCCGCAACAGGTTATTAAACTCTGTAAATGAAGAATCGCCTTTTCGGGTTATGGTGCGAAACTTCACACGGTATGATTCAGCAGTCACCGCATATCTAGCAAGCAGGACACTTCGTACCTCCTCATATACCAGCACCTGCTCTGGGCTCAGGGCATGGAATGCTTCCAGAGCCCTTCCTCTCAGACTGGGGAACAGAAATCGAGGCCACTCTGCTGCCTCAATTCCATGCAAAGTCATAACAGATTCAAACATCTGCAAATGGGTATCAATATCCGAACCGGCATCATCAAAAGGTGGGATGTCATTATATCTCAGCCTGGCCACCTGGCTTACTGATGCTGCCGTAGTGGGTATAGAGGACTGCAACCCCAATGCAGCTCCCAAAACTGAGGCTCCTTGTCCCAGAGCTGCCAGCAAGTCCTGCAACTGATCTGCATTTCCAACAGGCAGCGCAGCCCCTGAAGCATTTGTCCTGTTGGCCCCCTGCACCTCGTTCCGCTCTAGGACGGGGTCCTCATCGTCCTCCTGTCCAGGGTGTTCTTGGTCCCATTGTGCCAGCTTTGCCATTAATGCTGCTTTGGTGTCCAATGCCTCAAACTCAATCTGCCTCGTACGGCACAGATCCTGCAGTTGATCCTTTTTGCTGTATCGGTAGCATAGTGGTGCTGGATCCATTCCCTGAGGTGTTTATGACTCGTTGCTCGAAGGTTGGTGTCTGAGTGGTCCCGCTGCTGCCGCCAAATGTGAGGGTACGAGTTCCTCAATCACTCAGACACCGAGCAGATGAAACCAGAAGAATGGTTTATTTTCCACAGCACGCACAAATAGACAATAAACAGTGGCAAAGGTAAATTGCAGAGTAGAAAGATATTCAGGTAGCAGGCCCAAACAGACAGTCCTTGTATAGTCACAGTCCCAGATCAGTTCCACAGGGCAAACTATCACTTGTCCACACAGCTGTGATAGCAGAAAACTGTATAAGTCCACAAAACACTGGCAACTCCACAGAAGCGAGGATGAGGCGTTCCACAAGACACAGGTAGAGCATACCTCTGAACCTTAAGACTGCGACTAACCTCCTTCCTCCTCTCTTCTCCTTCAGCTCTCTCTGGTCTGACCAAAAAACACTTTTTAAAACATTTCAAATTCCCACGGTGATCGCATCATCTGTGGGGTTGCCCAATTTCCTGATTGGTGGATTCAAGCATAAGGTATATCCCACCTTCAATCCACAGTTGTCCAACTGCTGCTCCCAACCCCTGCTGTGTCTGGTTCCACAAAGTCTGCTAGAGCCCAGAGGTTTACAAAGAATTGTAAACCCCCCTGTGGAGATGGTTCCTCTGCTATCTCTTTCCTGTAAATAGCAGCAAAATAGCAGGGTAATTGGATCACCCCCTGTGGAGATTGCATTTTGGGAGGACAGTTTATGATAACCCTTTTCCTGTCAGGGCACGGGCAAATGGTATCAATGGTATAATGCTTACATGAATAAAGTCCTGGGAAATACAGACATACATAGGGAACAATAGGGCTAAAATGTACATTAATTACTGTGGAGTAGAGGATGTCACAATTCACTTATCGCCAATGCAATTCCTTCACAGCACTATCTTTATATATTGGATGTGGGGCGGATCCAGGAGAAAATGACAGTGGGGGGCACCATGATAGGGGAGGGGGGGGCGATAGTGGTGCCAGTGTGCCCGCTCAGAGAGTGGAGAGAGAGAGATAGAGGAGGAGAGCAGAGAGATGGTGGGAATGGGATTATAAATAGCCCCTGGCCTTTTAAGTACACAGGCCCACCTTGGCGTCAAACATGAAGTATGCAGTTGTGCGTGTATCTAAGGTACGTGCGGTTTAAAAAAGGGGTGTGGCCTCGTGAAAAGGGGGAGTGTCCTTGAGTGTAGTGTACCACACCATATACCACTTCTGCACATTATTCTACACAAAATTCACATAATGCCACATGAATTGAGCCAAATTTCACCTAATGCCACACAGATTACATGAAAATTCACAATATGCTCAACAAAGAACGACATTGCGCGCCAGGCCGCAAGCGAGTTCCGATTGGCTCGCAGACCTGACAGGTGGCCGCAGCAACACACGATTTAAAAAATCGGGAACCGGGATCGAGGGCTGCTGCACTAGTGCTCTCTGACACTGAATACAGCCAGGTACTCGACGCTCTCTGCCCGGGTGCCCCCCCCTAAATCCGCCAGTGGATGTGCTGTTTTGTTATACCATTAGCCAAATAAATCTGGATACCAGATACTCTAATTAACAAGAAAAAAGGCAGTCACCCAGGGGTGAAGAAAGGTGGGCACCAATAGATGGGTTGTTTTATCCAGCAGCTCACACCATACCTGCCTACTTTTAAAAACTCCTCTCCGGGAGAAGTCCGGAGAGGAGTGAATGGGGGGTGGGACGAGGCAAAGTTTCGGGGGCGGGGTGAGGCTGACGTCATCTAGCCGTGCCCCCACGATAAGCAGTCACATTAATTTGCGGGTCTGTGGATGGGGGGAGGGGTTAAAATGATTCAAAATGTTTTATTCTAGCCCTGCTCCTCCCTCGGACGCACGAAAATCATAATTTTATACAGCAGGGAAGGGGGGAGCAGGGGCTGTGGTCAAAATGCGGGAGACTTACCCACCTTCCCGGGGGGCCGGGAGGGGGACCCAATTTGCGGTAGGCAAGTGTGGCTCACACACAGAGAAAGGTCACTCCCCAACAACAAAGCAAGTAGACAAAAGGTGTCAAAAGGAGTAAAAATCACATATAATTATTGCCAAGACAGTGCAATGGTACAAAATCACAGAAAACAACTATGGTATATTGAGAGAGATTTGGGATATATGGAAAGTGAAATATAAGTATACTTAAGGCAGCCCCACTTGTTCCTAGAATGCTTCCTTGAAGAAATTGGTGGTCCCAATAATATAAAAAAAAAACCTTGATTTTGTGGGAAAAAAATTGACAAAATGCTGCACTGTACCATTGTACACAATATGCATTGCTGGGATTTGGGGTCTTGTTATCTAACCTGAGATTGTCGAGGTAACAGAAAGTTGTCGCTCGTTACAATATATTTATGTGAATATTTCTGGCCAAATAAACGGGTTTAGATACTACAGCAGATAAAGGAACATCTGCTAAGACAGTAGAATCCAAAATCTGTTTAATCGGCTCATTATCCGTCGGCCACTGGAAGCATATGGACGTAATTAGCAATGTGGTAACAATATGGTATTTTATTTCTATAACATGCAATAAATACTGGCGCGGTGGGTGCAGAGCAGCTCGAGGTGTAAAGGGCCCATGGCAGACAGTGCAAGTAGGATTACTGTACACATTGCCTTATAGTCCTTTCTGCGCCTGTCACCGAAGCCATTTTATTATTTACAGGTCAATTACCACCAGCTGGGTATATTATATAGCAGGAATAGGACTGCAGGCGTGCCAAACGACCCCTCCCAGTGCGCCAGGTCCAGGGTGACTCGAACACAATGTGCGTCTTTCTCACTTAATTTCATAAATGTAATAACTGAAAGTAACAAAATCACGTTACCGACTTTTACTGACCAATAAGATGTGCGACATTTGTACGTCTATGTGTGACTTGTGCCCCATACACACTGGGCGATATACCGAGCGATATCATTCATTTTAGCCCTTCTGAGTGATATCATTCATTATAGTGTGTATGTTGACAAATATGCACAATGCGCGCTCCCGGGGGTCATTAAAGACACGCCCTGTTGTCTATACATGTGCAGACAAGACTGTCCCCACCAATCCCGGAACCATGTACGCACTGAATCTGTGTACCACGATAAAGCCACCACAGCGTTTTCAGTACTTGTGTAGTTTCACGGCGCCACTAGATAGGATACGATTTAGTATGCGATTTGGCATAAGATATCGCATAAGATATAGTATAAGATTTACTATCCATTTCATTACCCCACTATCCACTAGGGCGTGGAGTTGATTTTATATAGCGTGGCGAGCGCATCGAGCCACCGAGCCCAAAGCGTGGCGAGGGGACACGGATGTTGTTTCAAAGCAAGTCACCAATATCGCATGCCATTTGCATGCAATTCCATAAAATACATTCCGTGTACCATCACGGGGCTCGCTCCGCTCGCCACGCTGCGGGCTCGGTGCCCTCGCCACGCTATATAGAATCAACTCCACGCCCTACTGGATAGTGGGGTAATGAAATGGATAGTAAATCTTATACTATATCTTATGCGATATCTTATGTCAAATCGCATACTAAATCGTATCATAGAAACATAGAAACATAGAATTTGACGGCAGATAAGAACCACTTGGCCCATCTAGTCTGCCCCTTTTTTTAAACATGTTACCTCAAACCATATTTGATCCTTATTTTTTTGTAAGGATATCAATATGCTTATCCCAAGCATGTTTAAATTGTACTACTGTATTTGCGTCTACCACCTCTGTTGGGAGGCTATTCCACTTATCTACTATTTTTTCTGTGAAAAAATTCTTCCTCGCATTTCCCCTGAATCTTCCTCCCTCTAGTTTCAGTGCATGTCCTCGTGTTCTGTTGCTCCTCTTCCTGTGAAGAATGTCTCCCACCTGTACCTTGTTAAAGCCCTTGATATATTTGAAAGTTTCTATCATGTCCCCCCTTTCCCTTCTCTGCTCTAAACTATACATATTAAGATCTTTTAGTCTTTCCTGGTACGTTTTGTGATGTAGGCCATGCACCATTTTAGTTGCTCTTCTTTGTACAGTCTCTAATGTATTTATATCCTTCTGGAGATATGGCCTCCAGAACTGAACACAATACTCTAGGTGAGGTCGTACCAATGACCTATACAGTGGCATTATTACTTCTTTCTTTCTACTGCTGATACCTCTCCCTATGCAACCAAGCATCTGACTTGCCTTCTTCATTGCTTTGTTACATTGCCTACCTGCTTTTAAGTCCCCTGAAATGGTGACACCTAGATCCCTCTCTTCCTCAGTAGTTTCCATTATAGTGCCATTTATACTATATTGAGTCTTTGGATTTCTGAGACCCAAGTGCATGATTTTGCATTTTTTGGCTTTAAACTGTAGTTGCCATTCTCTTGACCATTTCTCTAATCTGCCTAGATCCTCAATCATTTGTTTTACCCCTCCTGGTGTGTCTACCCTGTTGCATACCTTTGTGTCATCTGCAAAAAGGCACATTTTACCCTCAATTCCATTAGCAATATCACCAATCCTATCTAGTGGCGCCGTGAAACTACACAAGTACCACTTTTTCTTAAGCCACGTTCCACTGCCACTTTTTATGTGTTTAATCCATTGCTGGTAAAGTATGAGGACTCATCTGTATTTATCCACATGTGGGTGCCAATAATCCCGTTATGGAAAGCCCTCACTGCACCATCTCCTACAGTATAGTGAATTATCCTGGAAATGACAGTGGTCTGTATCCAATGCGCAGATCTGATCCATGTCATACAGAGAACTCCTGTGGCTGTGGCTAGGGAAGCCAATCCCGGGGCATTTTTTCAATCCCGGAATTCGGGATTAAAAAATGCCCAATCCCGGGATCCCCGGGATCGGCTTCCCTACTATTAAAAACCCACCTCGGCCGCCCCTCATATTTACTTACAGATGCGTGGTGCGGCCAGGTGGGTGGGCGAGATGGGGTGATGGAGCCCGGGCTGGTCCACTGGTGGCCCGGTGTGCCGGCAGGTCTGCTGCTGGGCGGGCGGGCTGGTCCGGGGACAGGATGGAGGCAGACAGCCTGTGCGCTGCGCAGACCCGCACTGCCCGGGATGGGAGAAGCCGGGCAGCTGCTGAGCACCCGCTCAGACGCTGCCTGGCATTAGACATTCAGACGTTGCCAGGACTTTGGGCCTGATTCAGAGATGATCGCTGATCAGAGAATTGACAAATCAAACGGCTGTGCATGCAAACCATACGCATTGCACAAATAGGGACAGAAAATGCATACAGTATGTAATGTGACGGAGATGAACTGACAGGAAGCCGGTATTTGGGGGTAGTACCCGTCCGTGAATGGAGGAATGATGATACAAATGACACAATTTCCATGTACATTACATAGAACATTTCCCATTCCTGTCACTTTATTTACTGCAGGTGTTTGTGTTTAGCGCGGTGGGGACTTACGCTGGACACTGCCTTGGTGTCTTCTCTTACACAGTGACATATATAAGTGTAATACAATCGTACACGAGATACAAAACAGAGATCTTACTGTAGGTTTCCCGCAGTATACATGGCCGCAGATCCACCTGGATATCAGCAATATCAATTTTGTTTTAATATATGAATTCCCTGCACAGGACTCACAAGCGAAACTATGTATGGGAGCAAATTGTCCATTGTCATAAGCAAACGGACCCCCCCACCCCATTCTCTTGGCAAGTGCATTAAAATTATGACAACAATAGCACTGGTATATAATATGATCAGTAGAGCTGTCACCACATCATGCAGTGTAAGGGACAGAGCGGAGCTGCCACCACATCACGCAGTGTAAGGGACAGAGCGGAGCTGCCACCACATCACGCAGTGTAAGGGACAGAGCGGAGCTGCCACCACATCACGCAGTGTAAGGGACAGAGCGGAGCTGCCACCACATCATGCAGTGTAAGGGACAGAGCAGAGCTGTCACCACATCATGCAGTGTAAGGGACAGAGCGGAGCTGCCACCCCATCATGCAGTGTAAGGGACAGAGCGGAGCTGCCACCACATCATGCAGTGTAAGGGCCAGAGCGGAGCTGCCACCACATCATGCAGTGTAAGGGACAGAGCAGAGCTGCCACCACATCATGCAGTGTAAGGGACAGAGCAGAGCTGCTGCACATGCTCAGTGTACCAGCTTCTTCTACCACATTTACTGTATGTGCGGATCTGAGCCCTCAAACACAAATCACAATGGACCAGAGAGTAGCTGCCAGGAGGAAGAGACAGGAGCCTTACTATGAAGTGGGAGATTGCGAGCTTAGAAAGTGCAGTACTGGTTCTCTAATGTTTGTGTATTTATTTATTATTATTATTAAATATTTAACCTTTTCTTGACCAATTATCTTATTTAAATGCTTGAAACAGCCTGTACTATAGACCATCTGTACTGTTAAATATTAATACTGTATTCCAAACAGTATCCAGTGTATAAAATTACCCATTTTCAGGGTTGTTACCGCTCCCCCAGATTCCCGTACTTACTCCAATGCAGAGTGGGAGATTTTGGAAACCCAATATTTTGGATATTTGGAACCCCCCCCCCCTCTAAAAATCCTGCATTTGCCACTGCATTGTCATTTATTCCCATACAAGACCAGATTTGTGATCCAACCAGAAAGATTGGACAGATAACCTGATGTTGTACATCCAGGACAGATCATCCAGGACAGATAACCTGATATTGTGCATCCAGGATCAGAGAGATTGGACAGATAAGCTAATAGTGTGTATACAACATTACAGTTATGACCTCTCTCCTATGCACACAAGCAGCACATATAACATTGGTAGACGGGCGACAGAAAGTGCTTTTAGAAGTTTTCATTGTCAAAATATTTAAAATATAAAAAAAAAACAATGAAGATTATATTACTCTATGTGCTGTATACAGTATACAGTATATGATGAATATACTAACTGTGCTTTATATACTGTAGATTTGTTATCTGCGTTCTCTGTGTGTCTTTGTTGCCTAAAGTTGTGGATTTGAAATATATTTATTTCTCTTTGTTTCACCCTGAAATGTGAGAAATGGGGACATACTGTAGGGGGAGATGGTTATTGTTATTTTATAAAGAGTTACAATCTGTAGGGGGAGATGGTTACTGTTATTTTATAAAGAGTTACAATCTTTCCTTACTGACTAAGTCCCCCCAAGGCACGAAAAGCGTTGGTGAGAGAGACGGAGACTGGAAGTTCGGGGAGGCCTGATCGGAAGCACCCACAGGCGCCGCTACAGCAAAAAGCCGATACAGCAGAAGCCGCCAAAGCGGCGCAACAAGGAGAAGATATAACTACAAAAAAGGCCCACAAGTAAGCTAGGGTTAGTTAGTTGTCTCCCACTGCACTACAGAAATAAACTATCCGCAAAAGTACTGTTACCTTCCGCCTCCGCAAAAATGCTGTAAACATCCTAGATATTGCTATTTATTTTATTTGTATTTTTATTATTATTTTTTCTTTTTTTCACTCTCACTATATATATTTTAACCTTTCCTATTCACATATTTTTAACCCATTCACTTTCTTGCCTAAACTTTTTTTTTAAAAGCGCTTTTTTCCCAAATATAACGATAAACCATAATAAACACAGAGCAGCTAACAGAAAAATCGGCGCAGATCCCAAATCTACAGTACATACTTGCACAATCTGTTCCTTAGTGTTTTTTCTTTTTCATCTTTCGTCATTTATAAAAAATGTACTTGTGAAAGAAATGGTGAGAAAGGTTTGTAGCAGTTATGTGAAGTTTCTGTGTGTGTGTGTGTGTGTGTGAAGATACGGAACACCTATTACGTATCAGGATTCAGTATTGAATCCCGGCGTTCAGAATCCCGACGCCGGAATCCCGACAGCCGAAATGCCGACAAGGGGGTGACGTGGATCGCCCCCCCCTTGCGGGCTGCTGCGCTCGCCACGCAGCGGGCCCGGTGCCTCGCTACACTCGGCACGCTAATTTATTCTCCCTCCAGGGGTGTCGTGGACACCCCAGGAGGGAGAATGTGTCGGTATTTCGGCGGTCGGGATTCTGAACGCCGGGATCCCGACCGCCGGGATTTTAACTGCATCCCACGTATCACATCATAGGAGGACTTCAGCGTTCCCTTCTCCTTTCTCACAAATACACTTTCCAAGGAAATAACTTTAAAGAGGGATTATTTAATTCCTAATTTGCCATTCCTTAGGGCCCGATTCAAACTTGATCGCACAGCCCTGCTACACATCCAGTCACAGCCATGCCAATCCATCTAATGATTTCTGAACTGGGCACAAATCCTCACAGGCGCTACGTAGCTATGCGATCAGTTCTGAATTGGGCACTCAGTCCCCAATTGTTCCCAAAAGCAAATTAAATGAGCATCAACAACATCGCCATCTACAGGTGATAACACAAACTACACAAAACACCAACATCACACAGATTCATAAATCTACAGTTATATCAGTCGCCGTTTTTTCTTTGCTAATAAAACCAGTTATTTCGATTTAAAATTCATAGAGAAACTTTTCATTTCTCCTATAACAGTATTTCAGCAGCGTAGGAACAGTGAACGGTACCATCACCTCGGACTCCCGGCCTGTACAATTGTGTTGCCCATATTCAGATCAATCGATTCAATCAAATAAAATCAAACCAGTTAGAAGGTCAATGACATAATAAGAGAATCATCAACAAAACTTGTTAATTACTTTATAATATTTGAGACAACCAATTATACAGTACAATGCTGATATTATTAAAAAGTATATTTAGAAATCTATTTTTTTTCTGTGTCCGTTCTATGTCTCTTTTCCAGCTTCTTGTTCTCCAGCGTCCGATTTATTGCAAAGCGTTCCTGAGTTCAGCACTATAAAGGGGTGGAGCCTACTCATTGGGGCGGGGCAAGATCCGTGTAGGGGGAGCGGCTAAGTAAATCAATAACTTTTCCATTTTCCAAATTAGCTGCCTCGCTGATAAGTGTGTCCTGTCCAGTTGACTTGTGTGATGTCACTCGCCCTACGTTGTCCAAGTAATTGGAAGGATTATAGATTTAAATTCAATATTACAACCGGGCTGGCTATAATTTACCGTGCGGTGGGAATGTATTGTCGCCAAATCCAGTGCCTGAATATCTTCTGATCGTTTCTACCCATCATGTATTCAAATTAGGTGATCACACTTGACCGGTCACAATGAAATGATTTGACCCTTAATAAAGATTTATATGTTTTATTTATAAAGGAATATATACAAGTGTTTCCCTTCCCCTTTAGCGGTGAGTAGACAAAATATACCAGATAAATCGGACATCGTGTGCGGATAAGTCCGGCTGAAAGAATCGTCAAGAAAGGGCTGAAAGATGAACTATCATTAAAAATAATTTATATATAGAATGAAATATAATTACATTGTTTTTGAGAATTCCGTTACAAAAAAAATGGAGAATCATATCGAGATTTTCAAACTGCAGAGAATTTAGTCGCTGACTAAAATCCAATTGCTAAAAGAGACGGCACGTATCCAGGACTGCAGGGCAGTTCAAAAATTAAATAGGGTAGACACACCAACTGCCATTCCAAACTGACTCATTGACAGTTGCTGTGGCTCCCCTATTTGAATCTGGACTGTGCTGCACCCCACCTCTGGATCCACCACTGCACTTATCCAATAAAATGCTTAAAGGTTTGTGCAAAATAATGTACTAAAATACAACACTTATTGGGAAAAAGGAAATGATAGTTCCCCTTTAGACACCTTTATTTACACATTGGCCTTGTTAAACGACCGTGAAGTTTAACCTCTAGCAATTCTAAAAAATAAACAACATTTAACCCGTTCACCGCTACCGACCAAGCGAACACTTGGCAAAGCCAGTGAAGGGGTTAAGGCATGCAAATTTCTGGCATATGTCAATTCATTGATCATTTACAAACACGAGAGAGAGTCTAAAAGAGGGGGGGCAGGTGTGTCCCATAAAATCTGTGGCCTTTACGTAGACTGACGAATCCTCTTGGCCAGGCTTAAAGCTTAAAAACCTCTGTCTTAGTCAAAGACTGGGAACAGTCCGAGCGCAGGTAGGCGTCTCTCCGTTAAACATTTACATAGGTTGGGTTCTCGTTTGTGCTTTGATTTTCAGCAACCGTGGAAATACTTCCTGGGAGGAACGAAAACAGGGCATTAAACGTATATCTTTTCCAGAGACTGACAAACAACAGTGTAACACATGATATGCAGTATATTTATTGTAACATTATTTGTATCTTCACATTCAGATCTACCAGCAGAGGAAACGGGGGACCACGGTGTGGGGATACAAGTCAGACACAAGAGTAGGAAAGCGCTGGGAAGACGGGGGAGGATAACACGGATATCTACTGCCTTATTGTGTTGCGTTACATTCAGATATTGATGGGAAACATGAGGCTGTGATTTATAGCATCTGGCACCAGGGTGTAGTTAAGATATTTGTTTCAGGACAGCTGTCTCTGCAGTGCGTTAGGTGCTGAGCAGAGAACCTAATCCAGCACTGAGGAGCACTAATAGGGACAGCAGAGGCTTTCTGTAAGTGGACATTCTTGGGATCAGCGGTAAAAACTGAAAAATAGATTTATACAGAGTTATATATAGTGTATATATATATATATATATATATATATATATATATATATATATATATAGAGGACAGGGGTTTGGCACTCCTTGTAACAGCAAAAACAGCAGCGCCGGTGCCTACACAGAGGATTGGTAGGAGATTTGTGGTGAGGCACTCATGGCAATTGTAATCCAGAACAAAGCTAGCCAACAGGAGATAGCAGCAACGTTTCAATTTATTACTTCAAATTTTCGTCAGGTTACACTGACGGTGTAACCTGACGAAAATTTGAAGTAATAAATTGAAACGTTGCTGCTATCTCCTGTTGGCTAGCTTTGTTCTGGATTACAATTGCCATGAGTGCCTCACCACAAATCTCCTCCTATATATATATATATATATATATATATATATATATATATATATATATATATATATATATATATATATATATATATATATATATATATAGAGGCAGTATGTCTCCACATGAAGGTAATGTGGAGGATCCGGTCCAGGTTTTAGAGCAGAAGCAGGGAACCTCATGTGATCAGGGTTGGGCTGATTAGCAGCACCTGTGCTCTCCTGATATAAGTGTTTCCAGGGCAGAGGGTCATTGCGCCTGATGGTGGAACAGCTGCCCAGGTGATAGGCCGGGGGTGTGGGCTACGGTGGGGACCACTGGAGCATAACAAGGAGATTGTACTATACTGTAGCACCTGTATGTGTCTCACCGCACAGATGTCCCGATGGCGTGAGAACATGATGGGAGTTCTATTGAAGATGGGACGTTGTCTATAGCAACCAATAAGAATCTACTTATTTATTTAGCAACTTCTAGAAGATAATAGATCTGAATGGTTGCTATGGGAAACATCACTTCTTCAATAAAACTCCTATCTTAGTAAATTCACCCCCAAAGTGCAGGGTGTTCCTGGTGGTGATCGGGAGGTCACGTCAGCTAAGCAGACACATGGGATGTTGGGGATTACGAGAGTGTGGCCGGCGTCCCTGAAAGCATTTGCATATGGAAACTCTGAGATAGGAGGCCGTACAGTGACACTGCGCCACCGATAGGGATACTGCAAGTTCCAACGCTGCACCGATGATAGCGTCTTAAGATGCTTAGCAAGAAGGTTAATGGAACCCCTTTGAATGCACCCCCCCCCCCCACACACACACTCGAATCCTCTTGCTGTGTTTCGAATGGATGTGTACGTTACACAAGCGCTCACAAGCGCCCTCACAGAGGAAAAATAATTTGATGGTTACTCACTGTCGAATGACTTTTCCTGGTAGCCCAGAAGGATGCTAATCCCTTTGTCGTAGATTACAGTATTAAAATATTGGACAATTATTGTCCTTTAACCCCTTCAGTGGCAATCCTGAGAATTTTCCGGGCTGTGCCTCAGTGCCCAGTCTGGCAAGCCTGGAAAATTCTCGGGATTGCCACTGTTTACAGCCGGGCAGCGCTGCTGAGTTCAATCACTGAACTCAGGCAGCTTCAGTGCTGCCCGGCTCCCTCCCCTCTGCGGTGCCTCCGGTTCCCTCCTCCTCCCCCCTCTGGGTTTTGTATGAAGTCCCCGGCACTGGCTTATGGCAAGCCGGCTGCCGGGGACAGGGATGCGGTGCAGGGGGGCGCAGGTCCGGGCAGCCGCTGATTGACAGTGCAGAGGCGCTGCCCGGACCCAGAGAGGCAGTGGTGGTTTTTTTTTACAGGAGCGCTCCCCATAAAAAACTCGCCCAGTGGGGAGCACTCCCCCCCCCCCAAAAAAAAAAAAAACACCACTGAAGAGGTTAATAGGTGGTAGTTATAATAAGCAATGTCATTCTCTGGGTGGATTGGTGGACAGGAACAGTGATGTCACAGAAGCTAACTGACAGAAAATTCAGCTTTTTGCCAGAATAATATCTTGCTCCTAATAATGTGTCTTTAGCTGCGCGATGATGAGGGGAGTTATTACTCTTCAGAACAGTACGCAGCATTTTTCTTTAGAGATTATAATATTCCATGATATAACTATGGATTTGTAGACACTTTCAATATTAAATTAAATTGAAATAAAAGTAACGTGTAACTCTAGCATTAGCCCGTCGGCCTTACTACCTGTAACTGGATGTCTGCTATTACCTATTCACATTACAGGTGTTTTAGGCTAGAAAGCAGCTTTATTAGTGCACATTATAAAGCCTCTAATATTTTTACTTATTTACAATAAAGAAAGTGCCTCGCGCCTCGCTCCTGCATTTGCTGCTGTAGCGCTTTCCCTAATGTCCCTGTACTTTATTCTCTTTCATTTGGACAAATTATGTTTCATTATTGATTTTCTTACCTGATAAATTAACTTATAATGGATTTTTTCACAGCAAAGAAACTTAGATCTATTTTAAAAGGAGAATAGAAGAACTCTATTTGCATTCTGCTTAGCTATACTCCTGGAGGCAAAATAATTAGAGGTAGAGGGGATTAGGATTCATTTATTTGAAGGTAAATTTTCTTAGAATGATATAGATACAACCCTGAAATATAATGAAATAGATTGAAAAAATGTGGTGAAATACTGAAACAGCGACCATAAGAATATGCAATTAGTGATCGTGTCTGTGTGTATGATGCCCCTCATTACAATGTGCAGCAGAGCTCCTCACAGTGACTGTAGGAAGAGGAGGAGCTCAGTGATCATGTCTCTGTTTTGCATCCACTCATTACAATGTGCAGCAGAGCTCCTCACAGTGACTGTAGGAAGAGGAGGAGCTCAGTGATCATGTCTCTGTGTATGACATCCCCTTATAACGTTGTGCAGCAGAGCTCCTCACAGTGACTGTAGGAAGAGGAGGAGCTCAGTGATCATGTCTCTGTTTGACATCCACTCATTACAATGTGCAGCAGAGCTCCTCACAGTTACTGTAGGAGGAGGAGGAGCTCAGTGATCATGTCTCTGTGTATGGCATCACCTAATTACATTGTGCAGCAGAGCTCCTCACAGTGACTGTAGGAAGAGGAGGAGCTCAGTGATCATGTCTCTGTTTGACATCCACTCATTACAATGTGCAGCAGAGCTCCTCACAGTTACTGTAGGAGGAGGAGGAGGAGCTCAGTGATCATGTCTCTGTGTATGACATCACCTCATTACGTTGTGCAGCATAGCTCCTCACAGTGACTGTAGGAAGAGGAGGAGCTCAGTGATCATGTCTCCGTACATTTGATCCCTGCTAATTAAATAATGCAGCAGAGCTCCACTCAGTGACTTTAGGAAGAGGAGGAGCTCAGTAATCATGTCTCTGTGTATGACATCACCTCATTACGCTTTGCAGCAGAGCTCCTCACAGTGACTGTAGGAAGAGGAGGAGCTCAGTAATCATGTCTCTATTTGACATCCCTCTCAGTGATCATGTATCTGTGCATATGATCCCTGCTCCTCACATAATGCAGCAGAGCTCCTCACAGTGACTGTAGGAAGAGGAGGATCTCAATGATCATGTCTCTGTACATATGACCCCTGCTCCTCACATAATGCAGCAGAGCTCCTCACAGTGACTGTAGGAAGAGGAGGATCTCAATGATCAGGTCTCTGTACATATGATCCCTGCTCCTCACATAATGCAGCAGAGCTCCTCACAGTGACTGTAGGAAGAGGAGGAGCTCAATGATCATGTCTCTGTTTGACATCCACTCATTACAATGTGCAGCAGCGCTCCTCACAGTTACTGTAGGAGGAGAAGGAGCTCAGTGATCATGTCTCTGTAAATATGATCCCTGCTCCTCACATAATGCAGCAGAGCTCCTCACAGTGACTGTAGGAAGAGGAGGAGCTCAGTGATCATGTCTCTGTACATATGATCCCTGCTCCTCACATAATGGAGCAGAGCTCCTCCCAGTGACTTTAGGAAGAGAAGGAGCTCAGTATTCATGTCTCTGTGTATGACATCACCTCATTACATTGTGCAGCAGAGCTCCTCACAGTGACTGCAGGAAGAGGAGGAGCTCAGTGTCCAGCCTAAATTTGGGATAAAATATCCTATACCCATATAAATAAACAATATATTTAAGAAATAAAAGGCACATTGTAACATTGTATCTAAGTAATCCTTGATTTTCCTCAATGCACTATGGACTATTATTTTGGTCCACAACAACGCTGCGAAATGTGCGGCATTGCGCATGGATGTAACGCCACCCGCATGGCCGCTTGCCCCCCCCCCTTGCTCGCCACACGGTTACGAATGGATGTTTAGCATAAACATCCATATGAAGCCTTAGGTGCGGGGGCAAAATCATTGGATGTTCTCCGACCATCGATTGTTCTCTCCAGCGCTCACCCTGTGCAGGAAGCGGGCAGGCAGCTAATACCTGCTGATGTCAGCTGCCCACCACCCCCACCCGCAAATTACTATGGGAACGCCCATCAGCGTGAGCCCTCGCCGCCACCCTACGCCCCTGCCTGCACTGCTAGTACTACAGTAGTAGAGTAGCTTGCCCCCTTGACCCTCATTAGCAAGCAAACCTTGCATGTAACAGAACACCATTTCATCCTCACTAGGAATATCTCCAGGCTGTTGCAGTAAGCTGAGGGTTATAGATTGTTCTCATAATAATATCTGAGCTTGGCACAAGCGCCGTTCCCCGCTGTGCGCTGCCAGTGTTGGTTTATGGCCAGCTACAACCCCATGTGAATTAATTACTGCTCTATATTAATTACCCAGGACATGGAGCAGCGTGCTCTCTGCATGAGCTAGTCATGCGTTTTACATAGTGTGCACCTCACACGCTGGAAATAGTGGGGCTCCCTGGCTAGTTGTAGTCAGCTGTTTCTGCTTTTACCCACATTACGTCTCGGCCTCTGAGCAGCTTTGCAAGGATTGCTGTAGTCACACAACTGGAATCACATAGAGAAAGAGATGATACCGTAGTGGAAAAGTAATATATAGGGACCTTGATGAATGCACATGTGAAGCTGATTACTGGGCCGACAACTGGTGTAAGGAAAAGGTCAGTGGATAATTGATCAGAACAGAGTCATCATAACAGCATTGTAGGCCCTGGGGAAAAAATGTATTTGGGTCCTCACCACACCCACCTGGATCAGACACTGCAGAGACCCTGGTGATGGTGTAACCTACATTATGGGCCTGATTCAGAATGACGGCAGGCTGCAGTGGGCCGGGGGGGTTTCCCAGCATCTGCAAAGCCAGGTGGAGGCTGACTACGTTTCGGGTTGCTGCGAGTGACGTAATGCAGAAGCTGCGGCCCTCCAACTGAGCGGTCCAGTCATGGCTGTGTTGTCCGGCCCACTCATATAATGGTCAGCCCCGATTGCATCATTTCCGCCTTGTCCTTCACCCCCGCCGGTTCACACCCCCTGCAATCGCCTGGCATCACAGTTTCTGGGTGCGCATGCGCCTAAGTGATAGTGATTTCCGAACATCTGCCCATGGGTCTGAATCAGGCGCTATAAGTGTTGTTAACGAGAAATCTAATCTGCATTTGGAGTGGCTTATTTTCCTGTTCTTCCCAAGAAGTGTCATTATCTATGGCCGCCGTGTTGCTGCAGAGACCCTGTGTTGGACTAGTTATAGACCATGGTTTTGTTACAGCAATGACAAAGCATGGTTCCCATTCCTATGTTAGTCGCCAATGAATGACGATGAAGCAATGGTCTTCTG
Source organism: Crinia signifera (assembly GCF_055691185.1). NCBI lineage: Eukaryota > Metazoa > Chordata > Amphibia > Anura > Myobatrachidae > Crinia > Crinia signifera. Next base: position 285,333,989 of record NC_139222.1, on the reverse strand, counting down.
ATGGGTACATATAGCGGAGTACAACGGTTACCAATGTGGCCCAGCCGCGAGTGTGTACTGCGTATGTGCGTCCCGGGAATGCGAGTGTGTGCTTCTTCCGCCATTCTGTTCTTTATCTGCAATTATTGTGCCTTAGTCACTGTCGGGGGCTATTCCCTGTCTGAGCGGTTCTGGGACGGTAGACGCAGCCGCTGTCAGCGACTCGTCCGCTTCTGCCAACCCCGTTAGCCAACCCCGTCACTTCCTAGGAGCGCCCACTGAAAGTCAGATTCTCTGCATCCAAATTTGTTCTCAGATAGAGACTTGGGGGGACATCCCCTGCTGTGTACCGCGTTGATTCAGGCCCATGATGTACTGTGCACTTCAGCTTAACACTTCAGCACTGTTATGCACTAAATCTTGGAGAGAGTAACGATCCCCCTCCAGCGGGTCGGTGTAACTTTGCAGTTAATATGTTCTGTGTGGGTTTTGTATTTATTCCCTGGATCAGCACTCCGGGTTTTGCTGATCCTGGGTTTGATGCACACCTTGGTCTTTGGGTGTGGCTGCCTGCTAGGCCTCTGGGTATTTAGGCATTCTCCCAGCATTTAGACCCTGTCGGTTATAGCTTTGTTTAAGCCTTGTCTGAGTCTGGTTAAAGTCTTGTCAGAGTCCTGTCATAGTCCTGAGTATTCCAGCAGGTGCTCCTGCCAGGTGTCCTGTGAAGTCCTGCCTGTATCAGGGAAGCATTGCTGCAGTCTGTGAAACCCTGTATGAACACAGACCCTGTCTGACAGAGATAAGTGCTGGTTTTTCCACCTTCAGTATTTCAGCTGATCCGTTAGAGCATGGGTCCTCAAACTGCGGCCCTCCAGATGTGGTGAAACTACAATTCCCAGCATGCCTTGCCACAGTTTTCCTATAAGGGAGTGTTAAAACTGTGGCAAGGCATGCTGGGAATTGTAGTTTCACCACATCTGGAGGGCCGCAGTTTGAGGACTCATGCGTTAGAGTTTAGTAAGAACAGATGGAGCCAGCCTCCCTCTTGCTGGCGAATCGCACGCACGCACGTCTCAGTTTCCGGGCGGCAGGAACCCTGTCCGTCTCCGCTTCAGGGAGATGGACAGGGTTAGGGGAGGCGGTGGGGGAGAGCGGGGAGGCGGTGGGGACCCCAGTGACCCCCAGCAAGCCGGCAGGGACCCGGGGGAAGCGCTGTCGGAAGGGGACGTGTGTGCATCTCGTGCGCGCGCGTCCCCTTTCACAGGTCAGATGGCGGCTGGCAGGGTATGGCGGCTGGCGATTCTTCCGCCATCCCCTGCAAAGACCAGGCCGGCTCCATCTGTGACTTTAATTTATATAGCGCACTTTCTCCAACAGGACTCAAGTTTAGCTGTGTGGAGTATATGTCCTCTCTTATTAGGGGTTTTGCCATCCAGCTTCACACAGGTTATATATCGGTTATTCTTAACATCTTCATGCATTGTTGCATTTAAGCCATTAGCCAGGACATACTGTGTTTACATCCTGCTGTGTCTCTAGTTGCAGTGTGGGTGTGTGGAATTACTTATTTGCATAACATATTCTTGCATTGTTGCATTCCTGGGATGTCATTGGAGGATTGCTCCCATATGCTTACACTCAACTCACTACCACTTATAAAATGTACCACTGTCTGTTTGTTTTCACGGGTTTTAGTCAGTTATCCTTTTGTCCATCTTTCAGTTTCGGTTGATTGTCCTACATAAGACCTGGGGGCATCGGGTTGGAGTGGGACTAACTCACTTCTTCGGACGCGGCTGCTATAGGTGAAGCACTGCATGCATCAATCGGCCACTGGGAGAGACAACAGAGTCAGGTGTCTATCTCCCCGAAGGCCACGCCAATTTTTTTACGGCATCGGCTCTTTGTCTTACCAGAACATATTTTTTGTCTCTTTGTCTCTGATTGGCTGGCCACCCCTGCTTTACACGTACGGTATAATCCTGTGTGCAGTGTGGGGCTCTCACATGTCCTGTGTACAGCGTGGGGCTCTTACATGTCATGTGTGCAGCGTGCGACTCTCACATGTCCTGTGTGCAGCGTGGGGCTCTCACATGTCCTGTGTGCAGCGTGGGGCTCTCACATGTCCTGTGTGCAGCGTGGGGCTCTCACATGTCCTGTGTGCAGCGTGCGACTCTCACATGTCCTGTGTGCAGCATGGGACTCTCACATGTCCTGTGTGCAGCATGGGGCTCTCACATGTCCTGTGTGCTCTCACATGTCCTGTGTACAGCATGGGGCTCTCATGTCCTGTGTGCAGCGTGGGGCTCTCACATGTCCTGTGTGCAGCGTGGGGGTTTTAACATGTCCTGTGTGCAGCGTGGGGATCTCACATGTCCTGTGTGCAGCGTGGGGCTTGCACATGTCCTGTGTGCAGCGTGGGGCTTGCACATGTCCTGTGTGCAGCGTGGGGCTTGCACATGTCCTGTGTGCAGCGTGGGGCTCTCACATGTCCTGTGTGCACTCACATGTCCTGTGTACAGCGTGGGGCTCTCACATGTCCTGTGTGCAGCGTGGGGCTCTCACATGTCCTCTGTGCAGCGTGGGGCTCTCACATGTCCTGTGTGCAGCGTGGGGCTCTCACATGTCCTGTGTGCAGCGTGGGGCTTGCACATGTCCTGTGTGCAGCGTGGGGCTTGCACATGTCCTGTGTGCAGCGTGGGGCTCGCACATGTCCTGTGTGCAGCGTGGGGCTAGCACATGTCCTGTGTGCAGCGTGGGGCTCGCACATGTCCTGTGTGCAGCGTGGGGCTCGCACATGTCCTGTGTGCAGCGTGGGGCTTGCACATGTCCTGTGTGCAGCGTGGAGCTTGCACATGTCCTGTGTGCAGCGTGGGGCTCTCACGTGTCAGGGTGCTCTTTTATACTGGTAACAATCAAAGCCTTGTACTGTAGATACACCACATATGTCCTATGTGCCGGGTAACACGGGAGAGAATCACAGCAACATCTCATATGAAGGATCTGACGGTGAACTATATATTATTATAGGAGTCATTTACTGGCTAGGGGGTGACACAACTGTGACAGTTACCTCTGAAATAAACCCTGTCCTTAATATAAGTCCCCCGACACACCTTCCTCCCCAGCAGGCCTGTCCTGGCGGCTTCCACAAAGACATCCGATTAAAGTGAATTATAGAATTGGCACCTAATTCATTATTGCTGCTATTGGTGAGTTACTGTAATACATAACGGTGCCAAACACCAACCCATAGGCGATGTAATAGTCGTATCTGCAGCTTTGCAGCGTATATCTGGTGAGGAGCTTGTTATACCGAAATCTCCCTTAGGCGAGACAGGCAGCTCCGTAACTTTGTAGACTAAATAATTGGCTTCCGTAACGGGAAATGAGTTTGCAAATGTGAAGAGAATACAGTTGGATTTATTGTAAATGCGACATAATATTCCAAATTATATTTAAAAGAAATATCCCTTTAGGCATAAGCTACTGTATGAACATAGACCCTGTATAAATTATGGCAGATTCTGGGTCAGACACATCTGCAAACACTTTACCGTACAGTGGTGGCGGCAGCATACTACTCAGCAGGGACGGCCATCAATGATTTTTTAATAATCAATGGTTTATGACCAATGTAGAATAGTTTTAACATTGATGGGTGGGAGCCAGATGGTCTCCCTCCATCGATGACTTGATGACTCGGCATAGACAAAAAGTTTTTTTTTTTTTCCCAAAGATGCCGGGACACAGAGCAAAGCTCCACCCACGACACAGTGAAGCCAAACCCACAGGTTCTGATTGGCCCATGGGCCATTCAGTCAAAGAAAAGCGATGGCCATTGATAGGTAAAACCTGACAACCATCGATAGCAATGATGGCCATCCCTACTACTCAAAGTGAAAACCTATCGCGATCGCTCGCATGCATCAGTACTTGTGGATTGCCTCCATGCGATAGATCCGGCCAAAAACAGGCATCCCAACTGCGTCCGCACTCTACATACAAGCGCGGCATTCGGCCTACACCAACACGGCATTCCCACTAGGCGGATAAGTTCTGCGCTTCCCCATGGTCACCACCAAGTTACCATCCAAAACCTCCTCTTAGCACCAAAACTGCTCCATTGACGGATGGGTCGGTACGCACTACAAACTCCACCCAGTGCGCATGCCTGGTTACGGTACACAGATATCTGCAAGACACAGAATCAGGCCCAATATCCTGCAGTTTTGGTCTGGTTTCCCTCTGCCATCTTACGTTGGATTTGGGAATTGGGGCTGCTGTCCGTGGTGCTGAACCCATTATTCTGTTCTAACAAGGGCTAAAGGTGTCAAACTGTCACCACAGAGAACACATCCATAAACCGAAACTGGGGGGATACTTCCCGGATGTATCAGAGCCTCAGATTAATAGGAACCAAATAACTAGATGCAATTTAATATAGTGTATTATGTAGAAAGATGTCTAATGAGAAGCATCTACCAATTAGTCACCCTAATTTGATCACTGCACTTTATTTCCCAGATTTGTGCTAGTCCTTAAAGACGACACCCGAGTCAGTAGATTACTCAGTACAAGTCTGCACTGCCGGAAGACGAAGGTGATGGGATTTAACCCTTTGAGTGCCAACATCTCTCTGAAAAATGTGCAAATAGCCGCTGAAAATGCCAACGTCACTCACATATATTATATAAATTCAAATAAAAAATGTTAAATAAAAAAAAAATCACATTTCCTATATAATGTAAACATTACAGGTCCTTATGGTTAATAAAAATGTTGGCTCGCCAATTTTCTCCCCTACTTTGACAAATTCCCTTGGCACTCAAAGGGTTAATTGCCCCTAGCGAACTTGTGGCAGCCAAATCCTCTTCTCAGTATGTAACTAGCCAACGCACAGAAGACACTTCCATCAGCTACGATAGCTACCAGTGTCAGACTGGGGTACGGGGGGCCCACCGGGGAATTTCAGTGGTAGGGAGCCCAAGTTTAGGTGTATCCCTAGCGGAACAGGTTGGCCCCCTGGCAGTTGGGACTCCCGGGATTTTCCCCTGGACCCCTGTGAGCCAGTCCACCCATGACATTAGTGTAGGACGAGCTGACTCCAGCGGTTACAACAGAGGTTGGCCCTCTGGCAGTTGGGACCCCCGGGATTTTCCCCTGGACCCCTGTGAGCCAGTCCACCCATGGCATTAGTGTAGGACGAGCTGACTCCAGCGGTTACAACAGAGGTTGGCCCCCTGGCAGTTGGGACCCCCGGGATTTTCCCCTGGACCCCTGTGAGCCAGTCCACCCATGGCATTAGTGTAGGACGAGCTGACTCCAGCGGTTACAACAGAGGTTGGCCCCCTGGCAGTTGGGACCCCCGGGGTTTTCCCCTGGACCCCTGTGAGCCAGTCCACCCATGGCATTAGTGTAGGACGAGCTGACTCCAGCGGTTACAACAGAGGTTGGCCCCCTGGCAGTTGGGACCCCCGGGGTTTTCCCCTGGACCCCTGTGAGCCAGTCCACCCATGGCATTAGTGTAGGACGAGCTGACTCCAGCGGTTACAACAGAGGTTGGCCCCCTGGCAGTTGGGACCCCCGGGGTTTTCCCCTGGACCCCTGTGAGCCAGTCCACCCATGGCATTAGTGTAGGACGAGCTGACTCCAGCGGTTACAACAGAGGTTGGCCCCCTGTGAGCCAGTCCACCCATGGCATTAGTGTAGGACGAGCTGACTCCAGCGGTTACAACAGAGGTTGGCCCCCTGGCAGTTGGGACCCCCGGGGTTTTCCCCTGGACCCCTGTGAGCCAGTCCACCCATGGCGTTAGTGTAGGACGAGCTGACTCCAGCGGTTACAACAGAGGTTGGCCCCCTGGCAGTTGGGACCCCCGGGGTTTTCCCCTGGACCCCTGTGAGCCAGTCCACCCATGGCATTAGTGTAGGACGAGCTGACTCCAGCGGTTAAAACAGACAACTTCTCTCACTACACAGAGCCGGCACCTTTGTCCCAGTAGCAGTTTGTAGGAGGACAAGAATAACATTTTTATGGCTGATAAAGCCCCTTGTGATGCAGAACTCCTGTATATATATATATGTGAACATTTTATTCTGCAACGTGGATACATTTTTCTAGCATTTACCGTTCAGCGTCCCAGAGTTGCTTTGTTGCAGAGAAGATGAATAACCCTATTTGTGTCTGTGCTGGAATATAGAACGAGCGGCTGCTTTGTGAGCCGTTTCTAAAGTTCGGTATTTTAACTCCTAATAATGAAAGGGAATTTAAAATGAATCATGATTAAGCCCCTTTCATGGCACCTACTGAGCTGACTTATTCTATTTAATGTGATTCATTCATTAATTCAGGATCAGAAGTGACTGTCATTATTACAGTAAGACAATCGGACAGGCTCGGGAGCTGAGTTCCAAGTTCGGCTGCACCCAGCAGAGGAAATGCTGGGGATGATCAATTACCTGCAGGTCTCGGGGGTTTGTTAGGGAGACAGGGGGTACGACAAAAGGAATAAGTAATAAAGATGACACAGAGTCTAAGAGCAGAAAAGACGGGTTGTACAGAGCTCTCGGCCATTCAGACAGATAAGACTAGCAAGTTGGGATCCCGTTCAGCCAATTAGGACTAGCTATTTATTTACCTATGGGCTGTGTTTCCAACTTGCCCTCTAAGAGCTGCTCAGGACCCAGCTGAGTGTGAGTGACAATGGGTGACAAGCTCTCACTTTGACTGCCTGGGCTGACCATCTCTCGCTCTTTTTCATTCTGCATCTGTGCATATACATTAATCCCAGGAATTTTCCTAAAAACATCAACAGAGACGTCATTGCTTTGGGGGGGGGGGGGGTATCCTGATCGGTGTACCATTGGTAAACGCCACCGGCGAGGAACAGGACTATGGTTACCTTTTGAATTTATAGATGACGAAGACCGCCAGTCCCACAAAGACCACGGACAAGAGCATCAGCATTGCAGATCCGCTGTGGCTCGGAGTCAGGTCCACCAAAGGGGCTGGAAAGGTCAAAGGAGCTAATGTTATCCATCTGGTAAAGGCAAGAGAAAACTGTTCTAGGATTGCAAACAGTAATCACAACCAGTTCTAAAACCTCAATGTAACCTCATCATTCTCTACAACCTCAGTGTGACCTCATCATTCTCTACAACCTCAGTGTGTCCTTATCATTCTCTACAACCTCAGTGTGACCTCATCTTTCTCTACGTCCTCAATGTAACCTCATCCTGCTCTACAACCTCAGTGTGACCTTATCATTCTCTACGTCCTCAATGTAACCTCATCCTGCTCTACAACCTCAATGTAACCTCATCATTCTCTACAACCTGAGTGTGACCTCATCATTCTCTACGTCCTTAATGTAACCTCATCCTGCTCTATAACCTCAATGTAACCTCATCATTCTCAAACAACCTCAATGTAACCTCATCCTGCTCTACAACCTCAGTGTGACCTCATTATTCTCAACTTCCTCAATGTAACTTCATCCTGCTCTACAACCTCAGTGTGACCTCATTATTCTTAACATCCTCAATGTAACCTCATCCTGCTCTACAACCTCAGTGTGACATCATCATTCTCTACAACCTCAATGTAACCTCATCATACTCTACAAACTCAATGTAACCTCATCCTGCTCTACAACCTCAGTTTAACCTCATCCTGCTCTACAACCTCAATGTAACCTCATCCTGCTCTATAACCTCAATGTAACCTCATCATTCTCAAACAACCTCATTGTAACCTCATCCTGCTCTACAACCTCAGTGTGACCTCATTATTCTCAACTTCCTCAATGTAACCTCATCCTGCTCTACAACCTCAGTGTGACATCATCATTCTCTACAACCTCAATGTAACCTCATCATACTCTACGTCCTCAATGTAACCTCATCCTGCTCTACAACCTCAGTGTGACCTCATTATTCTCAACGTCCTCAATGTAACCTCATCCTGCTCTACAACCTCAATGTAACCTCATCCTGCTCTACAGCCTCAATGTAACCTCATCCTTCTCTACAGCCTCAATGTAACCTCATCCTGCTCTACAGCCTCAATGTAACCTCATCCTGCTCTACAGCCTCAATGTAACCTCATCCTGCTCTACAGCCTCAATGTAACCTCATCCTGCTCTACAGCCTCAATGTAACCTCATCCTGCTCTACAGTCTCAATAAAACCTCATCATTCTCTACAACCTCAATGTTTCTTCATAAATATCTACAGCCTCAGTGTAATCTCATCCTGCTCTATAACCTCAATTTGACCTCATCCTGCTCTCCAGCCTCAATGTGACCTCATCATACTCCACAACCTCAATTTGACTTTATCATTCTCTACAGCCAATGTAACCTCATTGTGTTCTGCAACATCAGAATCATCTCATCCTACTCGAGAACTTCCGTATACCCTTATCATCTTCTACAACCTACTGTAAATGTAACCTCATCATTCTCTATAGCCTTAATGGAATCTAATTGTGTTCAATTTGTCAGCATTGTGGTCTGCAAATTGAGTGTAACCACATCCTGCTGGACACCCTCACTGTACTCTACAACCTCAATGTAACCTCATTGTGACAGAACATCATCCTCGTCTACACCCTCTATATAACTCCATCATGCTGTAGCCGGAGTGTAGACTCTACAATGAAAATGTGACCTCATCCTGCTCTGCATCCTCAATGTGCTCTACAATCTCAGTATAGACCAATGGTTCTCAAACTGTGCGCCGTGGCACCCTGGGATGCCTCGAGACACTTGCAAAGGTGCCTGGGATTGGTGTTCCTGGACCAATTTAAATTATGTATGGTCAATTTAATAGGCAAATGTATAGATGTTGGCTGCCCAGCTTGGCCCTCAGACATAACTGATTGTAATGATGATATTTAAAAACAATTTACTTAATGAAATATTTTTTCTAAATTTTTTTTATAAGAGACATTTGGCTTACGGGTGCTGCAAAATAAATTCTAATACTCTAGGGCAGTGTTTTTCAACCAGTGTGCCGTGGCACACTAGTGTGCCTTGAGCTGTTCTCAAGTGTGCCCCCACATCTAGAAATGCCCAAACCCATTTACAGCCACCACCAGTTCAAATGTATTTTACTGGTCTCTTCTTTTCATGTAAAGGGCCAATGTATTTTATTTTTGTTACCTGTGGGGACCAGTGTGATTGTTTTTAATGTGGGGGCCAATAGGTTTTTTTTTTCCCTGTGGTGGCCAATGTGTTTTGCCCTGTGGGGATCTTAGGGTGTGCCTTGGCAATTTTAAAGTCTTATTTAGTGTGCCGCAAGGTAAAAAGGTTGAAAATCACTGCTCTAGGGTATCGTGATTCAATAACGTTTGGGAACCACTGGTTCTTTATTATGCTCTAGAACTGGTTCCTCATCATGCTCTAGAACTGGTTCCTCATCATGCTCTAGAACTGGTTCCTCATCATGCTCTAGAACTGGTTCCTCATCATGCTCTAGAACCTTAATGTTATATCAATTTCTAGAATTGCAAACAAACTATAGTGTAGGTGATTGTATCGGGTTCAGGTAACAAGCCAATACAGAGCCCAGCTGCATGTCTTGCTAGTCAATAATAACATCTAATAATAGTCTATAAGGAGATACAGGATGTGTAGTTTATCTACCAACACAAAGTTTGGGGCAACTACAGATTATATGCCTATTATTTTGTATTGTTTGTACCACCATGAAATTAAATAAATGGTAATGTCTATGTGCATTATCCAAAGGATGACTTGTGGGTAGTTTAATTCTTGTTCTCCCATCTTCAAATGCCTTTATGTTGTTCTAGACGTAAAACAAAATGAATCATAAACATATTACTGGCCGAGTCGGGCTTATACCCAGGAAACGTGTATGGCGACCTGTCTACGGGGAGGCGGCTCATTGTCATTTTCTCTTTAAAATGAATAAATACGTTTTATCTGGTTAAACCTAATTAATTAAGTGGCTATTTTTAGGTTTGGGGAAATGTGCCTATTTTTGAACTTGTACATACATAGCTGTGTAATTCACACTCTTAGGGGGTGATTCAATAATGATCGTAAGGAGCGGTATGTGCGTAATTGCGCATTTGCAGACCCAGCATTATATGGACTTCCCCATAAAAACACTGGGCGTCCCTCTGGGAATGCAGGCGCGGTGTTCCCTGCTCGGAGCGGGCGGCTGATGTCAATGACGTCAGCTGCCATCCCCTCTTCGCCGGACTGACTTTTACTTCCGGTGGGGAGAGAAATCATTCGATGGTCATCCGCTGTTTTTGTGGGGCACGCTCATGACACATTGGGTGGACCCCAGCGACTACTCCTGTCTGTCAATCATTTTGCGAATGCGCCGTCGAGTGATAAACTCTGGGGGTTTGCACATGCGTACGAGCGACTATGCACATGCGCAGGCCCGAGCATTTCCGATAAGGGATACTCAACCTTTTATTTAATTTTTTTAATTTATTTTTTTTTTTATTTCTGAATCCGGAAGATAGGTAGACAATGTCTAGGTCAACAGTCATAAGGTGGACACCACATAGTCGACATTGGCAAAATATTGTCACTAGCAAAAAATGTTGACGTGGCTTCGATCAACATGTGAAAATCCCGACATGAATTTTTTGGGGGATTTTATTTGGGATTTTTCCTAGTCTACCATCTGGAACGGTGAAGTGGGCCAAGTGGAGCGGTAGTGGGCGAGGGGGCGCAGAATCTACAAATTAACACCCCAAAAATTGTCAACCTTTACTTTTGTCGAACATTTCCTTCTTGACTTTTTGTATTTGCTGACTGTGTGCCTGTCGACCTTTTGGGGTTGACCTATTAATTTTCGACCTAATTTACCACATCCATTTATTCCTTACTTAGTAAGTCATGGGAATTTACTTAAACCATCATCCACTCATACTAAGTATACAGTATATACCCTGTACTTGCCCTACATTGTCTTGTACTTCTATAAATGAAGAGGTGATGTTTGTCTATTTGTGCTCTCTGTAACCAGGCGCCGCGGATCCCTTGTGGCGCCATATAAATAAAGTATAATAATCCAGCACGTCTTGGTTTTGTCCTGGCATAGTATATGACTCTGCAATTCACTCTGATTTGGATGCAAAGGCAGCAATGTGTCCTGTTCCAGGGGAAGGAAAATAACTCTTCCTGATGATATAACAACATGGATGAAACCATAAAGGTCAATAAACGAATATACGAAAGCCGTCGGTAGACTGACAACGCGTTTGTGCTACAGTCTCACTGTAGTGCCTTGTAAATGTTCCTGCCAAGGATGACAAAATGGCAGAACAAGTATAAAACAGAAAAGAAGAGGCTCATTACCAGGTGTGTCGGAAACTGTGCCTGCGTACTAACAGACATCCCGCAGACGCCGGCAGAGGCTGACACGTAGTGTGCCAGAATAACCAATGCAAGCTAAACATCTGCTCAGCTTCTAATGGGATGCAAGAACACGATCGGAAATTCCCCGGGATCTTATTAAGGAGCATGCTTGTAAGACATGAGACGTTACACAGTGTGGGTCTTCTTATCTACATCCTGCATTTCTTCTAGGGAAGATGTCCCAGGATAATATTCCACTTACAGCACTTGTAGACTGCACCCCATCTGCTGCCTCATCCACAGACCAGGGAGCGTTGGGAAGATTGACAGCATCTATAAAAGGATTCTGGCATGCGGGGGATTTGTGGGGTGTATATTATCTCACTGGCGCGTGATTAGTTGTATTTCACTTGTTATAACAAGAAGAAGCAATAAAGAGTTCTGTACGGAGCTGGGTTGTGCTATACGCCTGGGAAATGTCAGTACATAATGAGTATATCCTGTAGATCTGTAACCAGATCGAAGCAGCAATTCAAAGGCAGTGTCCAATAACATGCATGGGGAAGGTCCATGCTGTGATCCAGTGCCCAGTAACATGTTCCTAGCAGTGATCCAAACACAGTGTCCAGTAACATGCTCCAAGCAGTGATCCAAAGGCAGAGTCCAGTACAATGCTCCAAGCAGTGATCCAAACACAGTGTCCAGTAATATGCTCCAAGCAGTGATCCAAAGGCAGTGCCCAGTAATATGCAACAAGCAGTGCTCCAAACACAGTGTCCAGTAACATGCTCCAAGCAGTGATCCAAAGGCATTGTCCAGTAATATGCTCCAAGCAGTAATCCTAAGTCAGTGCCCAGCAACATGCTCCAAGCAGTGATCCAAAGTCAGTGCCCAGCAACATGCTCCAAGCAGTGATCCAAAGGCATTGTCCAGTAACATGCTCCAAGCAGTGATCCAAAGGCAGAGTCCAGTACAATGCTCCAAGCAGTGATCCAAACACAGTGTCCAGTAATATGCTCCAAGCAGTGATCCAAAGGCAGTGCCCAGTAATATGCAACAAGCAGTGCTCCAAACACAGTGTCCAGTAACATGCTCCAAGCAGTGATCCAAAGGCATTGTCCAGTAATATGCTCCAAGCAGTGATCCTAAGTCAGTGCCCAGCAACATGCTCCAAGCAGTGATCCAAAGTCAGTGCCCAGCAACATGCTCCAAGCAGTGATCCAAAGGCATTGTCCAGTAACATGCTCCAAGCAGTGATCCAAAGACAGTGTCCAGTAACATGCTCCAAGCAGTGATACAAAGGCAGTGCCCAGTAACAAGCTCTAAGCAGTGATCCAAAGACATTGTCCAGTGATATGCTCCAAGCAGTAATCCAATTATGGTGTCCAGTAACAAGCTCCAAGCAGTGATCTAAAGGCATTGTCCAGTAACAAGCTTTAAGCAGTGATCCAAACACAGTGTCCAGCAACATGCTCCAAGCAGTGATCCATTTATGGTGTCCGGTAACAAGCTCCAAGCAGTGATCCAAAGGCAATATCTAGTAACATGCTGCAAGCAGTGACCCGAAAGCAGTTTCAAGTAACATGCTCCAAGAAGTGATCCAAAGACAGTGTCCAATAACATGCTCCAAGCAATGATCCAATTATGGTTTCCAGTAACATGTCCCAAGCAGTGATCCAAAGACCGTGTTCAGTAACATGCTCCAAGCAGTGATCCAAAGACAGTGTCCAGTAATATGCTCCAAGCAGTGATCCAAAGACAGTGTTTAATAACATGCTCCAATGGTGTCCAGTAATATGCTCCAAGCAGTGATCCAAAGTATGGTGTCCAGTAACATGCTCCAAGCAGTGATCCAAAGTATGGTGTCCAGTAACATGCAACAAGCAGTGATCCAAAGGCTGTGTCCAGTAACATGCTCCAACCAGTGATCCAAAGGGAGTGTCCAGAAATATGCTCCAAGCAGTGATCCAAAGGGAGTGTCCAGAAATATGCTCCAAGCAGTGATCCAAAGGCAGTGTCCAGTAACATGCTCCAAGCAGTGATCCAAAGGCAGTGTCCAGTAACATGCTCCAAGCAATGATCCAAAGGCAGAGTCCAGTAACATGTTCAAAGCTGTGATCCAAAGGGAGTGTCCAGAAATATGCTCCAACCAGTGATCCAAAGGCAGTGTCCAGTAACATTCTCCAAGCAGTGATCCAAAGGCAGAGTCCAGTAACATGCTCCAAGCAGTGATCCAATCGCAGTGTCTAGTAACATGATGGGACAAGAGATTCTACAGATGAGGCTCACTGCCTTTATAATGGACAGAAATTCCTTCACCCTACTCCCTGCTGCAGTCTTCTTGTGTGACCTAGACTAAGAGCAGCACCTCCTATAATAGGGACCCGTAAGCTTAGGTTTCTCCCAAAGGGTCTGTCAGCCAAATTGTAATAAATCTGTGTGGAGCTTTCTTGCTGGGATTCAAGCTCTTTCCCCACCTCCAAATCCATTGCATTGGAGAATAAGCAGGTTCTTACACACTGTACGTTACAAACTGTAATTGTTTATCCATCCACAAAGGACCTCAGCAAGGTACTATAGCACATACTGTATACAGTAGTAGTCAGTATAGAGCCACTGATCAGACACATCACTGGGGGTACTGACATATTGGACTAGTACCGCACAGGACAGCTTCCGATATTGCACAGAGTGATGTGGTGGCCAAGGGGGAGCTGGGAGGGATCCAAATGCGTCTTTCTCAGGAAAGTTGTAGATAGAAACCCATAGGTTCTATACAGTAACACGGCGTTCTGCAATGGTGGCATCCAAGGCTTAGAACATACAGGCTATTGGCTGCTTTAGTACATCTTATCCAAAGAGTCCAGTGCAATGGCAGATAAGGGGTAAGGCAATCAGGTACCCCCCTATGGGGATGGGTTATAGGGCCGAAATAGGTCGACATTGCTAAGGTGGAAAGGGTTGGGAAGGTCGACAGAGCGTTAGATCGACAATGGGAAGGTCAGTCAGACATGAGTTTTCCATGTTTTTGTCCCGAATGTCATCATGAACACCGTCTAAGTGTAGCGTGTCCCCTCACATAACTCGCTGCGCTCACCGTGCTTCGGGCGCAGTTCCTCAGTGAGCTCACCATACTAATTTATTTTCCCACCACGTCGTATTGGATGGTAGGGTAAGAAATACCGCCTGTCGGTACATGTCGAATAAGATAAAAGAGTTTAAGATACTCATGTCGACCTTTTGACTGTTGACATAATGTCAACTTTCAGTGGTCGACGTAATGCATGGAGAACAGATCCTTGTTTCGCGCCCACAGTTAGTATAAGTGATTACGTAGGCTGGGGGATGGGAGGACATATGGCGCACAGATGTAAGATGGCGCCCCTAGTATTGATCTTACTAATAGATCAGAAAAAGCCTTACAGTATGCATCTTGTTGAAAGCATGTAACAGAAGTCCATATTTTTAAAAAAAATTATTAAAAAGTCTCTTATTCAAACATTAGCGGCAACATTCCAGATGACAGTGGAATTCTTTCTGGTATTTCAGACACTTGAATAAAGCAAACAAGAAAACCCTACGCGTTTCGTCCCCTTTCTGGGACTTCATCAGGGGTTTGCTGGAGAGTTAATATATATATATATATATATATATAGAAATCTGGAAAGACCGCACTCTCACCCAACAAAGCAACAATTGGGGTGCCCGGCAGAGGTGCATGCAAATGCATGTACCCAACAAATAGTCCAGGATCCACACTCAGTGTGGAAGCAGAGCACTCTCCAAAATCACAAATCAGCCTTGTGATTTATATAAAAGAAGATTTTAATCCAATAGGTGCAATGAGGTAATATACTTAATAGTATGTATGCTCCGACGTTTCGGTCCCAACATGGACCTTTATCAAGGAGCCTATAGCATACAAAAGTTACAGTCAGTCAATGCATGCATATGCTGAAAGGAAAAAACATACATTTAAACTGGAAAAAATGACATAGTTACGTTTTCTATTGCTTTCGCATTCAGTCAGCGGCGTAGGTATCAGCCTGGTGCAGGCTAGGGTCAGCAGGCTAATCCAACTGCCCTCCTGTCCGGCTATTTATACCTGAGTGGGGTTAAGTGCTGGAGAGCGCCACAGACACGAGTCTGTGTAGCGCTATACAACTTCCGGTAAAACCGGAAGTTCAGCGGCCGAAAGCCGGCCACTGGAACGCACATTTGGAACGCACAGCTTCCGGGTTAGCCGGGGCTGTGCGCGATCTCAGAGAGTATAGTTAATCAAATATGGTGTGTAGAGATGCGGTATTAGGGTAATCGCGCATGCAGGGCGAAGCCCTGTGGAGTTATATGTGTTGTTGATAGGTTGGAGTACACACCATGTAGCGCTGTCAATAGCGCAGGTATAAAGCCGGGCAGATGGGTTGTATTTACCAGGGGGACAGGGGTTAACGTCAGTTGACGTGATGACGTGATTGAGTGATAATTCAATTAGTGTTGGTGATTATGTGGTACACGGGGATGGATAATGGTCTAAGGTACGGTGCTGCTAGTGCTGGCTAGGTGCAAGGGCACACATCAACCCGCAGCCGCACACATACATGTATGGCCAGATGGGAGCATACATGGGTCGGCGCGGGCGTCAGTGAGCGCAAGCACCCATGTGTCTAGGGGTGCAGTGAATTAAGGGGGTCATTGCGTCCGGTTCTGGAAGTGAAGTGAGAAATCTATATGTGCCAAGGTGCCGGTGACAGATGCACACAAACTGCATATGTACAATCCAATTAGAGTGCATATGAAGTATTGTGAATGCCTCTGTATGCTTGTGCTAGTGGGACTGGTGGGCGTTGGGGTGACGTTTAGGTGCGTGTGATAAATGGTGGGGAAAGAGTGCGTCTGGTGTTCAATTTTAGGTGGGGTGTAACATTCTTTTTATCTGATCAGGGTTTTTTTAGAAAAAGTTAATTTTGATGGGTCGGTCGTGGGTCCTAATGCGTCATTTAATGTTGCACACCAAGGGGAATAATTGAATGAAAAAAATGTTACAATAAATGAATAAATTAAAATATATCAAACAACGGAAGAAAAAGAACAGGAGCAAAAAAAGAGAAGGGATAGACATGTACATAGGTTATCTGGCAAAAAAACACTCAAAAACAGGTACTGTAAGTCCAGGTGTTATTCACCTTTCCATCTTCCTGAGATGAATAACACCTGGACTTACAGTACCTGTTTTTGAGTGTTTTTTTGCCAGATAACCTATGTACATGTCTATCCCTTCTCTTTTTTTGCTCCTGTTCTTTTTCTTCCGTTGTTTGATATATTTTAATTTATTCATTTATTGTAACATTTTTTTCATTCAATTATTCCCCTTGGTGTGCAACATTAAATGACGCATTAGGACCCACGACCGACCCATCAAAATTAACTTTTTCTAAAAAAACCCTGATCAGATAAAAAGAATGTTACACCCCACCTAAAATTGAACACCAGACGCACTCTTTCCCCACCATTTATCACACGCACCTAAACGTCACCCCAACGCCCACCAGTCCCACTAGCACAAGCATACAGAGGCATTCACAATACTTCATATGCACTCTAATTGGATTGTACATATGCAGTTTGTGTGCATCTGTCACCGGCACCTTGGCACATATAGATTTCTCACTTCACTTCCAGAACCGGACGCAATGACCCCCTTAATTCACTGCACCCCTTGACACATGGGTGCTTGCGCTCACTGACGCCCGCGCCGACCCATGTATGCTCCCATCTGGCCATACATGTATGTGTGCGGCTGCGGGTTGATGTGTGCCCTTGCACCTAGCCAGCACTAGCAGCACCGTACCTTAGACCATTATCCATCCCCGTGTACCACATAATCACCAACACTAATTGAATTATCACTCAATCACGTCATCACGTCAACTGACGTTAACCCCTGTCCCCCTGGTAAATACAACCCATCTGCCCGGCTTTATACCTGCGCTATTGACAGCGCTACATGGTGTGTACTCCAACCTATCAACAACACATATAACTCCACAGGGCTTCGCCCTGCATGCGCGATTACCCTAATACCGCATCTCTACACACCATATTTGATTAACTATACTCTCTGAGATCGCGCACAGCCCCGGCTAACCCGGAAGCTGTGCGTTCCAAATGTGCGTTCCAGTGGCCGGCTTTCGGCCGCTGAACTTCCGGTTTTACCGGAAGTTGTATAGCGCTACACAGACTCGTGTCTGTGGCGCTCTCCAGCACTTAACCCCACTCAGGTATAAATAGCCAGACAGGAGGGCAGTTGGATTAGCCTGCTGACCCTAGCCTGCACCAGGCTGATACCTACGCCGCTGACTGAATGCGAAAGCAATAGAAAACGTAACTATGTCATTTTTTCCAGTTTAAATGGATGTTTTTTCCTTTCAGCATATGCATGCATTGACTGACTGTAACTTTTGTATGCTATAGGCTCCTTGATAAAGGTCCATGTTGGGACCGAAACGTCGGAGCATACATACTATTAAGTATATTACCTCATTGCACCTATTGGATTAAAATCTTCTTTTATATAAATCACAAGGCTGATTTGTGATTTTGGAGAGTGCTCTGCTTCCACACTGAGTGTGGATCCTGGACTATATATATATATATATATATATATATATATATATATATATATATATATATATATATATATATATATATATATATCAGATACCAGAAAGAATTCCACTAATTGTTGCCACTAATGTTTGAATAAGAGACTTTTTAATATATATTTGAAATAATTGGACTTTTTTTTACATGCTTTCAAGAAGATACATACTATAAGGGTTGACCTAGTTACCTTATCCCATGGGGATAATGTTAGACTTACTGTATTCCAGTTATGAGAAGGTGCCACGCTCCCTGACCCCGGGGCTAGATAACCAATGAGGATGAGGGTTCTACATCCTCAAGTCTCCTCATACAACTAGACCCATCATCCTGACTGCTGCACGCTGATGACGCTAGCTGGCCACATACACTGGCATGCATCATGAGCATTAAACAGGAGGCATCCTGCGCAGAGTGACGGGGGCGGCCCCAGGGGTGGGGGGGGGCTTGGTGCTGGGAAGGTTTTTTTGTCCCGAAAGTTGACAATGGACCCTGTCCAAGTGTATCGGGTCCCCTCGCATGGCTCCCTGCGCTTGGCACACAATGATATTTTACCACCACGCCATGTCGGTTTAAAAAAAACAGGAAAAATCATGTCCGCCCATTCACTGTCAACCTTCCTATTGTCAACCTAATGCTTGTGCCAAGCCCTGGGGTGACTATTGCCCACACCAGAGATGGGACTGAGACACAAAATGTAAATAAAATAATGGTGCGCTACTCGGAGCTTGGCACCATATGTTGTACTTGCCGCCAGGTGAGGACACATCTATATTGTTTCGTCTTGTATCCAAGTCTTGATACGGCTATTTCTCCTACAGCAGTTGTCTATTCATGAATCAGCCCCCTCGTCCCGAACCCTCACACCTACTCTGATACTTCGCTATACAATACTTACCTGATTAATACCCGAAGAGCAAGCAGGTCCCCACCACTAGACACAGGTGTGTGCTGCTCACTAAGGGTCCTATGTACTAAGCTTCGGAGAGAGATAAAGCGGAGAGAGATAAAGGGTCAGATTAAAACCCATTCCTTCTGGTCCAAATTCAGCGCTGCTTTCGATGGCGAGGGGGGGGGGGGTCTGCACATGCCCAAATCTGCACATGTGCTACCCCCTGTGCGCACGCCTTTGGTGAGTATCACACTGGCCGAGGTGTCTGCACTGTGAGGGGAGGGAAGGGGGCAGCATCAGGGGGAACGCCCAGCGTTCTATGGACACATGAATAAAAACGCTGGACGTTCACCTGAGAATGCAGGTGTGGTGATGCCTGCTGGGGGGCGGGCGGATGACGTCACATGACATCAGTGCCCGCCCCCATTTCGACGATCTGCAGAAGTATGAACTTACTATTCAGAGGGAATGCGGATGTGTACGAGTCGGATGTGTCTCGTACACATCCGCTCATATGCTTGTAAGGGCCTTCGGGTGCCGTGGGGGGCGGGGGTCCGGTCAGGTGGTGTTTACCTGTTTGCTAAGCTTCGATTAAACACAGCCTAGCGAACAGGTCTGAATCAGGAACAAAGTACCAGCCAATCAGCTTCTAACTACTGTTTTACAGGTTGTGTTTGAAAAAAATGACAGTGAGGGGCGTCCACTTTATCTCTTTCCAAGACCTAGTAAATAGACCCTATTGTGTGATTTGTGATACAAATAACAATGTGTCCCATCAGATTCTGTATGAGTTTGCGGATGACCAGTAGCACAATCACAATGCAGGAATATTTGCTGCGAGGTTACAATAACGGTAAACAACGATAAAACGCAGACAGGTTGTGTTCTCCCGAGCAAACATTTCCGGCCGGATAAAGGTTCATTATTTATTATACCGTATTACCAGAAACTGGAACATACCGCAACAATCATTCCTAATATTACCGCTAATGTTACACTACTGATATTTATTATTTTATGCTATTAGACCCAGGGTTTTTTTTTTTCTAAATTCAAACTGCGCAATAATAATAATCATCAATACAAAACACAGGAGAGTTGGAAACAGTCCAGGTACCTGCTGTTAAATGGGCCGCGTGCACCATGATGCGGACTCCGGGCTTCAGCTCGAAATGAACCATGTCCTGATTGAGTTTGTTAATGAACACGTCCGAGATCTAAGAGACAAAAAGAGGCCTTAACGAAGTAATAATAACGAGGACCGCAAACCACTGCTGATGGTACTTTTTGAAAATAAAATAGTAAAGAACAATAACACCAAATGTAATAATAATTATAATAATAATAATAATAAAAATCAATCATCACCATTAAACTTTTGAGACTATTGTTTCAGACCTGGTCGCTCGCCATCGAATAATTCTTCCTCCTTCTTAGAAAAAAGTCTATACTAAATTTTTATCCTGGGCGGAGATGGCAGAGATGGGGGCGGGCGTTAACGTCTGTCCCAATCAGGTATCGATATGCCTTTGTTCTGATAGGCCGCACAGCATTTCCATGGGCATGCCCACCATTTTTGTGGGCACGCCCATGAAACGCTGGGCGGATCCCTTCGACCTCCCCCTGCCTGCCCCAGCATGTGTGACACTCACTGAAGAAGCGAACCCACAACATTGGCTGGGGTACTGAATTCGGAGCTGAGTGATAAGGCCTCATTCACCCCCTTATATACTGTGTTGTGGTTGCACACAGCACCCCTTAGTTTTGAAACTACAATGTCTATATATATATATATATATATATATATATATATATATATATAAAAGGGTCTTGACCTCTTGCTCTATTAGATGGGAACCAGTGAGAGATCTCATGAGTACCTTCTTTACCTGTACCACATCTAAGCCTCTCACTTGCCTGACAAGGTGCCATCTCTGCCCTCTCTACCATTAGGCAGTTGCCTAGGGTGTCGGACACTGGGGGAGGGGGCACGGAGTTTGTCTATCACAAAGTTAACAATATCTATGCGGAAGACATCCTTGTTGTACTTGCTGGTGGTGGCGGTGGAACATCACACCGGCCCTGGTCCAACCCCCTCTACTGTTCCAGACACAGGGTCCACCCTTTTATTCAAGCCTGAGACCAGACATACAACCGTCTGTTCTCTTGGCCAGTATTATCCCGAGCATGCTTCTTCCTAACGCTGTTGCTCAGCAGATGAGATTTCCACATAAAACCTTAATTCAATTTAATTGTGAGAAAAAAAAAAAGTACAAGAGCATTAATTAGAGACCCCCCCCCCCTCCAGCCGACCTCTTCTACCTGCATGAATATCTTCATTTGTCACTTGATCTTTTGGGTTTGCCGTGAGTCTGCCAGACAGAATATTTAACAGGTCAACGTTATCTTTAATATGTTCAAGCCTTGTGTTCCTTAATCTTGTGGTCTCTCTGAGGCTCAGTGAGTAGGCTCCATACGAAGCTGGAAGATATCCAGTCCTCAATTACCCTGCACATCTCTCTGCCAGCGTCAGCGCACACTTGCGCCTTCCCCATATGCAAAAGGGTGAGCATCCAGGAAGGGCTCGTCTGGTGGAGTTTACACAAATTAGCCCAGAGGAGAACTTTGTCTACTTGGGAATCTCCCATTACAACCTACAGCACAGTACAGCCTTTTCTAGTTGCAAATGTAGGTGTGTTTGATAAGACAAATCTGCATCATCCTAGGTACACAACCCAGTTATGGTGCAATTCTCCAAGATGTGCTCCGCAAATGGTCAACCCTATGTCAGATCCAATGCGATCGCAAAGCTGCTTTTTTTAAGCAAATGGACAAAACCATGCTGCACTGCAGGTGGGGCAGATGTAAAATGTGCAGAGAGAGTTAGATTTGGGTGGGTTATAAATATTTCTGTGCAGGGTAAATACCGGCTGCTTTATTCTTACACTGCAATTTAGATCTATGTTTGAACATACCGCCACCCAAATCTAACTCTCTCTGCACCTGTTATGGAGCATGGTTTTCTCCATTTGCCTTGCTAACAGCTCTACTTTGTGTCTCCACGCTGGGAGAAGCCCATAGAACTCAGAGGCTTTTTGGCACTTACATCATTAGGCCCCACCCCGTCATGGTAAAATGCCATGTTCTGTGTATCTGTAATGCAGGTGCGTGGCTAAAATACTGCATCATTAGGAACTTTCCCCTATCCTGTCAGCTTCACAAAGATGTGGGATGCAGGAGCTCCAGACACACTTCCAGGGGTGCAGGGGACTACTCAAATAATGGGGAGTCTCCCGCAACTTCCAGTACAGCAGATAAGTATGTTAGAGATACCCACAGAGTAACAAAATTCAGCTATTATAAACTATTGGCAACTTTTATGCACTCATCTGTGCTAGCTACCGAGTGAGAAGCCATAGATACCACCCACCATTGTATAACAAATCCCGTTCTGCCCACAAGTCTTCGCAGAAGACTTATCACTTCCCTCTTAAAATATTTTTGTTATTTACGAATTTTAAATAAAGCTGTTTGTAAGTCTGTAGCACAGAGCGCCACCGCAGTGGATCGGGAACTCAGGGCACGGGTCTTGTGCAAATAGAGGGAAGTGCGGTGCGCAGCTGGGGCGTATAAAGGAGGGTTGTTTTATAACGTCTGGATTATGGTGTTCAGGAAATGGCATAAAATGCTAAATGAGATTATGCAAACTCACAAACATGATTTTATTTGTGTTGTGTGCGACAATCCCATCCATCTGCTGTAACAAATCCAGGGGGAGCAGGAGAAGGAAATGCAGAGGCTTCAGATTTCGGCAATGTTCTTCAGGATGAAAACATCTAAAACTGAAATGAAGCCAAAGAAAAGAAAGACCATCGTCACCTAGGACGGGTCCTCGGGAGATAAAGAGCCGGAAAGTGGAATCAAAAATCTGCTAAATTGTAGTAACGTTATTCTCAAATGGAAAATGTCACAATTTGCAATGCCAACATTCAAAATGTCGACACCACAATGTCGACAGTTATGATACCAATATTGCTGATATGGTGACATTAAACATAACAATGTACAGAATTTGGATGTATTCACAATGCCAACATTTTGCACAGACTGGCAGTGGAGGGTTAGGCGATATCTGCATCAGTAGAGGGTCCGAGGTAGGCACTATGGGGAGGGTTAGCAATTAGGATGCAGGACAGTAGATAGGGTTAGGAACATGTGAGGGTTAGGTTGTGGTGGGGAGCAGTTAGGGCTGGGCGCTTGGGAGAGGCTTAGGGTTAGGTTGTGGTGGGGAGCGGTCAGAGCTGGGCACTTGGGAGAGGCTTAGGGTTAGGTTGTGGTGGGGAGCGGTTAGAGCTGGGCACTTTGGAGAGGCTTAGGGTTAGGTTGTGGTGGGGAGCAGTTAGGGCTGGGCGCTTGGGAGAGGCTTAGGGTTAGGTTGTGGTGGGGAGCAGTTAGGGCTGGGCGCTTGGGAGAGGCTTAGGGTTAGGTTGTGGTGGGGAGCGGTTAGAGCTGGGCACTTGGGAGAGGCTTAGGGTTAGGTTGTGGTGGGGAGCGGTTAGAGCTGGGCACTTTGGAGAGGTTTAGGGTTAGGTTGTGGTGGGGAGCAGTTAGGGCTGGGCGCTTGGGAGAGGCTTAGGGTTAGGTTGTGGTGGGGAGCGGTTAGAGCTGGGCGCTAGGGGGAGGTTTAGGGTTAGGTTGTGGTGTGGAACGGTTAGAGCTGGGCGCTAGGGGGAGGGTTAGGTTGTGGTGGGGAGCACTTAGGGTTGGGCACTAGGGGGAGGCTTAGGGTTAGGTTGTGGTGGGGAGCGGTTAGGGCTGGGCGCTTGGGAGAGGCTTAGGGTTTGGTTGTGGTGGGGAGCGGTTAGGGCTGGGCACTAGGGGGAGGGTTAGGTTATGGTGGGGAGCGGTTAGTGCTGGGTTCTAGGGAGAGGCTTAGGGTTAGGTTGTGGTGGGGAGCGGTTAGGGCTGGGCACTAGGGGGAGGCTTAGGGTTAGGTTGTGGTGGGGAGCTGTTAGGGCTGGGCACTAGGGGGAGGCTTAGGGTTAGGTTGTGGTGGGGAACGGTTAGGGCTGGGCACTAGGGAGAGGCTTAGGGTTAGGTTGTGGTGGGGAGCAGTTCGGACTAGGCACTAGGGGGAGGGTTAGGTTGTGTTGGGGAGCGGTTAGGGCTGGGCGCTAGGGGGAGGCTTAGGGTTAGGTTGTGGTGGGGAGCGGTTAGGGCTGGGGGCTAGGGGGAGGCTTAGGGTTAGGTTGTGGTGGGGAGCAGTTAGGGCTGGGCACTAGGGGAAGGCTTTGGGTTAAGTTGTGTTAGAGAGCAGATAGGGCTGGGCACTAGAGGGAAGGTTGGGCTATGGGAGGGGAGGTTAGGGTTAAGCACTAAGGGAAGGTTTAGGGTTGAGTTGTGGTAGGGGGCAGTTAGGGCTGGGCACTAGGGGGAAGGTTGGGCTGTGGGAGGGGAGGTTAGGGTTAAGCACTAAGGGAAGGCTTAGGGTTAAGTTGTGGTAGGGGGCAGTTAGGGCTGGGCACTGGGGGGAAAGTTAGTGTTATGGTGCGGGAAGGGTGGTTAGGATTAAATATTAAGGGCTGGATTAGGATGCTGAAGAGCAAGGTTAGGGTTAGGCACTAGGGATGGTTAGTATAAGGTAGGGGAGGTTAGTGTTCGGCATTAGGGGGATAGTTATGGTTTGACTGCGGGAGGATAGTTTAGGGTAAGGCACTTTGGGGCAAGGGTAGGGTTAGAGGGAGGATTGGTCATACTCACTACCAGAAGCCATGTATGATGAGCCAGTATATACCTCTGGAGCCACCAGACCCACAGGCCTCCAACAGAATTACCCAGCACTCGCCTATCCCAGCTTCCAGCAGAATTACCTTGCACCCAACACTCGCCCATCCAAGACTACAGCAGAATGACCTCGCACCCAACACTTACCCTTCCCTGCCTTCAGCAGAATTACCTCCCACCTAACACTCACCCTTCCCAGCCTCCAGCAGAATTACCTCCCACCCAACACTCACCCTTCCAAGACTCCAGCAGAATTACCTCGCACCCAAAACTTACCCTTCCCTGCCTTCAGCAGAATTACCTCCCACCCAACACTCGCCCCTCCCAGCCTTCAGCAGAATCACCCTGCACCCAACACTCGCCCCTCCCAGACTCCAGTAGAATTACACTGCACCCAACACTCGCCCCTCCCAGACTCCAGTAGAATTACACTGCACCCAACACTCAGCCTTCCGTCTCCAGCAGAATTACCTCTCACCCAACACTCACCTTTCCCAGCCTACAGCAGAATTACACTGCACCCAACACTCGCCCTTCCCAGCCTACAGCAGAATTACACTGCACCCAACACTCGCCCTTCCCAGTCTCCAGCAGAATTACCCCCTGCCCAACACTCGCCCTTCCCAGCCTCCAGCAGAATTACTCCCTGCCCAACACTCGCCCTTCCCAGCCTCCAGCAGAATTACCCCCTACCCAACACTCGCCCTTCCCAGCCTCCAGCAGAATTACCCTGCACCCAACACTCGCCCTTCCCAGTCTCCAACAGAATTACCTCCCACCCAACACTCGTCCTTCCCAGCCTCCAGCAGAATTACCCTGCACCCAACACTAACCCTTCCCAGTCTCCAACAGAATTACCTCCCACCCAACACTCGTCCTTCCCAGCCTCCAGCAAATTACCCTGCACCCAACACTCGCCCTTCCCAGTCTCCAACAGAATTACCTCCCACCCAACACTCGTCCTTCCCATCCTCCAGCAAAATTACCCTGCACCCAGCACTAACCCTTCCCAGCCTTTAGTAACCGGCTCTAACATCCTTTGTGCCTACGAATTATCCCCTAACTCTTCTTAGTGTTCAGAATTAACTGCGTTGTCGGGAGACGGAATAATCCTGTAATAGGTCTCATTTTTCACGAGTCATTTTTCAGCAAGGACGAGGAATGGATAGTAACATCTAATTAGCCAGAAAGATTAATATTCCTGCGATTAGTGATAGACACTTAAGTTTGATTTAGGTCAGTGGTTTGCAGCGGAGTCAACTTACAGGAGCAAGCTCAGCACTTAAGCCGCCAGTGATTTCTGCAGAACGGGCCCAGAGAGACCCTAATCCGCCGTCCCACACCTGATTCACTAGTGCATTTGGATTTCCTTATTAAGCAGGATCTAGGTCAAAGATATTAAGAGCAGCATAACAAATTAGATAATGTTTTATTGGAGACGTGGAACGTGTCCAATTTCAGGAGTAATTATTCCGGAGCTCAAAGAAACATTCCAAGAGTTTGTCCTTCGTAAATCGGAATCAGGCTGGAAACAGCTTCTTTGCACTTTTTAAGTCTTGCTTCATAGGACATAAAGGTGGAAACTTGCATTTATTGGCAAGAGTACATCTTTTATTACGGGATTGGGTGTTGAGGGCAGTATAGCTCAGAAGAATCCCCCGAGCCCTATTTACCCTTATAGTCTGTACTTTGGGTGCTGTGGGTGACAATTCCTTTGTATATTATACCCCTGTCACACTGAAGCCCAAGCACTGACTGTTGTCCGACCCAGGGGACCAAACTCAGGGTTGGATCTTCAGTTATACTTAACCCTATTCACGCCGCTGCCGGGACTCCGTCATCTCCGCTCATACAGGATGCTTGGAGAGTATGACGTCTCCAATTGCTACTGATCCAGCTAATTAGCAGGCTTTTAGACATGACCCAGGTAATCAATTCCTTTAACCCTGCAGCCGACTTGGGTCAGAGGCAGGAATAACCCTGGTCATGACCTGGTCGGACTCTGGAAGCAAGACCCGGGTCGACCCTGTCCAGGGGTGGATTGGCCATAGGGCTCCCAGGGGCTGACATACCTCCGAGGCCTGTTCTGTTTGCTGCCATGTGGCCAGGCATTACAGACATTGCACCCCACTCATTAAGGTGCATACATATGGTGAGATATTGGCTATGGACAATTTACTATGCGATTTCCCTTGAAGTGCCCGGACCCCTAACCCCAGACATTGACTATATCTGATTTTGGCAATGGATAATATATAAATAATTGATTGCATTGCAAACTGGCAGGACAGCAAGGTCCGATGTAGAGTTGGATGATATTGCTAATCTAAATAGCTTTTAACATATCAAATGTAATTAGTACACAATGCACATGCAAAATGAAAATTTGAACTAAATTCGGAACAATATAGACATCCGCCCTCATCCCTTTAAAACGCTAATTGCTGTTTGCTAATATAATTGTACTAGTCAGGGTCAAATTACATGTGCATGGGTCTATTCTGAGAAGGGGAGGAGCTGTGACCAGGGCTGTGTGGGAGAGGTCAGGGTCATGTGGCTGTGCCGCATGGGTGTGGCCATTGTCATGTAGGTGTGGCCAGTGCACTGTGGGTTTGGCCACTATCATGTTTCCATAAATATGCAAAAGTCGAAAAATTTCAAGCATTATTCAAGGAAAATAGATATGCATTTTTCATACTATGATTTATGGCCAACCCCGTGGCCGCTGGTGGCTGCTCATCATCATCATCACACTGTCATGATGAAGGGCCCATTTATGTAGAGGCCTGGAGCTGTAGTCCCATCTGTGATATTGTTAATCTAGTCCTAGCAATAATGTTAATGGATAGAAGCAGTGACATTGCTATGGTGTAAGAGTTAGGGATTCTCCCTCTTCATATGTGAACTCGTACGTGACTGTCTACATCACACTATCGCATACCTCCCAGCAGGGCTATTTTTGTGCAGGCTCTAGCAGGAACTGAGGCCCTTATTCTAGTTCACTCTTTCTGACAAAATATTTCTTAGATGGACAAAACCATGTGCACTGCAGGTGAGGCAGGTGTAAAACCCCACCCAAATCTAATTATCTCTGCACAAGTAACACCTGCCTCACCTGCAGTGCACATGGTTTTGTCCATCTAAGAAATATTTTGTCAGAAAGAGTGAACTAGAATAAGGGCCACAGTTTCTGCTAGAGCCTGCACAAAAATAGCCCTGGTCATACCTCCCAGCATGCCCCTCTCCAGGAGGGACACAATGCTCCATACCTCCAAGCATGCCCCTCTCCAGGAGGGACACAATGCTCCATACCTCCCAACATGACCCTCTCCAGGAGGACACAATGCTCCATACCTCCCAACATGACCCTCTCCAGGAGGGACACAGTGCTCCATACCTCCCAACATGACCCTCTCCAGGAGGACACAATGCTCCATACCTCCCAACATGACCCTCTCCAGGAGGGACACAATGCTCCATACCTCCCAACATGACCCTCTCCAGGAGGGACACAATGCTCCATACCTCCCAACATGACCCTCTCCAGGAGGGACACAATGTTCCATACCTCCCAACATGACCCTCTCCAGGAGGGACACAATGCTCCATACCTCCCAACATGACCCTCTCCAGGAGGGACACAATGCTCTGTTTCTGGACGTCTCTCATAATGTATGATTGCTATTACCTGTGTGGAAACACCTTTCTTACCCAATTACCTGTTTAAAACAGGTGATGGCAATCATACATTACCAGGGAAGTCCAGAAACAGAGCATTGTATCCTCCTGGAGAGGGGCATGCTGGGAGGTATGGATAATGTATGATTGCCAGCACCTGTGGGGAGCTAGGTAACTGATAAGGAAGGTGTCACCACAGGTGCTGGCAATCATACATTACCAGGGAAGCCCAGGAACAGAGCATTGTGTCCTCCTGGAGAGGGGCATGCTGGGAGGTATGGATAATGTAGGATTGCCAGCACCTGTGGGGAGCTAGGTAACTGATAAGAAAGGTGTCACCACAGGTGCTAGCAATCATACATTACCAGGGAAGCCCAGGAACAGAGCATTGTGTCCTCCTGGAGAGGGGCATGCTGGGAGGTATGGATAATGTAGGATTGCCAGCACCTGTGGGGAGCTAGGTAACTGATAAGAAAGGTGTCACCACAGGTGCTGGCAATCATACATTACCACGGAAGCCCAGGAACAGAGCATTGTGTCCTCCTGGAGAGGGGCATGCTGGGAGGTATGGATAATGTATGATTGCCAGCACCTGTGGGGAGCCAGGTAACTGATAAGAAATGTGTCGGCACAGGTGCTGGCAATCATACATTACAGGGAAGCCCAGGAACAGAGCATTGTGTCCTCCTGGAGAGGGGCATGCTGGGAGGTATGGATAATGTAGGATTGCCAGCACCTGTGGGGAGCTGGGTAACTGATAAGAAAGGTGTCACCACAGGTGATGGCAATCATACATTACCAGGGAAGTCCAGAAACAGAGCATTGTGTCCTCCTGGAGAGGGTCATGCTGGGAGGTATGGATAATGTATGATTGCCAGCACCTGTGGGGAGCTAGGTAACTGATAAGAAAGGTGTCACCACAGGTGCTAGCAATCATACATTACCAGGGAAGCCCAGGAACAGAGCATTGTGTCCTCCTGGAGAGGGGCATGCTGGGAGGCATGGATAATGTATGATTGCCAGCACCTGTGGGGAGCTAGGTAGCTGATAAGAAAGGTGGCACCACAGGTGCTGGCAATCCTACATTACCAGGGAAGTCCAGGACAGAGCATTGTGTCCTCCTGGAGAGGGGCATGCTGGGAGGTATGGATAATGTATGATTGCCAGCACCTGTGGGGAGCTAGGTAACTGATAAGAAAGGTGTCACCACAGGTGCTGGCAATCATACATTACCAGGGAAGTCCAGAAACAGAGCAATGTGTCCTCCTGGAGAGGGGCATGCTGGGAGGTATGGATAATGTAGGATTGCCAGCACCTGTGGGGAGCTAGGTAACTGATAAGAAAGGTGGCACCACAGGTGCTGGCAGTCATACATTACCAGGGAAGCCCAGGAACAGAGCACTGTGTCCTCCTGGAGAGGGGCATGCTGGGAGGTATGGATAATGTATGATTGCCAGCACCTGTGGGGAGCTAGGTAGCTGATAAGAAAGGTGGCACCACAGGTGCTGGCAATCATACATTACCAGGGAAGCCCAGGAGCAGAGCATTGTGTCCTCCTGGAGAGGGGCATGCTGGGAGGTATGGAGCAATGTGTCCTCCTGGAGAGGGGCATGCTGGGAGGTATGGATATTGTAGGATTGCCAGCACCTGTGGGGAGCTAGGTAACTGATAAGAAAGGTGTCACCACAGGTGCTGGCAATCATACATTACCAGGGAAGCCCAGGAGCAGAGCAATGTGTCCCTCCTGGAGAGGGGCATGCTGGGAGGTTTGCTATCGGTGAGCGTTATCCCTCCTTATTTCTTCCTGCTCCCGTATTGAGTGTTATACCATAGACATTGTGACTCCCATAAGTCTTCTGCATCATTGGTCCTTGGAGCTTCGACCTGTGATCAGCGCACTACACACCCCACTAAATCAGGCTTCATTAACTAAAAGAACACATTTACTGAAGATAAAGGCACATTTTGTACAGGTGGCACACAATCTGCTCCCAAAGAATAATAAAGGAAACGAAGGGGGTGATTCAGTTTGGTTCAGTAAGCACCAAGCTCTTAAATGCCACCCGCCAGGCCAGCGAATCCCCCCCCACCCCACATGCGCGCAAACCCGCAACATTGGTTGCCAGACTGAATTTGGCTCACAGCAAGCCAATGTGAATTACCTCCTAAATCTTAAATGTAAAACTGCAGAACAGAAAACAATGAAATCTCCCTAATCGTTCCGTATTGGCGCACACTATAAACACATACACAACATTCAAAGGAGCCGCGTAGACAAAGAAATGCAAACACAAACCTTGCTCCCTGTATAGCGACCCCCTCCTCGTCATAAACGGGGTCGGAGAAAAAAACGCGATTGCAAGTCGAATATCAAACTACAGTACGTCAATTTCCATCTAAACCCTCGTTAGTTTGAATGATTTTGGATAATGATTTGGCTAGAAAGAAAATGAATGTTGGTCCCACAGCTTGTCCTGACGAGATTTAGCTCATTACTGGTTATCAATACCTAGAACCATCGCTCACCATTTAATAAAGGTGTAAGCGTAGGCCCGGCGGGCGCGAGGATGCTCTTGTTTATCCCAATAAGCCGTGTAATAAACTAAATGAAAGGGGATTGATCTGACCTGACGGCAATCTTGCTGCTTCAGGATTTTGCATTCATTTCTTTTTTAGGAGGTTTGCGCCGGTTCCTGTCTGTTCCTGTCTTTATGACCATCGAGACTTTGGGATGCAATCAAGAACAGATTTCTCAGGAATGCAATATTCCAGCCGGCGCCAAAGGGGATCTTGTTTAGTTATACATTTGTAGCTGCTGAATTTTGAATTGCATTCATGCCCAATTTATAAGGTACTGGGCCTGGGAGTACATTTATTTTATTTTTTTAAACTGAGTTCTTTTTTTACACCCCGTACACTGCAGGGTTATGGTATAAAACATCTACAGTGTCTACAGTCATATGGTCGACCACTAATGGTCGACAGTCACAAGGTTGACAGGGAAAAGGTCGAAATGGTTAAAAGGTCGACATCCAAAAGGTCCACATGGAAAAAGGTTGACGTGTTTTTAAAATGTTTTTAGGGTGTATATGTCGACATAGGTCGACATGGACACTGTCTAAGTGTACAGCCCCCCCTGCATGGCTCGCTGCACTCCCCATGCTTCGGGCTCGCTCACTATTTTATTCTCTCTAGACTCCCATGTGGATGGTAGGGCACGAGATACCGTCTGTTGGCACATGTCGGCTGAAAATTTAGTAAAAATAATGCATGTCGACCTTTTTCATGTCCACTATTTACATACTTGCTTACCGTCCTGGAATGGTTGGGAGGCTCCTGAAAATCTGGTGCCCCTCCCGTTCCCTGGAGAGCTGGACAAGTTGCCCACTTTCCCCGGAGCCCCCCCCCCACACCCCTCCACAAGAAAGTAGAAGTCAGTGGTCTGCGGGGGACCCAATTCGCGTTGAATAGCGTAATTTTAGCCATGCCCCACTGTACAGTGCCTGGTTTTTGCCACTGTATAACAGGGGGGGTTTGAGCCAAGAAGATGTGATCATGGAGCTAGGTCCCCCAACCAGCTTGGTCATGCCCCCTAGCTATCTGCTGCGCAGTATGACTAGGGTGGCCAATGGCGGGAACGGCGGGATTTGGGCCCAAAATTGCTGGGATTGGACTGTCCAATCCTGGGATTTCAGGATTAGACTGCCCATGCGCAGTCTAATGCCGGGCAGCGTCTGAGTAATCGCACAGACACTGACTGGCTTCTCCTGTCCATGACTGTGCAGCGTGACGTGTAAGAGGTCACGCTGCGCAGGCCGCACTGCCCGCCCTCCACGGCTCAGCTCCCCCTCCCTGGCCGCACTGCCTGCCCTCCACGGCTCAGCTTCCCCTCCCTGGCCGCACTGCCGGCCCTCCACGGCTCAGCTCCCCCTCCCTGGCCGTAATGCCTTCCCTCCACGGCTCAGCTCCCTGGCCACACTGCCTGCCCTCCACGGCTCAGCTCCCCCTCCCTGGCCGTAATGCCTTCCCTCCACGGCTCAGCTCCCTGGCCACACTGCCTGCCCTCCACGGCTCAGCTCCCCCTCCCTGGCCGCAGTGCCTGCCCTCCACGGCTCAGCTCCCCCTCCCTGGCCGCACTGCCCGCCCTCCATGGCTCAGCTCCCCCTCCCTGGCCGCACTGCCTGCCCTCCACGGCTCAGCTCCCCCTCCCTGGCCGCACTGCCTGCCCTCCACGGCTCAGCTCCCCCTCCCTGGCCGCACTGCCTGCCCTCCACGGCTCAGCTCCCCCTCCCTGGCCGCACTGCCTGCCCTCCACGGCTCAGCTCCCCAGGCGCACTGCCCACCCTTCATTCTGTCAGCCACACCACCCACCCTCTTCATGGACAGACACCTCTTCCCACCGGAGGCACTGCCCAACCGGCTCACAGCGCCCGGCTGCACCCGCCCATGTAAGTGAATATACAGGGCGGACGAGGCTTTTTTTTGTTAGGGAAGCCAATCATGGGACCTCAGGGATTGAATAAATGCTCCAGGATTGGCTTTCCTAAATACTGTATGACTATTTATCACAGCTGCCAATCATATTACAGTATTATATAAAGTACTATGCTTGGTGCGGCTTTGGATGAAACATCAAAAAATGTACACAGCCCTATGGGGTCTGCAGCAAAATTAGGCCATGATTCTTCCAAATGTTCCCCCTTCCCCTCCGTAAGTAAGCTGGCACAGGCAGGGCCCTCCTCCCTTTGTTCTTCCCTAGCACACTCCATGTCACCAGTGCTCCGCTCCCCATGTTTCCTCCTCTACATCGGTGACTCTGGCTGCTCGGCCATACCACGGACACCGTCACTGAATCCACCGCCCACCCACCACCTCTGCCGGCTACAGTATGTTGCCCTACTCCTTCTGTACTACCGCAGGCAGCAACTGGTGCACTATATGTTCCTCAGGTTTACCTGTGTCAGATCCTCTGTCTTCTTCTTGGTCTCCCCTGTGCCGTCCTGGTACGGCAGGATAAACAGCTCCGCCGATGTGGGCAGTCCCGGTAGGACGGCAACCAGGATCTGTCTGCTGCTCACTCCCGTGGCCTGTACACACAGATAGAAATATTATTGTATGCATACACTGTGGTAGATATAGGGGTGAGATGTACCAAGACTTGGAGAGAGAGATAAAGTTGAGCGTCTCACATTCGATTCTAGATAAATACCAGTTAGGGGTGAACTGGTTGCTATGGCAAACTTTCCACCAACTCTCTCCAAGGCTTGATACATCTCCACCTTGTAAGATAAAATGATGTGTGAGCGTGCGAGCAGGGCCCTCTTACCTTACAGTCATCACCCAGTATCATATAATAGCTTATTTCCAATTGTTACAGTTACTTCTTTCACTCCCTTTAGGAGCCTATTTTTTTTTTAAATTCCTGCTGGTGGGTGGTTGCAAATAACTGTCACAGTTTCCAGATCACCCAGTCGGTGCACACGTAGAGTTCACAGTTATATTTTCCAGATGGTGATGCATTGTGGTTGGCTGGGGAACATTTTTCCACATCACTTCACAAGGAAGCAGCCAGTCACAATGCCGATATTTGATATCGGTACAGTATGTGGTGCACCCGGCTCAGTCAATGGGATCTCAGGAACATTTCACTCATAAAAGTCTTCATTTGGCTATTAATATATAGATAATAATTTGATGCATCTCATTTGTGGACATGGTTTGATCCCAGAGGCAAACTTTTTGGAATCACGGTGCCCTGGAGTATAAGAATTTTTTTTTCGTGGCACCCCTAGGTCAAAAGTTTCTTGAGTATTTAAAAAATATATATATTAAATTAAATAAATTGTCTTTGTATGTGAACCTTAGGTCCAGTTATATTGTGAGGGACAGTATTCACTTTGGTCTGTTCTCATATTGTATGATTGGAAGCCACAAGCACTGAATTTCCCTATTACATTGACCATAAATAAAATGAATTGGTCCTGGACCACCATTCCAGGGCACCCCTGCAAGCGCGCTGAGGCACCCCAGGGTGCCACGGCACACAGTTTGGGAACCACTGAAATAGAGTATTAAGCCGCTACTGTCTGTAGGACGCCAGTATTAGCACACGTATGCAGCAGAGAACGGTCGGGATAAACAGAATATCCGTGTGAAGTCAGCGGGAATAAAGAGAAATGTGTTGTCTTAAGAGGTTGTACAAGTCCCTGAAGACAGGGACTGTCAGATCCTGTGGGGCTTACCATAGCTTACACAGCGCTTAGCATACACAGCGCCGTTGTTCTACTCAGCGCTGACTTTGTTGTTATAGCTGTACACAAATTGCCTATAATAATTCATCTGGGTTCAGTTTGGAAGGTCCTGGACTTCATCTACTGTTATTGTTTCTGTACGTTCACTCTGTAAGGCGCAGCAGAAGGGCCAATGCACCCTATACATAAAGGTAATAGTAATATTAATAACCGGCTGATGGGGCTCGTTACAACCTGGCAAAGGTAGACGGGGGGTTTGGGGGATCTGGGCAGATGACAGACATTTTACCCCTTTTCACCCCCATAGAAATCAAATTTTGAAAAATCTCTCTAGTGGGTGGCTGCAAATAACTGTCACAGTTTCCAGACCTCCCAGCAGGTCACATGATCCAAGTCAGCCGGCAGATGCACCCGTAGAGCTCGCTAACTGTCAGTTTCCAGAGCACAATGGTGATGTATTGTAAATGTCAGGTGGACGTTTGGTCAAATCCGAAACAAAAAAAACACCAACAAATTTCAGCAAATCTATGGCCTAAGGCAGGGGAGGGGAACCTTTTTTTCTGGCAAGGGCCATTTGTATGGTTAAAAAATCATTTCATGCGTCCCATGCTGCTCCGGCGGCTACCGCTGAATAAGACTCTCAGTCTCCGGCTGCCAGCACTGTCCCTAAATAAGGGGCTCTCGCGAGAAGGGCGGGCCAGGCACACTGGCTACAGGGGCCGTTTACCACACCTGGACTAAGGGGACGATTCTGGTTTACTATTAGTGAAATAAATTTGGCCCATGCCCCGATACCCGGGGGTTTGCGGCATTTCTGTGCATGTACAAACCCCAACTGCAAATGGCCTTGGTGAACGGGCTGTTTGTAACAGGGCGGGAGGAACAGGACCGGTGCTGATCATGGGAAAGCGGGCAAGACGAAGTGTGCCGGGGGGGGGGGGGGGGGGGGGTCGTCAGCCGACATCACATGACATCAGCTGCTCGCCCTGTCTTTGTCCCGGCGCCCGCAAATATAAGCCAGTCTCCACTGACTTGATTCAGTGAGGGCTGTATAGGCACGAGGGCATTTAAGAGCCTGTGAATTTTGTGATTGTCCCAAAAAAGTTGTGAGTGTAGTCATTACCCATAGAGACCCAGGTGATGGATTGATAGAGTGGCCAATATATAAAGGAGGAGTCTGGTGATGCTGCTTCCTGTTTGAGTCTGGATTCCCACCCTCCCTCCCTTGCTCTCTCAATTGCTACCTGGCCTGTTGGCCATCACCTAATTTGGCTTCGCGAAAATTTATTAGAAATTGTCGGGAAGGCGCTCTCGACCAGCTGTCATTTTGAGGTACAGGTGGTTGCTGTGCGGTATTGCCCCCCTTTGACAGGACGGCTGGTGAGTCCGGCGGGGCGGGGGGGTGGGACACGTTGGCCACTGAAGGGGCGGTAAGATTGTCACAGTGCGGGCTGTGCCTTAAATGGATGGGGGCGGTTCATCGCCCCGGTTATAAGTCGGGGCGTTGTAGTCATCACCATTACTAACACTTTTTGACCTGAGCTGGTCTCCAAGCGCTTTCCTGGCCATCCCTTTACAATAGGGTCATACCACGTAATAAATATCCATGACCTTTCACTTATGCAGTTGTTGTCCGTGTCTTTATTTTAGGATAAGGTGTCTGCATGATTTATTTCTAGGGGTAATATAGAGTAAAGTTAAGGTAAATGTCAATCATTATAATTCAATAGGCACCTTAATATTCGTATATATGTATATAAATAATAATAATATGATTCTTATTCACAAGAGCTCACAATATAATGAAGGTAACAAAAAAAGTTACATTTAACTATTCAAAACTCTTTATTGAAGTGTGTAAACGGATATAATTGGCAGCCGAAGAGATAACGAGGCATAAAACGGTGTCTCTCGGCTGTGAGCCGGGAACGAGCAGTGTCCCCATTGTGTGCCGTGTGTTGACTGCAGGTTTACACTGCGACTATTTTAATTAGCAGACGGAATTGAGGTTCTGGCACAGCTGGCACTGACTCGCCGCACGCTGCACCTGCTCCCCAGAGGAGCCGCATTGGGAATAGGAGCCAGGGAGCATCCGGCAGATCCCGGCTCGCACTGGTTGATTAATTGCCAGCGTAAGCTTGGCTGAGCATCCAGGGCGCCCGTGGCTATCGCTGCAGAACAGGGGCCATGGCTGCAGGCTCTGCTCAGGCGCCGGACACCATAGCTGTTTAGTAATCGCAATAACAAAAGCATAACTAGAAAATGACTGTTTTTCCCTCCGTAGCAGATTTCCCAGAAGTGCTTCAATAATGTATAACGCTGCTTTCAGGATGTTCGGTAAAATAAAAAATAAAAAAAAAACATTGTTTCGAGCTAGCTACAAATCAGCCCTGTAAGGGGTAAACAGATGGACGCGGACACAGCGGACTGTGTGGAACATGTCATTTAGTCTCTCAGCTGGAAGGATGCGACTCCGAAAATAGGACGGTCCCTTGTCACCACTTTTCTTTCCGCACAAAAGTTTTCTCTTTGGAAAATCAGGATTGTCGGGGAAAAGACTCAGAAGGTAAAATGACAACATGTGATCGCGGCCCGCAAGCTTGCATTCTGCAGGCGAAGGCAAATTTAAAGGGACCCTATCATAGGTGCTGATTCAGACCTGGAGCCCAGCGACCAGTTAGCTGCCTCCCCGCCAAGAGTAACCCCGCCCCGTCACACCCATGTGAAGTGAGGAATCGGGTTTGCTGCTGACGTCGGCGTCCCTCTCCCTCCCAACGGCCGG
Source organism: Crinia signifera (assembly GCF_055691185.1). Taxonomy (NCBI): domain Eukaryota; kingdom Metazoa; phylum Chordata; class Amphibia; order Anura; family Myobatrachidae; genus Crinia; species Crinia signifera. The sequence continues at coordinate 285,296,618 of NC_139222.1, read as the reverse complement.
GATCCGCCTCATTTTTTTTGGTGGTACTCCCAGGAAATGCCCAAAAACACCCGGCGCCTGTCAATCATCTTGCAAACGGCCAGCGATGGTGTTTGGCATTGAGTATTGCCATAAAAAAATAAAATGCATTTACTCTAAGTCGCCGCGATTCAAGAACGTTTAGGAACTGTAGACCTAGAACACTAAAGTCTGATAATAAGCTCAGGACCGAGACTATAAATGACAGTACACGCTGCATTTGGCAAACCACGGGGACGTTTTCCAAGTCAATGTGTCACTTACATACATGAGCGCTCTCTTAATCACACGGCTGATGTCTCTTCTCCATTCGGGAATATCGGGGTTGTAGTCGTCCATGTTTGGAGAGAAGGACAATCGGAGAGACTGGAACTGCTCTGTAATCAGAAGGTCAGAGGGTGCGGTAACACCGGGGTCACAGCAGGGAAACGTGTACAGTATATCTCACAGAGCGCGGCCATGTACTCAGAGCTGAGACACGGCACTGGGCACTTATTGTGGTCCCATACATCAGGGACAGACCGTCCTAACAGCATTGTAGGCCCCGGACACAGCACTGGGCACTTATTTTGGGCTCCGGACATAGCACTGCACTGGGGGCCCCACATACATTTTATATAACGCATCATACGTTATTCCTCGTGCAATCCTTTATCATCTCTTCATATGGTTCAATACAGTAACTGGCTGTCAGCTGCTCAAAAGGTTTTTTTTTTTGTATTGACCAAATTGGTTCTCCAAGTGGGCACAGAGGGAGACTATAATAGTGTGCCAATTGCAGCGAGCCGTGCCAGGGGACGCGGCACACTTATACGTTGTCTATGTTGACATCACTTTAACATCCACACAGACACTAATTGGGGGTCCATGCCGACGGGTGTCAACAGTGACACAAAAAACCTTAAAAAAACTCATGTCGACCTTTCATTGTATTAACATTTAGCTTGTTTCAACCATTTGTCAATGTTGACCTGTTGGACCTGTTGTATGTCAACGTTTGTCAATGTCGACCTATTGAATAGGTCAACTTAGACACTTTAGACCTTTCCATCCACACCCCTGAGTGTTGGGGGTGATGCCACCCTAGGCCGGGCACAACAGAGAAGCCCCTTTGGTCTTTAAAACAATACAGGACTATGCTATTAAACCAACGCACGACAGTTTTCGGAAAGCGATAACCAATCCAATACAAGGGGCGTGGTTTCGCTCATCTCCAGCAGAAACGTTTTCCAGAACTTTTCCTTGAAGGCAAGTAAGGCCTGGAGGGGGCTTACCATAGACGGCGATGGTCTTGGTGTCCTGGAGGATAGAGTTTCCTGCGGCAACCTGGACGGTGATGCTGGTCATACCCTCCGCGCTGAATGTGAAGGAGATGCTACGGTCCAGCTTGATAACAGGCTGCACAGAGAGGAAGATAAGAAATAAAGACAGCGGCGAGAAGAGAGAATTAGGGCTGAGAGTTACCAGCGTGCAAATAACGTCAGACATTTCCTAAATGGAGATTACAGCAATGTATTATATGGGCCTAACAGCCATCTCCACACAGCAGCTGAGCACGGCGCCCTGGGACCGGCGCTGTTATCTTCCAGAAACAACATTGTAGCAAAGAGAAAAAGAATTCGATGTTCCAGCTCTTTTAGCCCCCACACTGCATGTGCCCGTCGGCTGGAGAGACGACGGGCGCTCATTATGGCAGAGATAAGAGACCGAGCAACCCCTGGAAGATGGAATACACAGAACTTTCGGGACCTCACAGAAATAATATATAGAAGTAAACATGTTTTTGGCCCCTGAGCCAATCAATACAGTACAGTATGTTAGCGTCGGGGGCTGAGGCTGGAGCGGGGATTTCAGGATTAGGTTGAATTAGAATTAGGCTGGCGCTGCATGGCATCACAAGGCTGGGCATGAGGGAACAGAAATCCTCAAAGTATTAACTTGGCAAACTAACTGGTTATAGCCGCAGACTATGAGCAACTTGTTCTAGAAGTCACTTTGAGAGCTGGACGGAGTCTTATGCAGAGTGACCGGTGTCTGCACTGAATCAGCCTTCAAAATATGCACAGGTGGAGTATCCCTTATCCAAAGTGCTCGGGACCAGGAGCATTGTGGATAATGGATTATTCCATATTTCGGAATAGTTTTCAGTGAGGTGCCATGGGGACGGGACCCGTGTGTGAACGCAAAATGCATTTATGTTGTATAACCACATCAAACACATGGAAAACACACAACAATATTTAATTTGTGCATGAAACAAGGTTTTAAAACATGCAAAAACAAATTGTGTCCTATCTCAGGCACTTCATTTGAGTGCTAAGCAATCATTTTCTGTGACGTCAGCCGCCCCGTGCACCGTTGTTTTGAGCACACCCAGGAAACACTGGAAGCCCCCATTCACTAGCCCCCTGTCCTCCTCCTGCCCACCCCACTCCAAGCAAACGTCTCTGCGACTGTGATAAAATGGAGATGAAGGGCATGTGGCCGTCTCTTCCAGAAGCCCGGTCAAGCCTGAAGAGATCGGATTGTCTCCTGGGAAGATATAGGGCTCATGCACAGTTGTACGGCCACGTTTTGTGCTCTCCGAAATGTTATTCGAAATGCAGACAAGTTTTATGTTATGTAAGCTGAACTTATTTATAAGAAATAATATGTGGAACTACTACATTAATCAGCATCTGCATTTTATGGTTTTATTTACACTTTTATATTTAGACAAATACAGGGGGGGGGGGGGGGTGTAAGAGTAAGGGACAGAGCGGAGCTGCTGCACATGACCAGGTGGTAACAGCTTCTACCAAGTTTGCTGTGTGTGTGTATCTGAGGCCTCAATCAGTGCACTGGAGAGCAGCTGCCAGAAAGAAGAGACAGGAGCCTTACCATGAGGTGGGAGAATGTGAGCTTAGACAGTGCAGTACTGCTTCTATTAGGTTTGTGTATTTATTATGGGATGTTTAACCTTTTCATGACCACATATATAGTATATAAATGTGTGATACAGCCTATACTATAGACCAGGGGTTCCCAATCTTTTTTGATTCACGGCACCCTAGAGAATCAGAATTTTTTTCACGGCACCCCTAGGTCCCAAAAAAATTAAGTAGATTGGGTTTATATGCGATTCTTAGGGTCAGTTATGTGGTAAAGGGCAGGATTTGTTTCTGTTTGTACACATTCTATGATTGGCAGCCACCAGCACTGGTTTTGCTCATTAATAATTAACCATTAATAATTTGAGTTGGTCCTAGACCACCAAGCCGCGGCACCCCTGCATGTGTTCCGAGGCACCCCAGGGAGCCGCGGCACACAGTTTGGGAACCACTGCTACTGTAATGTTACATATTATTACTGTATTCCATACAGTATACAGTGTATAAAAGCCCAATGTGTACATATGTCCAGGGTCGTTATTGGGTTCTTCTACCCTCAGACTCCCACACTAGCTCCAGTGTTCTACAGAGTGGGAGATTGTGGACGGAATTTGGAAACCCCCTCTGTAAATCCGGCTTTGCCACTGACTAATGTTAATATTTCAGGTAAGAGAGGTGGCTACAAATGGGCTCACAAATGTGCACAGTCTCCAGAAAACATGGCTTGCAAGGGAAACCCAGAACCAGTTATGCTGCGCACTTCTCTTATGTAACGGCTCTAAGCAGAAGGCTGAATGCACCTCACTGTTATTTCCCAGCCACCAGACGTATGTCAGGGTCCCCACGTTGTTCGGCCAGAGGACCACCGAGGCATTGACTTCCTTGTTCTTCGTGGTCACAAAAGGCACCACCAGGTGTATGTGCTCCAGGGGGGCTGCGGAAAGAAAAGACCACTCTGTGTCACAATCATTTGTACAGGATGAAAAAGTCACAGCTGGCAACACAAACATCCAAACTCAGATGCAGAAATGTGTCTGACACTGTCCCAAGGAAGCCTCCTATCTATGCATTGTAATGTGAAGACATTCTAGTGTGTTACACTAGTGCCCTCTGCTGAAAAACAGGAGAATTGCAGACAGCATTAATATTGCGTCTGATTCATGTTTGTAGTTCGTAAAAAGCAAAAAAAAGCAAGTAAAACCCTCATTCACACTACACAATATCGCCAACAAACGATTTCATCAACGGCTATGTACTATCTCGGTGAAAGATATAGCGCATACAGACTGAACGATATCATATGGGATATTGGGCATGATACTGGTTCACTTGCAAATCAAGTTCTTTCTCTAATGGACAAAACCATGTGCACTGCAGGTGGGGCAGATGTAACGTGTGCAGAGAGCATTGTTCAGTGACGTCACTCAGCCCCCGCTTGTACATGCAATCGTAGACGATATAGTCAGCATTGATCTGCATGTACAAACGACAGTAGATATCAGTAATGACGGTGAGTGCATACACTGGACAATATGAATGATATATTGTTCACGATTTTGTTGATATATCTTTAAAGATATATTGTCTAGTGTGTATGGTATCTAAGCAACAGGACAAAACCATGCTGCACTGCAGGGGGGCAGATGTGCAGTGAGAGTTAGATTTGGGTGGGTTGTGTTTGAAGTGAAATCTAAATAAGGTTCCATGTCCCAAGTAATGGAGACAGTGTTCTCACCAGATCGTTTAGCACACGCCGCCGGTAGATCGCTCAGCACACGCCGCCGGTAGATCGCTCAGCACACGCCGCCGGTAGATCGCTCAGCACACGCCGCCGGCAGATCGATCAGCACACGCCGCCAGCAGATCGTTCAGCACACGCCGCCGGCAGATCGCTCAGCACACGTCGCCGGTAGATCGCTCAGCACACGCCGCCGGTAGATCGCTCAGCACACGCCGCAGGTAGATCGCTCAGCACACGCCGCCGGTAGATCGCTCAGCACACGCCGCCGGTAGATCGCTCAGCACACGCCGCCGGTAGATCGCTCAGCACACGCCGCCGGTAGATCGCTCAGCACACGCCGCCGGTAGATCGCTCAGCACACGCCGCCGGTAGATCGCTCAGCACACACCGCTGGTAGATCGCTCAGCACACGTCGCCGGTAGATCGCTCAGCACACACCGCTGGTAGATCGCTCAGCACACACCGCTGGTAGATCGCTCAGCACACACCGCTGGTAGATCGCTCAGCACACGCCGCCGGCAGATCGCTGGTTTTGCCCAGTTGCTGGCTTTTTCCCCCCTTTACTTACAAACTTGAATCAGGCCCATGGTGTATGTATCTTTCACAGGTCATTCTAATTAAAATGTAAATAATGATAACCAGCTGATGTGCCCAGTTTCACCCGGGCAAAAGTTTACTAAATGGATTATTTTACTCCTTTTCACCCCCTTACAAGTCAATTTTTTTATTTTTTATTCTTGCTTAGTGGGTGGCTGCAAATAACTGTCACAGTTTCCAGACCTCCCAGCAGGTCATATGTTCCAGGTCACCCAGCAGGTGCACAGGGAGACTTCACCAACTGTCACATATTCCAGAGCACAGTGGTGATGCATTGTACATGGCAGGCACCTATTTAGCGAAAATAACCCCGATACGAAGGAACCATTTTACAGTACAAGGCCAAATGGTGTCAGCAAGTCTACAGATCAATAGCTTTAATTTGGTATAAGATGGGACAACAGCATCATAAAAATAGGTCACTCGTAAAATTTGTCCTTCTGCTATTAATTTATAGATAATAATAATAATAATAATAATAACAACAACAACAACTTGCCTCATTATATTGCATCCTTATGGGCAGGTTTTTTTGTTACCAAAGAAAATTGTTACAGTATTATTATTGTTTATAACACTATTACATTTACTGACAGGCAACATTTTTTACTGACATGCTACTAATGCACTTCTAAAATATATTAAACTAAAAGTGCTCGGAGCACAAAGGGTTCAATCCCTGGAAATAGAAGGATCAGAACATATTGACATTTAATAAACTGTAATATGTACTAATCTCCGTACAGTACATTTCATATGAATGGGCACAAATTTGACCTTTTCTGTCCCAATATTGATCCCTGACAATTATGATGGAAAAAATATCACAGGCCGAAGGGGCTGAAGCTAATTTTTTGTTTTTATTTAACCAAGTGAAACTTCAGCAGCTGCAGGCGTTATCGGAGATAATGATTAGCTGGGGTTTCGAGGTATTTATAATCTAATGACGGGGATCCCTGCGGCGAGCAGATTATTATAGACCTGCACACAAAGGGTACTGCTGAACAGCCAGGCGAGAGCGTGTGATGAATTATTTATTCGGAACAGTAGGGGGCAGTGCCTGGCTCCAAATCACTTGCAGCGTCAGTGGATTATTGCAGCTTGGAACTTCTTAGAAGTTTGCAACTAGAACAGAAATTCTACCTTGTGCTTTGCCCTTAATGGGGCGCACTCAGTGCGGAGAGGATACAACAGGCGGCACTTTTATCTCGGGAAAATGCTGAGGAAACTCTTCCTTTTATCTGATGAAGAGAACGAGTCCACAAGTGCTGATTGGTTAATATTAGAGAAGATGGATGCAGTGGCGGAACAACAGGGGGTGCAGGGGATACAACTGCTATGGGGCCGGGGTGCTGGGGGGGGGGGGCTCCAATGCTGGGGTACTGTCACTAGCATAGGCGAATCTAGGGGGTGATCTGGGGTCCATTTTGTAGCTGAGGGATGGGGCTTTCTAACGAGCCCAGCCCCGTGTCTCTAGCCCCCTGGGAACCAGAGATACTGCCAGTCAAACCTGGAACGTTTTCCCTATAGGATAACATGGGACCCGCTAATTCCGACCCCCACCCAGTTCAACAGCTGCCAGTTCCCCCTTCGGCATCACTGAAGCTCGAGGTTGATCTCAGTCGAACCCAAATCGCTGGGCCTTCAATCTGATACCAGGCTGGATCCATATGGGTTAATTGGTTCCAAGGATATTGAGGTTGAACCGTTTTTTTTTTTTTTTTTTTTTTTCATTTCTTAAATGTAATTTCATGACTGTTTATGTTCTTTGAGGGCAGAGTTCTCTGGAACCAAACAGCCCAGTTTCACAGGACCAAAATCATTCGAAGCCAACTCAAAAGTTCTTCAATATGATACTGGTTTACTCATGTAAATGGGTCAGTTTGTTCCGAAGATATAGCTGGTTGGTTAAAGGGGGGTAGGGAGAGGGGAGTGGTTGTCTCTCCCCCTCACACCAGAAAATCCCTGCATGATCCTGGGACCATATTCCCGGGTAAATCCCTGCATTTTCTGTTGTGAAAGGGGTATTATTTAAAATAGCCGTGACCTGCAGTGCTCTGAATGCAGCCGGGCAGCTCTCTGCCCAGCTGTCAATGACTGTCACCCCTGCAGCTTCCGCTCCAATTCTTCTCCCCACTTTCACCTCAGCCCGCCCCCCCTTTAATCATGTGGTGCCGGTGCCCGGCGTGCTCCCCCGACATCACGCCCAACAACAGTGCGCACAATATTTCAAATGTCCACTCGGCTAGAGGGGACACCAGGAGGGGAGTGGGAGCGTGCTCTGCGCTGCGCTCTGCTCCTCTCCCCATAGAAGCAGCTGCACCGCTCTCCATCTCTCCCTGCAGCAGCAGCGAAGGCTCATATAAAAATTTACAGTAAGTGGCACTTTTGGGAGCATTGCTTAAGGGACACTACAAGTGGCGGTATGTGGGGGCATTACGCATAATGTGTGGCTTAATGTGTAAGGGGCATTACGGTGTGCAGCATCATGTGTAAGGGGCATTATGTGTGCAGTATCATGTGTAATGAGTACTATGGTGTGCGGCATCATGTGTACTGGATACTTTGGTGTGCGGCATCATGTGTAATGGGTACTATGGTGTGCGGCATCATGTGTAATGGGTACTATGGTGTGCGGCATCATGTGTAATGGGTACTATGGTGTGCGGCATCATGTGTAATGGGTACTATGGTGCGCGGCATCATGTGTAATGGGTACTATGGTGCGCGGCATCATGTGTAATGGGTACTATGGTGCGCGGCATCATGTGTAATGGGAACTATGGTGTGCGGCATCATGTGTAATGGGTACTATGGTGTGCGGCATCATGTGTAATGGGTACTATGGTGTGCGGCATCATGTGTAATGGGTACTATGGTGTGCGGCATCATGTGTAATGGGTACTATGGTGGGCGGCATCATGTGTAATGGGTACTATGGTGTGCAGCATCATGTGTAATGGGTACTATGGTGCGCGGCATCATGTGTAATGGGTACTATGGTGTGCGGCATCATGTGTAATGGGTAGTATGGTGTGCGGCATCGTGTGTAATGGGTACTATGGTGCCATCAAGCAAGAATCCCCTAGCAATGAGCACGTAGGTAAGCAGCACTTATGTGGCAAATATGTAATGGGCATTACGGTTCGTTATAAAGTATGTAATGGGCATCATGATGTGTGGCACAATGTGTAATAGGCATTATGGTGTGTGGCCTTATGTGTAATTGGCATTAGGGCGTGTGGCTTTATGTGTAATGGGTATTACGGAGTTTGCTAAAATGTGTAATGGGCATTACTGTGTATGGTCTAAAGTGTAATATCACACCCCTTTTTGTGATGCCACGCCTCCTTTCCATGAGGCCACACACCCTTTTTGCTGCGCAGCTACGCCGCACAAAAGTCCCCCTACTGTTATGTCTAGATCTGGGACCACCCATTACCATAATTCTAGATTCGCCTATGGTCACTAGGTAGACATACATTAGGGTCAGGCATGTCCAAAGTCCGGCCCAGGGGCCAATTGCGGCCTGTGCTGTCATTTCAAGCAGCCCGCAGCCTCTAGCCAGAGGCGGATGGAGCATCAGATGCGGGACACACAGCACTAAAGGTGGGGCCCCGGCGTGCGCGCCTTTACCTTGCTGTCTGCAGCAGTGAGGAGGTGCCGGCCGCCACAGTTAGATGTGTTTGGCATCTTTCAGGTGAGTATGCATCCAACCCCTGCAGCTGCACTTGTATATCACCCTCCTCCACAATCACAGTGACAGCAGTGTGTGGGGAGGGGGGGAAGCTTGCTCCTCTAACATGCAGAGTGGAGGAGGGCGGCAGCGGGAGCTCAAGCATCTCCTGTCCTTGCAGTTCCTGCTTTGCCTCTCTGTCCTCTGGCTCACAAAAGGGGCTGGGAAACATACAGAGAAGGGAGGGGACAGGCAGGGGGACATACAGTCAATGGGGGCAGAGTGGGGGACATACAGTGAAGGAGGGTCAGGCTGGGGGACATACAGTGAATGGAGGCAGTGATGGACATAAAGGGAAGGGGGGCATGCTGTAGGACATAGTGAATTGGAGTCATACAGTGAATGGGAGTCATACAGTGAATGGGGGCAGATTGGGGGACATACAAGGAAGGAGGGTCAGGCTTTGGGACATACAGTGAATGGAGGGTCAGGCTTTGGGACATACTGTACAGTGAATAGAGGCAGTGATGGACATTAAGAGAAGGGGGGATAGGCTGGGGGACAGAGTGAATGGGTGCAGAGAGGGGAACATACAGTGAAGGAGGAGCAGGATGGGGGACATACAGAGAAGGATGGTCAGGCTGGGGAATTTACAGTGAAGGGGGCAGAGTGGGGGGCATACAGTGAATGGGGCAGGCTGGAGGAAATACAGAGAAGGGGGGGGGCAGACTAGGGAATATACAGTGAAGGGGCAGGCTGGGGGACATAAAGTGAATGGGGGCAGAGTGGGGGGCATACAGTGAATGGGGCAGGCTGGAGGAAACACAGAGAAGGGGGGGGGGGCAGACTAGGGAATATACAGTGAAGGGGCAGGCTGGGGGACATAAAGTGAATGGGGGCAGAGTGGGGGACCATTCTGATGTGATTAATGATTCAAAGAATGTCAGGCTGAATGGTCGCCCCCCCCCCCCCCCACACACACACATTTTCACCTCACCAAAACTGGCCCTTGTCGCAAAAAGTTTGGACACCCCTGCATTAGGTGGACCACTGAATATCGGCAGGGCTTAAGAGAATCGGCACTGCGTACGCAATATAGCAAATCTTACCAGCTGCTCCTTATGGCGCACCAATAAACCAGGCTGACAAATGGAATTATTCTGTTTCCTCGTTCATTGGTTCAAAAAAACCAACAATTTAAAAAATAAAAATGTAACAAAACCAGGCACGATGGTACAGATATTGTTACATTATGGATAATCATTATTGCAACGTTCCATCCAGCACTATCTTATCAGGTTAGTCTAGCGATCACAGAACATCCATTGTACCCAGGCGTGGAGCTGCTGCCACATACTGCAATTCCCCATGTGAATCTCAGACTGTCCCAAATCCAAGAAGTCTGTACCCATCAGCCTTGTGCCCAGTCAAGCCAAGAGGGGGGGGTGTAGCGGGTCCCACGGAGTAGCAAGCCAATCACATCTCGCCAATCACAGCTCACCAATCACAATCTCATAGCCGCACCCTTTGTGCCAGTGCAGGTACAGATGTGTTCTAATCCACCCAGTGTCTTGGGGCTATGTGGCACAAGACTCTTGGCATGTCATTGATAACCAGTTTTATACTTTTGCCTATGTAGTGTACTGGGAATTTATGATCTCCAGTTTCCTTCCAGTTGTCAGTGTAAATCTCCCTGACGCTATATGGCAAAATACATGGCGGGCGCTACCAATGACAGCTTGGGTCTGTGAGGTCATTATGCCTAACCTGGTAGATCCATGGGTACTTGTTTCCTAGCAAATTGCTTAGTGGGCGATTCTACGTAGGAAAATCGCATTGCATCACATGGGCCATTTTAGTGCCGTGCGATGAGATTTTTTAATGTAATTTATTCACTACTGTGTTAGCCCCGGGGGATCGCATTGCACCTTCCGCAAAATCGCATGCCATTTTATAGGGTGAGATGCCATGCCATTAGCTATACATTTGTATGAGATACAATGAGGATTTTTGGGGAACCCCCTCACTATCCACGCCACCCTGAATAGTGATGAGCGCAGCGAGCCCCGCGAGGGTCGGCGGAATGCATCCTCCTGACTTTTTCATACCCCACTATCCATGTCGGCGTGGAGTTGATTTTATATAGTGTGGCGAGCGCAGCGAGCCACCAAGCCCGAAGCGTGGCGAGTGCAGCGAGCCCCGCGACGGTACGGGGAGCTCGCTGCGTTCGCCACACTTAGGGCTCCGTGGCTCGCTGCGCTCGTCACACTATATAAAATCAACTCCACGCCGACGTGGATAGTGGGGGTATGAAAAGGTCGGGAGGACGCGTTCCACCGCCGCTCGCCACACTTCGGGGTGGCGTGGATAGTGGCGGGGTCAGTAAAACCTCATTGTATGTCATACAACTGTATAGATAATGGCATGGCATCGCACCCAATAAAATCGCATGCGATACAATCCCCCGGGGCCAACACAGCAGTGAATTACATAAAAAAATCGCATTGCATCGCATGGCACTAAAATGGCCCATGCGATGCGATTTCACTACGCTACCGTACCTAGGAAATCTGGGCGCCCTGCTAGGAAACAAGTTCCGATCCATGTCACCGTAGCATTGTTAGAGGAAATATGACATTACTAACATTGTATCCTTTATTATGTCCCAAGCCTTGTCCCCGGACTGTCCAAATGAGTTACAGCTTTTTTGAAGGGGATTGTGGGTGTGACAGAATAAGCACGTTTCACCTGTTTTACAATGTCACAACTGTCAATGCATGGCAGCCTTAGCAGATACATAACCCACCTGCTGGCGTGCCAGTGGCATCATTTACCATCTGCTGGAAGGAACATATATAGAACCAGGACAGTGTTCTGTGTGCAGGCACGGTAAAACGCGTTGGTTTCATAAAACGGTCCCTAGAAGACTCTTGGGGTTTATCAATATTTCTAAGCCTCTGAGAAGGTAAAGATCTGGTTGTGAATAGATCAGGGGAAGCCCCCGTTACATCTATAGGAATGGCAGGTACCTGTTATGTGTAGGTACAGCACAGCGCTGTCAGAGCCCAGGTTGTTGTCCACTGTTACCAGCACCCTGTAGATGCCCACGTTCTGGTAGACATGCTTGATCCCATCCTCTGTTGCGCTGAGATTGGCGTAGGAGGCGGCGATACCATCCCCAAATTCGACCTGAATGTTAGTCCTCTGAATATCCCCCTGCACAAAGACAAGAGCAGAATAAGTCATGTAGGGCACTAGCCCGGCAATGGGGGATTCGTACACATTGGGGATGTTTAATACTTATACTGGGGTCCTCACTAGTGCAGGCAGTGGGCATGTTACCCCTGGCACTGTGCATGGTACCCCAGGCACGGAGCATGTTACCCCAGGCACTGTGCATGGTACCCCTGGCATATATAACACAGCACGGCGCTTACCCCAGAACGGTATAGTGGGGTGTAAGTATGAACACCCTACATACCCATTTTTGTGGGCATGCCCAAGAAACACTTGGTGTATCCCTGCGCCCACCCCCGGCCCTCACCCTCTGGAGCGAAAGACCCGGGGAGTGTGAAACGCAACGGTCCTGCTCACTCCCGGGGGTTTGCACTTGCACATATTCACCCATGCGCAAACCCCGAACATGGGGGACAGTGCCGAATTTGGCCTGCTACAAGCCAGTCTGAATTACCCCCTTCTATACCATTATCGAGAAAATTAATTCAATGTTAAATGGGGTGTGGTATATTAGGTCGACAATGTCTATGTCAACACCAAAAGGATGCACAAGGTCAACACTGAAAAAAAGACAGCAAAAAGTCAAACAAGAAAAAGGTTGACACATGAAAATGTCGACACATGTTTTTCACAATTGTAGTGTCAATGGCGACACGCGGATGGAAGTGTGAAAAAATTACCCCCCCTTACTACACACACAAATAACTCATGTCAACCTTTGCTTGTGTCGTCCTTTGCTTGTGTCGTCATTTTGACAATGTTGACCATATATTTGAAATACATATGAAATAGGTCGACATGGCTAAGGTTAACAACAAGGTCGGAAGGTCGACAGTCAAAATCCAGGACAAAAACAAAACAAAACTCATGTTGACCTTTTGACTGTCGACCTTCCCATTGTCAACCTAATGATTGGGTCAACCTTCCGACCCTGTCGACCTATTTCATGTGTCGACCTGTTCTGTCAACCTTTACTGGTCAACCTAATGTATGTCGATCTTCAGAGTGTCGGCACTATGACCAATACCCAGGTGTAGCCACTACTGGGGGGGGCTTGTTGAGGGGGTGGTTAGGGTACGCTGCGCGGATCGGTGCTTAGGCACTTAGTAGGCGGGATTAGGCTTTAGCGGCGTTTAGGCTGTGGTGGGATAAGGGGCACCAGGGGCAGGGTGACCTCTGACCTCCGAACTCTATCGGGATTCCCTCCTTTGGGATGCCGGTGTCAGTATCCTGACCAATGGTCATCTGTATGTATTCCTTGTTGTGCTGCCAATAACAATCCCCGTGGTCCTCTACACGTTTCTTCGCCTTATCTATGCTCAGCGGCTTCCTCAGGATAAAGATAACACACGCCTCCTGAGGAAGATAAGGTGGAGAAACGCGTAGAGACCACAGGGATTGTTATTGGCAGCACACAGACCGGAACCAGTGGACAACCTCTGGATAAGACCGCAAGTATAGGACTGCACCAGCGGCCGGAGTGTTCCATCGGGGACTGGAAGCCGGAATCCTCACCCTATTGCTGGAACTTATCGAAGTATACAAACCACTATATTATGTGCACATAGGTGGGGACTGAGTATGGATACTATCCTAAACTAATACACTAACCGGTTCTAAACAAAGGACGTTTTATTGGAAATCGCATGCATCTACGAACCATCCTAACATAAGGAGCAGGGGAATTCGGAGTTTTTACTCAATCTCTTATATATTTGGCTACATCTGTCACTCAAATGTGTGTGAGTGTGTGTATAACGCTGGGTGGAGCCTCTGACTCACATGACAGAGAACCAGCCCAGTGAGCCCACAGTGCCAGACACCCTCTGCCTCTCCATGTTTCCCAGCACTGCTACTCCACAGCCACCAGGTGAGCGCCCCCCGCCGCACACCACACACACCCCCCGCGCCCCCCTCCCGCGATACACGGCAAACCCCCCACCTCCCGTGATTCGCAGCAAAAACACACCCCGCGACACCCCCTCCCGCGATTCGCGGCATAAACACACACCCCCGCGACAACCCCCCCCCTCCCCCCGCAATTCACAGCAGCCCCAGGACTAAATGGGACATGAAAAACACTGACATGGCTATGGTCGACAATGAAAAAGGTTGACATGAGTTTTTGAAGATTTTTTTTTTTTATGTTTTCATATTCATTCTCATGTGTCGACATGGACACCAATGAAGTGCCACACTTATGTCAACATTTACATGTGTTGACCTTTCTGTGTTGATTTTTACTTGTGGCGATTCGCGTCACACCCCCCCCCCCCCCCGCAACTCCCGCGATTCGCTTATCCCCCCGCGCCCCCCCTCCCGCAATTCGCGGCAACACACCAGAACTCCCGTGAACCCCGCCCTCCGGCGATCCGCGACCCCCCCTCCCGCAGTTCGCGGCACCCACCCTCGATTCGCGGCAGCCCCAGGATTAAATGGCACATGCAAAACACTGACATGGCTATGGTCGACAATGAAAAAGGTTGACATGAGTTTTTGAAGATTTATTTTTCATTTTTTGAATGTTTTCATATTCATTCTCATGTGTCGACATGGACACCAATGAAGTGCCACACTTATGTCAACATTTACATGTGTTGACCTTTCTGTGTTGATTTTTTTCTTGTGGCGATTCGCGTCACACCCCCACTTCCCCTCCGCAACCCCCACTCCCGCGATTCACGGCACACACCCCATCCCGTGACCCCCCCTCCCACGATTCTCAGCACCCCACCCCGTGACCCCCCCTCCCACGATTTGCGGCACACCCTCAGCAACCTCCCTCCCACGATTCGCTGCAACCCCCCCTCCCGTGATTCTCTGCAACCCCTCCCCTCCCGCGATTCGCAGCAACCACCCCTCCTGCAATTCACGGCACTCCCCACGACCCCCCCTCCCGCAATTTGCGGCACCCCCCGCCACCCCCCCCCCTCCCGCGATTCGCGGACACCCAAGTTGCAATACAGGGCATCTTTCATACAATTCTAAACAATATTTCTCATATACAAACGTTCACAAATTAAGGGGGCGCAGCCCCTTACGACAGTGTGAAGAGCGCCCGTAGGGCGCGATGAATCACCTAGTCTTAATATAATTCTTTGTTAGTAGTGTCTGTGTAATTGTCGGCCATAATATGTTTTGATTTTAAATAAATAACCAAATTATTCTGTATAGCGCTGCTCCGTTTTTTCTTGTTGTTCCTCCAGTTTTGAAGGGGTTTGGTAATCCTCCTTGTTTAAAACAGCTGCAGTGCACAAAATTAACAATCAGCGCTCAAAATTTCAATACGTTTGGTTCGGTTTTCACATAATCTCCCTGCTGTTGTGCTGAATGGAGAGATGGAGACCTGGTTAGTAACTGACAAAGGAGCCTGAGCTCAGCCACTCAGCCAATGTCAGAAATGATGGCGGCATGGCCCAGGTTACTACCCGGGGCCCCTTTGACCCTCGGGGCCCGTCACAGGTGTCCACCTTGACCCCCCCCCTGTCGCCTGGCCTGCCACCAGGATGGTCTCTTGCTGGAGTCACTGTCCTGGCACATTAATTTTAATTAGCCCAGAAAAGGGCATTGCTTATCTTGTTAATGTAGCGCTATATTGAGGGTGGGGGGGGGGGGGGGGGGGGTGCCATAGATACACCCAGTGTTTTGCATTGAATCCTTTGCCGGCACTCCGCTCCCCTCCGCTTAATGATGCAGCAATGCAGAGGAAACTTTTATACGTTTGCAGGAGAAATAATAAAGAATTTCTGTGTGTGAATGTCAATATGAAATAATAAGCTCCGGCTTTTATTACTGGTTATGCACCAGGGACGTTAGGAACAAAAATTACTTTTCCCCCTAGCGCAACGTGTTCCAATGTGAGTGCAGATATGGGAAAAGAAATATCTATTAATCGTAAAAATTATACACTTGTTCTCGTGTCTCGGCGCTGATTATTGCAGCAATTCTACGCTCCTGCAAACGCCCAACATCATCATTTGCTGCTAAACTCTCTTTAGGAGGAGTTGGGTGTAGACCACAAGGTCCACAGTGTCTAGGCCAATAGTCAATAGATCGACCATGAAGGCACGACAGGCAAGGGGGCCGACATCAGTGGCGTAAGTAGAAATTTTAAAAGCTCATTGCCGGGGGTTACATGCTCATTGCCAGAGATTACATGCTCATTGCCAGGGGTTACATGTTTTTTTGGCTGTGGTTACATGCTCATTGACAGAAGATACATGCTTGTTGCCTGGGGTTTTATGCTCATTGGCAGCACTTACTTGCTCTTTGCCAGGGGTTTCATGCTTGTTGCCAGGGGTTTCTTGTTCATTGCTTATGTGTAACTGATGCTAGCATGTGACTGTTCTGCAGCTGCACCCACTATGGGACCAGAGAACACCAGTGGCCTGTCCACCTACAGATTATCCATGTATACGGCAGCACCTATAAATACTGATTCCGCGCAGTCGGAGCGGCCTATTCGCACACTGTCTCCAGGGAGAAGACTGGAGCTATATTTCTTTTCAAGCTGTTTCTGCAGCACTGCACTAGCCGGGCAGCAAATCCTATCCGGCACTGGGGAGCCTTAGTGAGGATGAAATAGGCTCTTCTAGGTGGGAACGGCAGGTCAGTACAAGCCGGTCACATGCTCTGTGTATCCAGCGGATAAAGCCGCCATCAGAGAGATGATGTGTATTAGCCTGGAGGTGATAGAACTGAATATCACAGTATATAAGCAGTATAGCAGCGAGGCCGGTTATTACGCATCAATACATCTACATCTGGGGTTCTCAAGCCTTTTTTCACCCAGTTACAGGGTGTATAGAGACCTGGTGGCCCAGCCTGGGTACCTTGGTACCTCCTAGCAGCCTTTTTTGCATTATTCGCAACCCTAACATTTGCAAAGGAAAACATTTGTATTGAATAGAATTATTATTTGACAAAGTGTTTATACAGTATGCCGTGTGTTAGGAGTGAACTGACTACAACAGCGGAATACTCATCATTTCTGGGGAGGGATTCAGAGGAACCCTCTCCAGGTAAATATTGCTTAATCTAGCTCATAGGCTGCAGCAGCACAACGCCAATCTGCACATTCCAGAGCATCACAGCCAGTGGCAGTTTTCAACTATGGGCTGCAGCCCCCCCAGGTATCTACCACTGTCTCTGCCTAAAACTAAGCCAGATGCCGTCTGTAAGACTGTTCTGGCTTCAATGTGACTGGCAGTGACTTCCTATTGGAAGTCCGACCTGCCAATAACACAAGGCAGTCTGATTGGGAGGTGTTCACTCCTTCCGGGACGGACGCCTCTCTCTGCGCAAATGCGTGACTGCCCCTAAAACAGGTTCTGCATACGCCATACCCGGGAACCAGGTTAAGCCTCTGGGGGCTGCTGCCAAGGCAGCCCATGGAGGCTGGGGCCAGCGCATGCGCAGCACGTATGAAGTTACTGCATGTGTGCTGGCCCCGTGCAGAGGACCGGCGGCCGGGACTTCTGCAGCTGAGGGGGGGGGGGGCCCGCATTGCGGCAGCCCACCTCCTCCTAAATGGTAAGAGTCACCACCGATCACAGCGCACAGAGATACCTGTGTATGGAGACAATCACTAACATGGCATGGTTTTGCCTTGTAAGTCAGTGCCCCTTTAAAAAAACGTCCGAGTTCAGTCGGTATCCCTCACGGCCGGAGGTACATCCCACCCCAAATTGTATGCAGCAAACCCGGCACTGCTGTCTGTGTATTCTTCCACTTGTTCTCAGAGTCCTATTGTGCAGGAATAACAGCAATGTAACAGGTGGAACCACCTAGTTACAGTGCCAGCGCCACCACTAGGCAGCTTTTGGCATTTGCCTAGGGCGCCGGCCACTGGAGGGTGGCACTTGGGACGGAGCAGGTCACAGTGTACCCCCCTTCCCACCCTGGAGCCAGGTGAGGTGAGCCGCAGCAGCGCCCGCACCCCTACCCCACCGTAGACCAGGTGGCGGTGGACGCATCACCACCCCCCCGCCTGGGGCGTTGTAATGACTAGGACCGGCCCTGCCTAATTATAGCCCTTCCTGCACCTCCCGACCCTAACTGACGTTTGCAAACCCCATGGTAGGGTAAGCCATCAGTGCTTTAGCCATCGATGGTTGCCATTGATGGCGATAATACAAACAGTCATCGATAGCAGCATAATATCTTATTGATGACCATCAATGTTTTTGACTATTGATCGTCTATTTTCTTTGAATCATCAACGGTCGATGGCCATCCCTACCCCATGGGCATGACATCAGGTACAAGGCGGAGTTAGATGCTAAGGATGTAACGAGAGCTGGAAGACCAGTCTACTACGTGAGTGTTGGATGGTAATACTGTAAGACGGACGGCACAGAAACGACTTATATAAATGTATTGCGACAGTGACCGCCGACATGTGACAGTCAGATGAGCCAGCAGCATCCATACTGCTGCGCCAACCAGGGGTCGATCTGCAAGCAAATAATATCCATAGTCGCTGATCATCTGTATCCTGTCCCTAATATCCAGCTGCCTCCCCTCCTATACAGATATTATTCTGCTTTTATCTTCACATTTCGCTTCATTTCCAGCGCAATGGACGCGGTTATCTCAGGTCGGTGTCTCTCGGGACAGTAATTGGTCATTGATAAGTGACTCATGTTATATAAATAACAGCCGCGAGATCGAGGCGCTCAGAAGTCAGAAGCACAAACGTACAGTGATGTATTTCATCGGCCTTATACTACATTTATACTTCACCCTAATCTTCCTTAGGGCTAATTCAGCATGGATCACTCATGGGAGATGACTGCGAGCAGATAGCTGCCGCCCAGACAGAAAGAGCAACTGCCACCAGGCAAATTCTACTTGTCAGTCAAACTGCGGCTCCATTGCCGCTACAGTCCATACTCATTTCCCCTTATGCATGCGAAATGGCGCACATGCCGTTGATCGATAATTGCTAAATTTGCGAATTCCCCAATTAGCGATCCATGTCGAATTAGGCCCTTAGTCCGGTTTAAGTACAGTCTGTCTCTCAGACTATTGTCAGTGTTATTAAAGCCTAATTAGTATGCAGAGATGTACGACACACCCAGCGGTGTTATGCCCCTCCCCTTCTCTGCCCCCTGCCCTCCCCATCTATTGGCTGCTTCCTGATATTTAATTGTAGACAGAATACAAATAATTGTTCTTCCATGTAATCTGCCAGGTCGGCCGGAGGGTCAATCAGTGCAATAACAGGGTTGGGCGGAGAGCGGCTTCTCTATGAGGACCTCCCATACCCGATAGTTTCCAAATCATTATAAGCCATTTATTGGCTAACACCCCTGTATCATACTTGCCTACTCCCCCGGTACGACCGTGAGGCCCATAAAAATTGGGTGGTCACCTGGAAAAGTGACAAGTCTCCTTCAAAACTCCCCTCTCCCCCACGATTAAATCCACAAACGCCCATCTCATTACATTACATTAGGATTTTATTGAAGGAAAGGAGGCCGACAGGGGGTGTGACACTTAACGCATCATCATAGTTCCGCTCCCTCCTTTGCAATGGCGGTAATTACACAGCCGGTGTTAACACGCCCCTTTGTGAGCCGTCCTGGACTCTGCCTGAGAAAGTTGTTAAGTAAGCCCTGCATGGGCACTGCATACACACCTATCCAATCATCAGCCATCCACCTGATAACAGGACAATGGGCTGGCAATTGTATAGTCGTGTATCCACATTACAGTGCTCTCCTACCTACAATAGCCAAGGAAGAAAACCACCAAACCAAAGTGCTCCTGGAACCCCCTCTGCCATGTTTGGTTGGCTCTGCATTGTGCACACATATCTGTGTATGTCACTAATAATAGCCGCGCTGGGAGGTAAAACGCGGCGTGTTGTGAAAAGTTTGCAGCAAATTAAATTTGCCCAGCGTGACGGTCACCCCTGCGTTCTGCTGACATTATGTAGAGCACTTTCACAGGTCTGTTTCTGGCTTGCAGTTTCCTAGGTAACAGAAATAACCTGTACATATTTATGAGATTGGTCTCCATGACAGCGACAGAGGTCTGAAAATGAATTTACCAAGTAAAACCGCGGTACCTACCTGCTACACAAAGGCCGGTTACCTGACGGTGCAGTGGTTAGCATTGCTACTTGCACCACTTGGGTCATGGGTTTGAAACCAAACACGACCCTGCTTCGATACCTTCCCACTTTTCCGGGTGCCAGGTTGGGACATGCCGTACCTAAGGCGCTCTCGGGGCAAAGAGGGGCGTGGACGCATCATCAGAAGGGGGTGGGGACTGTGGCAGAGTAGGGATGGAAGAGTGCTGTGGTGGCAGGCGGCCTGACTCTTAGTGTAGCAAGGAAACAACAAACTTTACAAACGCCCTTATAGGGGAGATTCACTAAGCTTTGGAGAGAGATAAAGTCTCCCTGGGAAATGATGCACCGTAATAGTATACATTGTATATACAGTAGCTCTGCGGTCCCCACCTCCTCCAGCTGCAGCACAAAGGTGACATTGTGGGCCTGTTCCGCCGTCAGCTTCCCATCCAGCGTGGTGACGCGGAGGCCGTGCGGCGCCTTACCGGGACACTGCTGGCGTTTGGCTGTGTACTGTTCCCTCACTCCGTCTGTGCAGTTGTTGGACACAACCTTTCTGTACCTGCAACAATGTAACAAGATTTATCAGTATCACATTACAAACCTGAATCTCACAGATGGACATATGTACTAAGCTACAGTGGAGAGTGATAAAATACCGGTCAGTCAACTCGTAACATTTTTATTTTTCAAACGCAAACTGTATAAGTGACAGTTAGGCTGGAACTTAATCACTCTCCACTTTATCACTACTGAAGGCGTAATACATCTGACCCATTAAGGTACAAGGCTTCTGTCTCAGATCTCTTGGCCCGGGATATTTGGGAGGGGACCAGGGTGTGTGTGTGTGTGTTAGAAGATAATAAGGACAAGTAACACCGGTCATTTCATGTACCCTACACTGATGAGCTCAACCCCGATGACACTGCAAAACGATAGGAGGGTGATATCGGATATCTGGGCAGATTCACGAGGGAGGGGTGCTGCATCTTGCTCAATATTACACGGCCTCAACTCCGATGTGTGGGGTTTGTGCATGCGACCATCCAATGATTTCTGTCCCCTTCAGCTGCATGCAAAAAACGGTGCTTACCCGCTCGCTAGGCTGAATATACGTTGCCTAGCGAGCGAGTCTGAATCAGGCCCATAGAGTGGTATTCAATTGTTTTTCACCAGCATTTCAGCTGAAATATACAGAGCGCAATATTCCCCCCCAAAAAAGAGACATCAATTAAATACTGTAAAGCCCTAATATCACCTGCTACATAATATGGCTTGTTCAGGGGTAAGAGTGCGCTAATTAACTAGATTCGTTCATAACTCTTAAATGGGATATATATTAAATCTACTAAAGCCGACATATGCCCATAGCAACAAATGAAATGATTCTGTAACTAACAGTTATATAAGAAACTGTTAATAAATAAAATGTATGACAGTGGTGCTTGCAGGGGAGTTCTGGTTACCCAGAATCCCCCATGACGGACAGATTTGCATCCCCCTCTGTAGCGGGTGTCTCATGACCAGAGCTATGTTCCCCGTAAAGCCGCAATTAGCACGTCAGTGTGGGGGAGGCGAGCCAACTACGGTAACCTTATTTAATCATTTCCAGTTGCTATGGGAAAGTTTTCCACTCTTTAGACATTTTAATCCAATTCCCAGTGTGTGAGGGAGGCAGCCATAAGAACCACAAATACGATACATCTTCAGCTGTGTAAATCTGTAGTAGATACACAGCGATTCCAACACCAGTAACAGTGTAATAGGCGCCGTACAGTAACAATACACAAAAGTACAGTATACAATGCAAAAATTCTATTATTTTCTTAATGGGGAATGGAACGGAGTTGATCATGTTACGTACCCAGTGCTGTTCAGGTAACTCTGCCCAAGACTGCAATCCTTGGACAAGGACGATGGGTTATACCAGAAAGCGGGCAGGCACTGGCCATTGCTGTAACGCTCGTAGCCGTAATCGCTGGAATCAGAGGGTATGGGAACAATTACTAGATGTGACGACAGTACAGATCATAGGGAGAGCAGGACATTACTATATACACATATAAACACATGATAAGAACAAAATAATGTACACAGTACATGCAAGGGTTCCCTGGCACTACCAACCTAGCATCCCACCTGAGCAGATCATATTTTGATGCTGGACTTGCACCCGGTCACTCCCAACCCACCTCTCCTGGACTTTATATTCCCTTGTATGGAAATTCCACAAGGAAGGTCTTTGACTGCTGAACCAAGACGAAGAGATAACTTGGGGTTCGCTCCGCACCCATTATGGTACCCACCAGAGCCGTGGAGTGCAGCTTAGTAGAATAACAGGATATTATTTAAACACACTAATTTCTACACAAAAAGTTTTTATTTGTCGTGGATAAAGGCCCATGGTGTGAGAAAGCTGCAACTCCACTGTACCCCTGGGGGTTTCAGGTACAATTAAATAGTAGAAGTAAAACTATAATAGGGTTTGACCAAAGTCACTCCTAGACACAGGGACACATTTCTCTGTCACAGAAAGTAGACCTATATCATGTTCAGCATCATTGCAGTCTCTGGTTTTTCCTGTAACCAGGGCAGTCATCAGGGGGTGACTGGCAAGACTCTGGTACCAGGCCCAGACAGAAAGGGGTCCTGGGATTAGAGTCTATCACTTCTCACATAGAGGTTGAGTACTGCGGCCTGTGTTACAGATACCAGCGGTCTCACCAGGCGCACCAGGGGTTTGAGAGGGGAGGGGGGAGAACTGCTTATTTTGTCAGTACCGGGCCCCACAGTTTCTGATGGCAGCCCTGCCTTGAACCAGCGCTCATCACCTGTGAATAGAAGTTATAGGAAAGGTTTTGTTCTGCTGTGTTACATAGTGAGGGTGGGAGAATCAGAGTCCCCCAGCACTGCGGTCTGCATAATAGCATTTATCCGCAAATTACTAAACCATGTGTCTCTCTCACACTGAGCTTCTGCCCGGGGGGGGGGGGGGATTAATAATGCCGCTGTAACATTCACTTATACTGGTACCTGTCTGCAGGCTGCTGCAGGGAACAGAACACAATACCTGATTCCCCAAATTATATTCACTGAGAGACACTGGGATGGAAAGGACGCCTCTAATTCGGGGGTTTATTAAATAAACTCCAAACAAAACAAAGTGCAGCAATAAAACTGCATTATACGGAAACGTGTTTTTTTTTTATTAGTTTACATTTTTGTTTCCTGAATCTACAAATATTTCCAAACCAATTACATGTCCAAGTATTTTTTTTATGTAATATGAAGGTAGATGTACTGTAACATATCAAAATTCAGCAAGTTAAAATAGTTTCTAGAATTGTTTTAAGTATCATTGGAACGAGTGATGTCAGGATTTGGGGGCAGAAATACAATTCCACCCATCATAAACCCTATTTGGACCACCGCTGGTTAGACTTGAGGGGAAGGCCTGGATCGATTGCACTTCCTGCAATGGTGGTGGAAGACAATGTATAGATGCTATAAATCCTTGAGGAACACATGTTATCGCGGAGGCAGCCATTTTAAAGACTGAGCACTGGTTCCCTGGCAACTGAGCCTGCGTTCTCATCCACTCACAAAATGGCCGCCTACTCTGCCTGTAGGCAATGAAATAATAATTATTTACATGTGAGATATTCAGGACATAGTGACCCATGACCTTTCCACTGTTATTAAAGGATATGGCCGTGTTTCATTTATAGGGTGACATCGCTTTACAAGCCGTCAGCCCTCATACAAGCCCCTTTTGATATTTTAATTAATGCTTCAGACATCCATCAGTTTAATGTTACATCTGGTATTCAGAATATACGTAAGCGTCCTGCCGCAGCCTGATTTAGAGGAAATTCATTAACAGACAGCGATGGTATATTACTTGATGCTGCGTCACGGTAGGATTTATTGTCTCTGTGTAACTGATGTTCTTGCATTAAGGACTCTAGAGATTTATTCTGCGTCAGGGCTGGGGTACACGTGACGGACGCCCAGACCGAGGAGACTGAGATACTGGGATAAAGGACTGGAATATGGTTTAATCAAACTGTTGTCAAAAATGGCTTTCAAATGATGCACTAAAGGGTTCTCCACCTGTAAGCAGCCGCTTGCTAGTGCACAGTTAATATAAATGTACTAATCTTCTAGATCTCTTTTGTATTATTATATTTTTATTTTTGTAATTAAGGGGCCATTTATCATTGCTATACAATACTACAGCTGGAGTGTGACGTCATTAAGCCCTGCCCCCAGGATGGGAAATAACCTGTTTTGCCTATCTCCGTGGAGGGGGCGGGGCTATAATGAAACGTTTATGACACTTTGGAGATTGGTAGATTGGGTTATTTAAACGCCAAGGGCAGGATGGAGGAAGTCGCAATCAGGGGGCTGAGCAGGGGTGCCCAGGATTCCGGGAGGGTTGTCCACCTTTCCGGGGGGGGGGGGGGGGGGGGGGGGCAGGAGGAGTATCCGATTTTCGGGACCCTCCCGGCCATTCCTGGAGGGTAGGCAACCCTGAAATAATGGGAAAAATCTCCCAAAATCTCACCCTTTCTGATCCTCACACCCTATTACATTTGACTCCATGTTTGATGTCTGTAATGCTTCCACTGGGGCTGGAACTGATCAGTGGATTCGTATTTATTCCCCATAAAGGGTCATTCGCTGATGCATTGATGTAATCTCCGGCAGCCATGTAACGTATAGAGAAGCCATACTCACCACTCAAAGTCAGACTCCGTGCAGACGCAGGGCTCGGATGACATGGCCCCAGCGTACTTGCCCTGCGCGCACTTCCGCTCCAATCGCCGCTTCTGGTACGTCCTCTTGGCGCCCATGATGCACGCTTCTCCCTGCATGAGGAATGTCAAGGCTGCGGTTTACTTCATCGTGTATTTATATACTGTATATAATCAGACATTGTTGTGTCATAAAGACGATTCAGTTTGTATTTCTTCTGAGTTTATTATTTGTATCATTTAATAAATGCCTCACAATGTGCAGATAGACAATCAATAGGTCAACACAGAAAGGACGACATTGGTAGGTCAACACAAGCAAAATGCTAACATGGCAATGATCAACACATGAGAAGTAAAAAAGTTTTTTTTCGTGATTTTTGGGGGGAGGTTTCATGCGTTACCATCCACGTGGACTTGGATTGTGAAAAGTAAAATACGGCGAGCGCAGCGGTAAGAGTGGGGCACCATGTGAGGAAATGTGTTACACTGATTGGGGGGCCTATTTCGACAGGTGCCTACAAAAACCTTTAAAACTCAAATCAACATTTTATGTGTCGACTCTTTTATGTCATTGCTTTTGTCAATGTCGACCTATTAACTATTGACCTAGAACTTGTGAATGTTTCTATCCACCTCTCTGTGGCAGAGAAAAGCCCTGTTTCCCCAGCACTTCTGAATGTGGCTCTTTTCGGGATTAAGTGAAAACCAGAACCGAACCATAAAGGCTCCATTGACCAAACTGTGCCATTCTGGAGCTTGTAGTGTATGGTCTGGGGAGTGTATATACTGATGACAGGTGTCACATGAACACCCCCCCCCACCCCGGACAGGCTCCCCCTGGACCGGACACTACACACTCCATTTAAAATGGGGATTTGTGCAGCGCTCTGCTCCTAGGTGTGTGTGTGTGTGTGTGGGAATAAGTTGAGTGGTACAGTGTTGATATTTGTTTAAAACTTTTACTTCAAAATAATTCAAATACAATACAGGGTCGATACAAAGTATAACATATATAATACATATAAATGACGTTTCTGTGGGCATTGTAGCAAGCAAAAAGTAGCAGAATGAAAATGTCCATGTGTTACAAAAGGCTGTGACACAGTGCTTATTTGCTCGCTTACTACAGGGATTTATGGGGCACTTGATGGGTTGGGGTGGTGGTGGGTGGATTAGGGTACGGGGGTGACAGAGTCCAGTAACGGTGCACGGTGGCGGCGTCCCGCTTGTCCGTGATGAAGAGTGTGGTCCTGTGCACTTGATGGTGGGTGCACTCCGGCTGGTAGCTTGTGACTGTTTCCTCCGCGGGGGGGTGAGATGGACGTGCTGAGGCGGTGGTACGGCAGCGAACGGGTTTCAGTGGTGGCAGTGTGTCTGGTCACTCCTTGTGTCCCGTAACGGCTGAAGTGCTGCGCGGGTTTCGGGCTAATAGCCTTCTGCCTTTGCATTCCTGTGCCGCGGCCGGGGACGTGGAGTGTCTGGCAGCGAGCGCGGGTAGGAGGCAGCTTAGGTAACCCCTTCCTTCCCGGTACCTGTCTTACGGACTCCCGCCTACTTACCTACATGTGTTCTTGGTCTCTCTCTGGTGTGCTTCTCATCTTTCTCATACGGCTCTCCCCGCGTGTGTTCTCCGCTTGTTGTTGGTCGCGTCTCGGCCGGGGCTGGTGTTCTGCCGTTACCACTGTCTCTCCTGGGTGTTCTGTACCGCTGGGATCGTTCTTGTGCTGTGTGGTGTATTTGTAGGGTAGGTGTCACCAACGCGTTTCGGCCTTCTGTCTGGCCTAGAAGAAGGCCGTACCCTAATCCACCCACCACCACCCCAACCCATCAAGTGCCCCATAAATCCCTGTAGTAAGCGAGCAAATAAGCACTGTGTCACAGCCTTTTGTAACACACGGACATTTTCATTCTGCTACTTTTTGCTTGCTACAATCCCCACAGAAACGTCATTTATATGTATTATATATGTTATACTTTGTATCGACCCTGTATTGTATCTGAATTATTTTGAAGTAAAAGTTTTAAACAAATACCAACACTGTACCACTCAACTTATTCCCACACACACCTAGGAGCAGAGCGCTGCACAAATCCCCATTTTAAACTCTGCAACATATCCGGATAGGTCATCCGGAAAGTGCAGCAGCTAGCACCGCACAACCGAGGACAGTGCGCAGACCACCAATCCTTCCTTGCACTACACGCTCCATAATGACACAGTTTGATGAATGGAGCCTGTCCAACCCGGGGGTCCAGTTCCAATTTTTACCTATTTCTGTTCTTTTCAATGCTTACCCTGTATTCAGGAGGGTGGTGGATGACGCTCCGACAGGGGGGAATCCGACTCAGAGGGGCTATTCTCCCTTGTGGGGTTCCACGACAGGGACCCCCACAGCGAGCCCACAAGGGGCTTCTTTGCGCTTGCCTCCCTGTCGGAGCACCGGCAGTCAGGATACTGTCTGGATCCCCACTGTTAGAGGCGCATACCATACCCATTCAGGAAGGGTTACTGTGGAGATGTGCCCCTGATTAGTGGATGTGTAGTGGATTACTGCCTCGCAGCACTGCGGTATTGGAATACGGTCATATTGTCGACCCAACTTAGGTCGACAGTCATTATGTTGACACCGTTGGGTCAACAGGCAACAAGGTCGACAGGGTTCTAGGTCAACATGGATGAAGGTCGACAGGTGTCTAGGTCGACATGGGACAAGATCGACATGGTTTTATGTCGAAAATGCGTTAGGTCGACAGGTCGCAAGGTCAAATGTTTTTTTTTTCACTGTTTTTCGAGCAGACATTTGCCGACAGGCGGTATGTAATGCCCTACCATCCACTAGGGTGTGGTGGGAGAATAAAATAGTGTGCAGAGCGCAGCGAGGGGCTGCGGTTGACTTCCAACTGTGTCCATGTCGACATTCGGGTAAAAAAACTGTGAAAAAACCCATGTCGACCTCGCGACCTAACCCATGTCGACCTAACGCATTTGTCAACCTAAACCCATGTCGACCTTGTCCCATGTCGACCTAGACACCTGTCGACCTTCATCCACGTCGACCTAGAACCCTGTCGACCTTGCTGCCTGTGACTGTCGACCTAAGTCGGGTCGACAATACGATCCACACCTGCGGTATTGGGTTTGAGTCCCACCACATCTCTAACTGTGTGGAGTTTGTACATGTCCTCCCTACAATCGCATAGGTTAATTGGGTCCCTACATCCAACACGCACAATTCCTAAGGGGTAAATTTACTAAGATGCCAGTTCTATTGAAGATGGGATATCAGATTCAGATTCTACGTGTTCTTTTTTTATTTATTTTATTTTGCGCCTTCTAGAATAGATAAAATCTCATTGGTTGCTATCGGCAACATCCCATCCCATAGAACTCGCACCTTAGTAAATGTTTCCGTTTTTACCCTTTGTAGCTTGGTACATACTGTAGGAATGAGACTGCATGGGGAATAATGGGCACTACGGTCTGCAGCGCTAATTAGGGGTTTTGTGTGAAATCTCCTGCACTCGGCCATAGACACACAGCCGGAAAACATGAGATTATGCAGAAACGCCTCTGATCCCCCCGCCCGGGCTATGGAACGCTGCTCTTTAAATAGAAATAAACAGAATCAATGTGCGCGCCGCTCTGACTGTCCGTCCTTCCAAACTTGTAAATAAGTTTTCCGTAGCTGAGCGTAACAAGACAGGCGAGCGCAGCGCTGCCGGGGCCCCTGGTGAGTTACATACAACTGCTCATGTAAAAGTTTCCTATTAAAAATCTTCAGAATGTGACACAAAAGCACTTTGTTATGTATAAGAGCCGGCTCCAATCCATCACTGCCACCCGGTACAATATTCGCTCTGACGGTAGCCGCCAGCAGCTGCCAAATCGCAATCAAATGCTGACAAGTCCTGCTCTCCCTATGCATGTTCATGTCAGCGGCTGCAGCGCGGAACACAAGGCAGAAATAGGACACACGCAGGAAATCATCCTGTGCATAGATGGAAATGATAATAACCAGAGTCAGTGCTACATATCCGCTATAATCCAGGTGTCACCGGCGGGGGCGGCGGGGAAGGTTCTAGAGGATACAAACTTTTCCTGACTTCTCCACGACTTTTAGCCCAAATGATTTGCAGAACAATCGATTGCCCCTCCTAATTGATATACGATTGTACCTTATTAATCCTTTATACTGTCAATTATTTAATTATAAATAGGCAGTACGGACGGTGTAATGGTTAGCATTACTGCCTCACAGCGCTGAGGTCATGGGTTCTATCCCCACCATGTGTTATATATACGGGACAGTACGGACGGTGTAATGGTTACATTACTGCCTCACATCACTGAGGTCATGGGTTCTATCCCCACCATGTGTTATATATACGGGGCAGTACGGATGGTGTAATTGTTACATTACTGCCTCACTGCACTGAGGTCATGGGTTCTATCCCCACCATGTGTTATATATACGGGGCAGTACGGATGGTGTAACGGTTACATTACTGCCTCACTGCACTGAGGTTATGGGTTCTATCCCCACCATGTGTTATATATACGGGACAGTACGGACGGTGTAATGGTTACATTACTGCCTCACAGCACTGAGATCATGGGTTCTATCCCCACCATGTGTTATATATACGGGGCAGTACGGACGGTGTAATGGTTACATTACTGCCTCACAGCACTGAGGTCATGGGTTCTATCCCCACCATGTGTTATATATACGGGGCAGTACGGATGGTGTAATGGTTAGCATTACTGCCTCACTGCACTGAGGTTATGGGTTCTATCCCCACCATGTGTTATATATACGGGGCAGTACGGATGGTGTAATGGTTAGCATTACCGCCTTACAGCACTGAGGTCATGGGTTCTATCCCCACCATGTGTTATATATACGGGGCAGTACGGACGGTGTAATGGTTACATTACTGCCTCACAGCGCTGAGGTCATGGGTTCTATCCCCACCATGTGTTATATATACGGGGCAGTACGGATGGTGTAATTGTTACATTACTGCCTCACTGCACTGAGGTCATGGGTTCTATCCCCACCATGTGTTATATATACGGGGCAGTACGGATGGTGTAACGGTTACATTACTGCCTCACTGCACTGAGGTTATGGGTTCTATCCCCACCATGTGTTATATATACGGGACAGTACGGACGGTGTAATGGTTACATTACTGCCTCACAGCACTGAGATCATGGGTTCTATCCCCACCATGTGTTATATATACGGGGCAGTACGGACGGTGTAATGGTTACATTACTGCCTCACAGCACTGAGGTCATGGGTTCTATCCCCACCATGTGTTATATATACGGGGCAGTACGGATGGTGTAATGGTTAGCATTACTGCCTCACTGCACTGAGGTTATGGGTTCTATCCCCACCATGTGTTATATATACGGGGCAGTACGGACGGTGTAATGGTTACATTACTGCCTCACTGCACTGAGGTTATGGGTTCTATCCCCACCATGTGTTATATATACGGGGCAGTACGGACGGTGTAATGGTTACATTACTGCCTCACAGCACTGAGGTCATGGGTTCTATCCCCAAAATGTGTTATATATACCGGGCAGTACAGATGGTGTAATGGTTACATTACTGCCTCACAGCACTGAGGTCATGGGTTCTATCCTCACCATGTGTTATATATACGGGGCAGTACGGATGGTGTAATGGTTAGTATTACTGCCTGACAGCACTGAGGTCATGGGTTCTATTCCCACCATGTGTTATATATACGGGGCAGTACGGACGGTGTAATGATTACATTACTGCCTCACAGCACTGAGGTGATGGGTTCTATCCCCACCATGTGTTATATATACCGGGCAGTACAGATGGTGTAATGGTTACATTACTGCCTCACAGTGCTGAGGTCATGGGTTCCATTCCCACCATGTGTTATATATACGGGGCAGTACGGATGGTGTAATGGTTACATTACTGCCTCACAGCACTGAGGTCATGGGTTCTATTCCCACCATGTGTTATATATACGGGGCAGTACGGATGGTGTAATGGTTAGTATTACTGCCTCACAGCACTGAGGTGATGGGTTCTATCCCCACCATGTGTTATATATACGGGGCAGTACGGATGGTGTAATTGTTACATTACTGCCTCACTGCACTGAGGTCATGGGTTCTATCCCCACCATGTGTTATATATACAGGGCAGTACGGACGGTGTAATGGTTACATTACTGCCTCACAGCACTGAGGTCATGGGTTCTATCCCCACCATGTGTTATATATACGGGGCAGTACGGATGGTGTAATGGTTAGCATTACTGCCTCACTGCACTGAGGTCATGGGTTCTATCCCCACCATGTGTTATATATACCGGGCAGTACAGATGGTGTAATGGTTACATTACTGCCTCACAGCACTGAGGTGATGGGTTCTATCCCCACCATGTGTTATATATACAGGGCAGTACGGATGGTGTAATTGTTACATTACTGCCTCACTGCACTGAGGTCATGGGTTCTATCCCCACCATGTGTTATATATACAGGGCAGTACGGACGGTGTAATGGTTACATTACTGCCTCACTGCACTGAGGTTATTTGTTCTATCCCCACCATGTGTTATATATACGGGGCAGTACGGACGGTGTAATGGTTACATTACTGCCTCACAGTGCTGAGGTCATGGGTTCTATCCCCACCATGTGTTATATATACGGGGCAGTATGAATGGTGTAATGGTTATATTACTGCCTCACAGCACTGAGGTCATGGGTTCTATCCCCACCATGTGTTATATATACAGGGCAGTACGGTTGGTGTAATGGTTACATTACTGCCTCACAGCGCTGAGGTCATGGGTTCTATCCTCACCATGTGTTATATATACGGGGCAGTACGGATGGTGTAATGGTTACATTACTGCCTCACAGCACTGAGGTCATGGGTTCTATCTCCACCATGTGTTATATATACAGGGCAGTACGGATGGTGTAATGGTTACATTACTGCCTCACAGCGCTGAGCTCATGGGTTCTATCCCCACCATGTGTTATATATACGGGGCAGTACGGACGGTGTAATGGTTACATTACTGCCTCACAGCGCTGAGGTCATGGGTTCTATACCCACCATGTGTTATATATACGGGGCAGTACGGATGGTGTAATGGTTACATTACTGCCTCACAGCACTGAGGTCATGGGTTCTATTCCCACCATGTGTTATATATACGGGGCAGTACGGATGGTGTAATGGTTAGTATTACTGCCTCACAGCACTGAGGTGATGGGTTCTATCCCCACCATGTGTTATATATACGGGGCAGTACGGATGGTGTAATTGTTACATTACTGCCTCACTGCACTGAGGTCATGGGTTCTATCCCCACCATGTGTTATATATACAGGGCAGTACGGACGGTGTAATGGTTACATTACTGCCTCACAGCACTGAGGTCATGGGTTCTATCCCCACCATGTGTTATATATACGGGGCAGTACGGATGGTGTAATGGTTAGCATTACTGCCTCACTGCACTGAGGTCATGGGTTCTATCCCCACCATGTGTTATATATACCGGGCAGTACAGATGGTGTAATGGTTACATTACTGCCTCACAGCACTGAGGTGATGGGTTCTATCCCCACCATGTGTTATATATACGGGGCAGTACGGATGGTGTAATTGTTACATTACTGCCTCACAGCACTGAGGTCATGGGTTCTATCTCCACCATGTGTTATATATACAGGGCAGTACGGATGGTGTAATGGTTACATTACTGCCTCACAGCGCTGAGCTCATGGGTTCTATCCCCACCATGTGTTATATATACGGGGCAGTACGGACGGTGTAATGGTTACATTACTGCCTCACAGCGCTGAGGTCATGGGTTCTATACCCACCATGTGTTATATATACGGGGCAGTACGGACGGTGTAATGGTTAGCATTACTGCCTCACAGCACTGAGGTCATGGGTTCTATCCCCACCATGTGTTATAAATACGGGGCAGTACGGATGGTGTAATGGTTACATTACTGCCTCACAGCGCAGAGGTCATGGGTTCAATTCCCACCATGGCCCTAACTGTGTGGAGCTTGTATATTCTCCCCGTGCTTGACTGGGTTCCTCCGGAATCTCTGGTTTCCTTCCACAATCCACAAAAATAGACATAAAAGATAATAAAAGAGCTGCAGTGCATGGACCCAGTTTGCGTAAGTATAGGACATCTTGTATGCACACGGCACCGAAACACGAGTCTGGAGCACCCAGAACCCACTCCATGCCCTCACCTCTTACCAAATCCGTATGCCTCCGAAGTGGGTCTGATATCTGCCCACGAACCACCCAGATTCCCGCAGTACATAACCACCATCAATAATACAGCATCACTGCTATGTTATGTTACCGTACTATACACTAGCGACTTGAGGTTCTAATAAACTCCAAGCCCTCCCATCCTGGATGTGATCTCTTCAGGAGATGTGAACCAAACCAAGTCCCTGTTCTGATTTTCCCGCAGTTCGGAATTGGGGTTTTAAATCTGAATTTCAGGTTTTGGATTGCAAAAATTATTTAGTTTTAGGTGTTTTTATCCGTTTCTCAAGAAATCTAAACCCAGATTTGATACTTGGATTCCAAACCAAAACACTGGTTTTCGAAAACTAATTGACGACAAGGGAATGAGAACTAAGAGAACACGAGACTCTGCGCACATCTCCAACCTACACCCGCGTACTTCAACATTGTTACTAGGAGATAATGCCGCTAAGACAGAAGGAGGCTAAGAAGGTAATCAGATGTGCAAAGGCACAGGCTGAGGAGAAAATGGCCCAGTCAGTGGGTAAAGGGGGAAAACTTTTTTTTAGGTATATAAGTGAAAGGAGAAAAACAAAAATTGGAGTAATAAGACTAAAGACAGAGGGCCATATTCAATGTGAAAAATTTGCCGTGTTTTATGGCGAGTTTGTGCTATTTTCGCGTTGGAAGAAGCATTTTGCTCTCCAAAAGTGAACCACCCTATTCAATGTGATATTTTTGCCGTCTTTCTAAGTGATTTTCGCCGTGTCTCTCCGTGTAGCAATTCTACATCTTTTCATGGAGGACTGGAATGTGAACTTTTAAACTAAAAGGTTTTTTAATTTTGGTGTCAAAAAATCAGGATTTTTTTTCTGTGAAGGGGCATGTTATTTTAATTCATGTGCTTATAGCACATGAATATATATTTAATTTAAAAAATATATATTTTTTTAATTATTATTTTTTTTTACACAGAGCAGCCAGCAGGGGGCCGGAGCTCTCGAGCGGCTCATTAGATATTCATATATTCACTGCACCCGATCATTACATATGCACAATCGGGTGCAGTGAATACTGGGTCCCCCGCTGGCTATAGGGGGGGGGGGCAGCTTGTGCTGCCTGGGTTCCGGGGAGCCCTCCTCCCCTCCACATATGTTCTGGGGCAGCCAGGGAGACTTTAATCTCCCTGGCTGCCACCGTCCCCCGGCTCCCTGCCAGCTCCCTGCCGCGGACGCTCATCCGCTGCAGGGGTTAAGACTCGCCGCGAGTGGCGGCGAGTCTTAACCACATTGAACAGTGGGAGCAGGAGTGGCAGCGAGCCCTCCGGAACAGGGCGAGTGCATGGCGAGAGAAAAAATCTCTCGCCATGCACGGAGAATTATTCTCATTGAATATGGCCCAGAGAGTGGAAGTCTTCTTGAGGGGGACAATGTAATAGCAGATCATATTTATAATTATTTCTGCTCAGTATTCACTGCTGAAAGAGAGGGGTAGGGGCACAGTTAAGTTGCAAGTATAGCCAGAAAAATGAGGGAGAGACAAGTACATTTACAGAGGAGAAAGTCCTCACAGAACTCTCATAACTGAAAGTGGATAAATCAATGAGGCCAGATGGAATACATCAAAGGATACTAAAAGAGCTTAAAGGGGAGCTGGTAAAAGCATTAACATAATTATTCAACCAGTCACTAGCTACTGGAGTAATCCCAGAGGACAGGAAAACAGCAAATGTAGTCCCACTGCACAAAAGTGGAAGCAAGGAAGAGGTAAGCAACTATCGACCAGTGAGCCTTACATCAGTAGTAGGGAAACTGATGGAAACACTCTTAAAAAAAAGAGGTGCAGAATATCTCAAAACCAGCAATTTACAGGATCCAAAACAGCATGGGTTTACTGGGGGAAGATCATGTCAAACAAATCTTATTGACTTTTTTGACTGGGTGACTAAAGTAATAGATCAAGGTGGGGCTGTAGATGTAGCTTATCTAGAATTTAGTAAGTCTTTTGACACTGTCCCACATCGCAGACTGTTAAATAAACTTGAAAGCTTGGGATTGGAGTCTAAGATAGTTGAATGGATAAGATCTTGGTTGCAGGACAGAAAACAGAGAGTTGTGGTAAATGGAGTACAGTCAAAGGAGGGAAGGGTTGCAAGTAAAGGGTTACAGTGATCTGTACTTGGACCAGTGCTTTTTAATATCTTTATAGGTGATATTGCAAATGGAATTGAGGGTAAAATGTGCCTTTTTGCAAATAACACAAAGGTATGCAACAGGGTAGACACACCAGGAGGGGTAAAACAAATGATTGACGATCTTGATAGATTAGAGGAATGGTCAAGAGCATGGCAACTACAGTTTAAGTTTAATGCCAAAAAATGCAAAATCATGCACTTGGGTCTCAAAAATCCAAAGACTAAATATGCTGTAGTATAAATGGCACTGTTATGGAAACTACTGAGGAAGGGAGGGATCTAGGTTTCACTATTTCAGGGGACTTAAAGGCAGGTAGGCAATGCAACAAAGCAATGAAGAAGGCAAGTCAGATGCTTGGTTGCATAGGGAGAGGTATCAGCAGGGCCGACGCCACCACTAGGCAGCTCTAGGCATTTGCCTAGGGCGCCGGCACCTGGAGGGCGGCAGTTCGCCCCTCACCCCCAGCATGGAGGGTTAGCGCACTGGCGGTGTCGGCGTCCCTGCAGTGCTGGAGCGGGCAGGTGCTGAAAGGGCAGGGGTGTCCATGCCGCGGGGGTACCTGTGGCGCTGTCACTGTGTATAAAGCTGCTGTCGGCGGCGGCGGGGTCCCTGCAGTGAATAGAGAATAACTAGCGCTATGCGGCAGCGCGGGAAGCGCTTCTGGGTTTGAAAACACTTCCAATCAGCGTGCGGCAAGTGTTTTTAAAATCAGAAGCCCTTCCTGCGCCGCCGCATTGCGCTAGATATTCTCTATTC
Organism: Crinia signifera; assembly: GCF_055691185.1. Classification (NCBI taxonomy): domain Eukaryota; kingdom Metazoa; phylum Chordata; class Amphibia; order Anura; family Myobatrachidae; genus Crinia; species Crinia signifera. The sequence goes on along the minus strand of NC_139222.1, from coordinate 285,260,385 downwards.
ACTGCAGGGACCCCGCCGCCGCCAGCAGCTTTATACACAGTGACAGCGCCGCAGGTACCCCCGCGGCACGGACACCCCTGCCTGCTCCTGCACTGCAGGGATGCTGACGCCGCCAGTTTTATAATACAGGTACCACCCCCACCCCCCGGGCACCCCCACCCCGACTCGCCTGGGGCGCTCCGGTGCCTTGCACCGGCCCTGGGTATCAGCAGTAGAAAGAAAGAAGTAATAATGCCACTGTATAGGTCATTGGTACGACTTCACCTAGAGTTACATAGTTACATAGTAGGTAAGGCTGAAAAAAGACTTGCGTCCATCTAGTTCAACCTGGTAGAGTACTGTGTTCAGTTCTGGAGGCCATATCTCCAGAAGGATATAAATACATTAGAGACTGTACAAAGAAGGGCAACTAAAATTGTGCATGGCCTACATCACAAAACGTACCAGGAAAGACTAAAATATCTTAATATGTATAGTTTGGAGCAGAGAAGGGAAAGGGGGGGCATGATAGAAACTTTCACATATATCAGGGTTATAACAAGGTACAGGTGGTAGACATTCTTCACAGGAAGAGGAGCAGCAGAACACGAGGACATGCACTGACACTAGAGGGAGGAAGGTACAGGTGGGAGACATTCTTCACAGGAAGAGGAGCAGCAGAACACGAGGACATGCACTGACACTAGAGGGAGGAAGGTACAGGTGGGAGACATTCTTCACAGGAAGAGGAGCAGCAGAACACGAGGACATGCACTGACACTAGGGGGAGGAAGGTACAGGTGGGAGACATTAGTCACAGGAAGAGGAGCAGCAGAACACGGGGACATGCACTGACACTAGGGGGAGGAAGGTACAGGTGGGAGACATTAGTCACAGGAAGAGGAGCAGCAGAACACGAGGACATGCACTGACACTAGGGGGAGGAAGGTACAGGTGGGAGACATTAGTCACAGGAAGAGGAGCAGCAGAACACGGGGACATGCACTGACACTAGGGGGAGGAAGGTGCAGGTGGGAGACATTCTTCACAGGAAGAGGAGCAGCAGAACACGAGGACATGCACTGACACTAGAGGGAGAAAGGTACAGGTGGGAGACATTAGTCACAGGAAGAGGAGCAACAGAACACGAGGACACGCACTGACACTAGAGGGAGGAAGGTACAGGTGGGAGACATTCTTCACAGGAAGAGGAGCAGCAGAACACGAGGACATGCACTGACACTAGAGGGAGGAAGGTACAGGTGGGAGACATTAGTCACAGGAAGAGGAGCAGCAGAACACGAGGACATGCACTGACACTAGGGGGAGGAAGGTACAGGTGGGAGACATTAGTCACAGAAAGAGGAGCAGCAGAATACGAGGACATGCACTGACACTAGAGGGAGGAAGGTACAGGTGGGAGACATTAGTCACAGGAAGAGGAGCAGCAGAACACGAGGACATGCACTGACACTAGAGGGAGGAAGGTACAGGTGGGAGACATTAGTCACAGGAAGAGGAGCAGCAGAACACGAGGACACGCACTGACACTAGAGGGAGGAAGGTACAGGTGGGAGACATTAGTCACAGGAAGAGGAGCAACAGAACACGAGGACATGCACTGACACTAGAGGGAGGAAGGTACAGGTGGGAGACATTAGTCACAGGAAGAGGAGCAGCAGAACACGAGGACATGCACTGACACTAGAGGGAGGAAGGTACAGGTGGGAGACATTAGTCACAGGAAGAGGAGCAGCAGAACACGAGGACATGCACTGACACTAGAGGGAGGAAGGTACAGGTGGGAGACATTAGTCACAGGAAGAGGAGCAGCAGAACACGAGGACACGCACTGACACTAGAGGGAGGAAGGTACAGGTGGGAGACATTAGTCACAGGAAGAGGAGCAACAGAACACGAGGACATGCACTGACACTAGGGGGAGGAAGATTCAGGGGAAATCTGAGGAAGAATTACTTCACAGAAAGAGTAGTAGATAAGTGGAATAGCCTCCCATCAGAGGTGGTAGACGAAAATACAGTAGTACAATGTAAACATGCTTGAGATAGGCATATTGATATCCTTACAAAGAAATAAGGATCAAATATGGTTTGAGGTAACATGTTTAAAAAAGGGGCAGACTAGATGGGCCAAGTGGTTCTGATCTGCCGTCAAATTCTATGTTTCTATGTTACCCGGATTTGCTAATCAATCTTCAAGAAATAACTCCCCCAATACTAGGATCTCTGCATACACTTGTATCACATCCATTTCCACCTTCTCTTCTGTACAAGGTGCCAGTACCCCAAGGCAACAGCCTTGCCCTCTTCTACCAACCATGAAAACACTCCTGGCCATTGGAGGAAACCAACCTTCTACCTGTTACACCATATGATGCACTGTTATCACCCGAGTATCCTACCATAAGTATCTCACTGTAAAACCACCTGCGGCCATGTTCATATGACTCAAGTCCTGTTCTATGAGCCTTCACCGTACCTACACCACCCAAAACTATGAGGAACAGCTCAAGCAATGCCGTCGTATTATTCCACCCTGCCTTGGTCCAATGAACTCTCTACCTCAGAGGTATCCCGTAATCCCTGGGGATCCTGCCACATCTGTAGACACATGAAGGTCACCATTATTGGCCACGGTGCATGCACTCACCTCTGCGCTCCTGTAAGCTGTGGCTATTACTGATGTCTACAAGGTCATCTCCTTACGTGCGCGGTCACCCAGAAACATCCAGTACAGTTACTCAGCACATGCTCCGATCAGCTTACTGCCATCTTTCTGGTGGCATCCAATCCACACCATACTGTACTTGGGCTTGATATCTCTGCCAGCCAGTTGCACAAACTCCATTATTATTGTCACTTCCCCCAATGACATGTAGGGGCTGCCCAACTAGTGTTCTTCTAGCCCCTCAGATATGGGTGATCCGTATGTGAGAGTTTATTAGACCCATGAGTGCCAGTATTAGGCACAGAGGGGTAGATTTATTAAGCTCGGTGAAGTGATAAAGTGTCTGGTTTTACCACCGGCCAATCAGCTCCTAACGGTCATTTTTCAAACCAAGCCTGTAGCTTTACAGTTAGGAGCTGATTGGCCGGTGATAAAGTACCAGTCACTTTATCACTTCACCCAGCTTAATAAATCTACCTTAAAGTAACCCAACCCCCATACATAAACCTGTCCTGTGTTTCATCTGAAGGGGATTCAATACTTAGTCTGCCATACTCCTAGACAAACTCATTTGTTCTGTCATATCCGGCAGCATTGGGACTGCGTAACACCCCAGCAGCTGTCCCTCATAGGATGCCTTATTCAGATAGAGAAACTGCAACTGCAATAGAGCTGGAGCAAGGATGCGTGGTGCGACTGATAGTAAGGCCTTAGGACGCACGCAACAGCACACGCTGCCGCACAGCAGAGTAATCAGACCTCTGGCTTAGGACGCACGCAACAGCACACGCCGCCGCACAGCAGAGTAATCAGACCTCTGATTTAGGATGCACACCACAACACACACCGCCACACAGCACAGTAATCAGACCTCTGACTTAGGACACACCCAACAGCATACGCCGCCGCACAGCAGAGTAATAAGACCTCTGGCTTAGGACGCACGCAACAGCACACGCCGCCGCACAGCAGAGTAATCAGACCTCTGGCTTAGGACGCATGCAACAGCACATGCCGCCGCACAGCAGAGTAATCAGACCTCTGTCTTAGGATGCACGCAACAGCACATGCCGCCGCACAGCAGAGTAATCAGACCTCTGCCTTAGGACGCACGCAACAGCACATGCCGCCGCACAGCAGAGTAATCAGACATCTGGTTTAGGACGCACGCAACAGCACATGCCGCCGCAAAGCAGAGTAATAAGACCTCTGTCTTAGGACGCACGCAACAGCACATGCCGCCGCACAGCAGAGTAATCAGACCTCTGTCTTAGGACGCACGCAACAGCACATGCCGCCGCACAGCAGAGTAATCAGACCTCTGTCTTAGGACGCACGCAACAGCACATGCCGCAGCACAGCAGAGTAATCAGACCTCTGGCTTAGGATGCACGCAACAGCACATGCCGCCGCACAGCAGAGTAATCAGACATCTGGTTTAGGACGCACGCAACAGCACATGCAGAGTAATCAGACCTCTGTCTTAGGACGCACGCAACAGCACATGCCGCCGCACAGCAGAGTAATCAGACATCTGGCTTAGGACATATGCAACAGCACATGCCACTGCACAGCAGAGTAATCAGACCTCTGGCTTAGGACGCATGCAACAGCACATGCCGCCGCACAGCAGAGTAATCAGACATCTGGTTTAGGACGCACGCAACAGCACATGCCGCCGCACAGCAGAGTAATCAGACATCTGGTTAGGACGCACACAACAGCACATGCCGCTGCACAGCAGAGTAGTCAGACCTGTGGCTTAGGACGCACGCAACAGCACATGCTGCTGCACAGCAGAGAAATCAGACCTCTGGCTTAGGACGCACGCAACACCACACGCTGCCGCACAGCAGAGTAATCAGACCTCTGGCTTAGGACACACGCAACAGCACATGCCGCTGCACAGCAGAGTAGTCAGACCTCTGATTTAGGATGCACACCACAACACACACCGCCACACAGCACAGTAATCAGACCTCTGACTTAGGACACACCCAACTGCACACGCCGCCGCACAGCAGAGTAATAAGACCTCTGGCTTAGGACGCACGCAACAGCACACGCCGCCGCACAGCAGAGTAATCAGACCTCTGGCTTAGGACGCATGCAACAGCACATGCTGCCGCACAGCAGAGTAATCAGACCTCTGCCTTAGGACGCACGCAACAGCACATGCCGCCGCACAGCAGAGTAATCAGACGTCTGGTTTAGGACGCACCCAACAGCACATGCAGAGTAATCAGACCTCTGTCTTAGGACGCACGCAACAGCACATGCCGCCGCACAGCAGAGTAATAAGACCTCTGGCTTAGGACGCACGCAACAGCACACGCCGCCGCACAGCAGAGTAATCAGACCTCTGGCTTAGGACGCATGCAACAGCACATGCCGCCGCACAGCAGAGTAATCAGACCTCTGCCTTAGGACGCACGCAACAGCACATGCCGCCGCACAGCAGAGTAATCAGACGTCTGGTTTAGGACGCACGCAACAGCACATGCCGCCGCACAGCAGAGTAATCAGACCTCTGCCTTAGGACGCACGCAACAGCACATGCCGCCGCACAGCAGAGTAATCAGACGTCAGGTTTAGGACGCACGCAACAGCACATGCAGAGTAATCAGACCTCTGTCTTAGGACGCACCCAACAGCATACGCCGCCGCACAGCAGAGTAATAAGACCTCTGGCTTAGGACGCACGCAACAGCACACGCCGCCGCACAGCAGAGTAATCAGACCTCTGGCTTAGGACGCATGCAACAGCACATGCCGCCGCACAGCAGAGTAATCAGACCTCTGCCTTAGGACGCACGCAACAGCACATGCCGCCGCACAGCAGAGTAATCAGACGTCTGGTTTAGGACGCACGCAACAGCACATGCCGCCGCAAAGCAGAGTAATAAGACCTCTGTCTTAGGACGCACGCAACAGCACATGCCGCCGCACAGCAGAGTAATCAGACCTCTGTCTTAGGACGCACGCAACAGCACATGCCGCCGCACAGCAGAGTAATCAGACCTCTGTCTTAGGACGCACGCAACAGCACATGCCGCAGCACAGCAGAGTAATCAGACCTCTGGCTTAGGATGCACGCAACAGCACATGCCGCCGCACAGCAGAGTAATCAGACATCTGGTTTAGGACGCACGCAACAGCACATGCAGAGTAATCAGACCTCTGTCTTAGGACGCACGCAACAGCACATGCCGCCGCACAGCAGAGTAATCAGACATCTGGCTTAGGACATATGCAACAGCACATGCCACTGCACAGCAGAGTAATCAGACCTCTGGCTTAGGACGCATGCAACAGCACATGCCGCCGCACAGCAGAGTAATCAGACATCTGGTTTAGGACGCACGAAACAGCACACGCCGCCGCACAGCAGAGTAATCAGACCTCTGACTTGGGACGCACGCAACAGCACACGCCGCCGCACAGCAGAGTAATCAGACCTCTGACTTGGGACGCACGCAACAGCACACGCCGCCACACAGCAGAGTAATCAGACCTCTGACTTAGGACGCACTCAACAGCACACGCCGCCGCACAGCAGAGTAATCAGACCTCTGACTTAGGACGCACACAACAGCACACGCTGCCGCACAGCAGAGTAATCAGACCTCTGGCTTCTCAGCTCTATTTAGAATACAATTCAACCCAAGGGACTGATTCAGCTTTGTTAGCAAATCAAAAAGCACATAAAGAGGCTTTACTGAATCTGGCCCCCAGTGCGGACTTGGTCCCGCAGAATAACTGTACTTCCGGAACCTCGTACCCCTGTCGGAACCCCGTACCCCGGCCGTACGGTTTGTCACGGTGCAAATCTGACTAGAGTAAATTCTGCTGCACCTCCGCAGCGGCAGAATATCCGTCCGCTACACTAGTAGCAGGGTCCTCGCACCTTTGTATCACAGTCTGCTCTAATTAAACATGTTGGCTGATGTTATTTCTAGCTCCAATCCCCCAGGATACAACGCTGACCCCATAACTGTAACTGAAGACCCCCCGCTATGTCTCTAATCATGTTCTTTAATCCTCTCTCCCTCTGAGAATTCCCCCTCAGGGCTGATATTCCGTGTAATGATATATCTGGGATTCTTCTGTTCTCTATACGAAGCGACTCATCTTCCTCTAAGGAGATCGGTAACAACTATCACTAAGGGTTCTGCCTACAGTAAATTGGCTCCGTGATACAGAAGATGGTAATTACTAATTATACTGCTGGATTATTAGCATTACTCACTGCTGAACGTCTCAGGGAAGAAGGGGGATTCCTAGTTACAGGGGACTGTCTGATATGAAAGGTAAAGTGATGGTTTATTGCCAAAAACGGCTAAAAAAGTGTTATAAATGATAGAAATCTCTTATATATTTAGCCAGATCTGTCACTCATCCCCTGTGTATATAACGTTCCCGCCCAGCGGGATACACAAACCCACCCCCCCAGGGAAAAGTGTTCTATGTGTATAACGTTCTACACACCCCACCCCCTTGCCACCACCTCCCCCCGCCCAGCCAGGGCTACAGTACACGCCCACCATCCACCATTACTCCACAGCCACCATCCACCATTACTCCACAGCCACCATCCACCATTACTCATGTACCCCTCCCCTTTGCCAGCAACCCCCCCCCCCCCTCCCGCCCGGACACCTTCGAACCCCCTCCCGCGATTCAAGGGACCCCAGGGACCCCCCCCTCCCGCGATTCACGGCCCCCCTGCGACCCTCCCCCCGCGATTTGCGTGACCCCTGTGACCCCCCCTCCCGCGATTCACGGCACCCCCCTGCGACCCCCCCCTCCCGCGATTTGTGGCACCCCCGCAATTCATGGCACCCCCAGCGCCCCCCTCCCACGATTCGCGGACCCACGCACCCCCCTCCATTCATTCACGGCACTCCCCCGCACCCCTCCCACGATCCACGGACCCCCACAACCCCCCCTCCCGAAATTCACTGACCCCCACAACCCCCCTCCCGCAATTTGCGGATCCCCTCTTCCCGCGAATCAAGGCCCTCCCGCGAATTTGGGAACCCCCTCCCGCTAATTGCAGATCCCCGCACCCCCCCTCCCGCAATTTGCAGACCCCCCTGACCCCTTTCCGGCAACCCCCCCCGCATTTCACTTCCCCATGTGAGAATGGGGGATCCTGTACCGCCACAAGCAGGTGCCGCCCCTAGGTGGGAAATCCGTCCCTGGCTGCCGCGCTGCAGGTTCCCCCACTGCCAGAAGTGTCCCCACGGTCCTCTGCACCAGCGCCACAACTTTTATCAATGTCTTGCCCACATACCACTATTATACAGCCTCCTGCTCTCATGCACCCTCACTCCCTCCCAGTGGGAGGAGACGCTCACCCACTGCCGGGAGCTGCATACTGTCCCCCACCCTCCTCCAGTTCTAGGGCTGCCCATCGACCATCAATGATTTCAAATAATCGATGGTTTATGGCCGATGTTGAATACTTTTGCCATCGATGTGGGAGGACCAGATGGTTTCCCTACATCAATGGCAAAGGAGAACCGATCAAGTTTCAATTTTTTTTAAGGTGCCGGAACATGGAGCATAGCTCCGCCCCCCACACCCGGAAGTCCCGCCACCGAGTTCTGATTGACCCACGGCCTATTCAGTCAGATATTATGGATGACCATCGACAACAACAATCAATCAAACAACAATCGATGGTTATCCAAGTAATATGTTACTACTATCGATGGCAGGGTGCAAAATCGCCATCAATGGCGAATCGTGGGATGGGGGCGCGGGGTCATGAATCGCGGGAGGGGGGGTCGTGGGGGGTGCCGTGAATCGTGGGAGGGGGTCTGCAAATCGTGGGAGGGGGCGCGGAAGGGGGGGTGTAAATCGCAGGAGGTTCATGAATTGCGGGGGGGGTCGCGGGGGGCCCCCCGCAAATCACAGGAGGGGGGGTTCGTAGGGGCCCCGTGAATCGCAGGAGGGGGGTCGCGGGGGTGCTGCGAATCGCAGGAGGGGGGAGAGTAGCGGGGGGCCCTGTGAATCACGGGAGGTTGCGGGTGTCCCGCGAATAGTGGGAGGGGGGGGGTCGCCGGGGGCCCGGGAATCATGGGTGTCAGGGGGGGGGGTGCTGGAGTAATGGTGGATGGTGACTGTGGAGAAATGGTGGATGGTGGGTGTGTACTGTAGCCCTGGCTGGGCGGGGGAAGGTGATGTCAAGGGTGTGGGGTGAGTAGAACACTTGTGTTTTCCTTAGGGGGGGTGGGTTTGTGTATCCCGCTGGGCGGGAACGTTATATGCACAGGGGATGAGTGACAGATCTGGCTAAATATATAATAGATAGTGTAGGGGATTGTTAGTATGGATACTATACATTGTAATACCATCAGTGTGTAACCAAGGATCAGGACACATTGTTGCGAGATGTGTGCGTTGCGGACAGAACAGAGCCTATGGAAAGAGATCCAAGTAAAATATCATGTTCTGTTATGTAAGGGGGTGTGGCTACGTCTTATGTAAATATGTGTTACCAGCGCACCTCTGGGGGCCACACCCACCTGGGGGCGTGTCTGTGTGCAGGTAATACGTGGGCTAATTAGAATGATACACAATTGGTCTTCATACCTGACTGTGCAGCTGCCACGGTAGGTAATCTTCAGGGGTGCAACGTCTGTCGAATATTGACTTGTAGTCCACCTTCACCAGCTGCCATTCTGACCGGTGCCCAAAGTGCCCAAAGACCCTGCGGCAGAGACAGTAACCACCAATGACCAGCAGGAATTATACGTTACACAGGCAGCGACAGATAAAGGACTGAGACAAGATAACGCCTCCTGTAGGGTGAGAGACAGGATTATCCCCGGAGACGCCCTCATTACAGCACAATTCAGTGTGTTCCTGTGCTATGTCCCTGTAATAGGGGTAGGGACCCCAAATATTAGTTGCCCCGGGGTTCCCACAAACGGAGGTCTGAGAAGTCCCAAGTATTCTACATTAAAGATACAGCTTATTTGTTACCAGTCACAGTCAAACCCCCACCATAGTTACCTACCCTCCTGCATTCTGCAGGAGACTCCCTGAAATAAGAACAATCGCCCTCTCTCCCTCATTAGTCTAGCAATCTCCCTCATTTCACCTAGCCCACATCACACTGTTACATCATAGTTACCTCCCCTCCTGCATTCTGCAGGAGACTCCCTGACATAGCAGCAATCTCCCTCTCTCCCTCATTAGTCTAGCAATCTCCCTCATATCACCTAGCCCCACATTACACTGTTACATCATAGTTACCTCCCCTCCTGCATTCTGCAGGAGACTCCCTGACATAGCAGCAATCTCCCTCTCTCCCTCATTAGTCTAGCAATCTCCCTCATTTCACCTAGCCCACATCACACTATTGCATTTTTTAGATAAAAAAGGGAAAAAAAGGAATGAGAGATAGATACATTTACATTACAGTATAGTAGCTCCTATTAACTGCTCTGGGGCTCATCTACATTTGGATATAAGACATTTTACAAGATTCCTCTCAGATATAGCAGTGCACAACCACGCTTCTGGGTGCCACGTTCACAATCTCTTTTCACAATCTCTCCATATATGGAACTAGACACGCCCTTTGGGGGGAGCATGACACGCCTTCTCAATGGGACGCTGTGCAAAATTCTACTATTAACTATAATCTCCCTGAAACTGGCTTTCAAAAGTAGGCAAGTATGACCCCCACGTTATACCCAGCTGTAACCCTGCGTCACCCACCCGATAATGACAACGATGACAATAATATATATTGTGGTGTTATATCAAAATGGGTACTTATGTATTATCTGGGCTCCCATGTTAAATGCACCCCATTTTTTCATACCCCTACTATCCAACTACGCATGGAGTTGATTTTATATAGTGTGGCGAGCGCAGCGAGCCACCGTGCCCGAAGCGTGGCGAGCGCAGCGAGCCCCGCGAGGGGAAACGGTCTCATAAGAAAAACGGGAGCCCAGATATTACATAAGTACCTCAAAATGTTTTATATGAATCTGTGAACTAAAACTATTATATCCCATGCATCCATACTTAAAGTCCATTTCTACAATATAGAGTTCATTATTTATATAACTACTGGTAGAATTATAATTACACAGACTGCATTCTCTTATTGTACCTGTAGGTGGTGTTGGAAACTATGATCTTCGCTTACTGTATTTTCACCCAGAAATCAGCGCAATATATAGTCTAATGCAGGACGGGCTAAACTGGTTTAATTACAGACCACCTATCTGGTGCACAGGTGCAGTCATTACTAACTGTCACATTTTTCAGACCACCTAGCTGGTGCACAGGTGCAGTCATTACTAACTGTCACATTTTTCAGACCACCTAGCTGGTGCACAGGTGCAGTCATTACTAACTGTCACATTTTTTCAGACCACCTAGCTGGTGCACAGGTGCAGTCAATACTAACTGTTACATTTCCCAGACCACCTAGCTGGTGTACAGGTGTAGTCATTACTATCTGTCACATGTCCCATATCACCTAGCTGGTGCACAGCTGTAGTCATTACTAACTGTCAAATTCCCCAGACCACCTAGCTGGTACACAGGTGCAGTCATTAATGTCACATTTCCCAGACCACCTAGCTGGTGCACAGGGTACTTATGTAGTATCTGGGCTGCCGATTTTTTGATTGTATGCCTTAAGTTAAGGCATACAATCAGATGCGATGCGATATCGCATCGCATCGCATGCGACCATCGGATGCGATGACCTGATTTTTCCATAGGAATCAATGTTAAAATGGACTGAGTCCATTTTAACATGGAATTCAATGGGAAAAAGGGGTCCTTTTTATACCCCTACTATCCAAGTGGCGAGCGAAGCGTGGCGAGCGGACGGTATTCTCTGTCCCCTCGCGGGGCTCGCCACGCTTCGGGCTCGGTGGCTCGCTACGCTCGCCACAGGTTTATATCCAACTCCATGCCCACTTGGATAGTAGGGGTATGAAAAGGACCCCTTTTTCCCATTGAATTTCATGTTAAAATGGACTCAGTCCATTTTAACATTGATTCCTATGAAAAAATCGGGTCATCGCATCACATCGCATCGCATTCGATGGTCACATGCGATGCGATGTGCCCGATCCGACCCGATTTAGAAATCGGCAGCCCAGATACTACATAAGTACCGTGCACAGGGTTCAGTCATTACTAACTGTCACATTTCCCAGACCACCTAGCTGGTGCACAGGTGCAGTCATTACTAACTGTCACATTCCCCAGACCACCTAGCTGGTGCAGTCATTACTAACTTTGAAATGTCTCAGATTTTCGGCGCCCCTCCCCCCCAGCGCGTGACAGCCACATTACCATGGCAACGCCCATGAATTGCTGGGCGTTCCCATGGGTGCGAACTGTGTCTGCCGCCCGCCCGCACTGCTCCATGCGGAGCATAATCAATCCGCCGCACCCGCTCGCAAATGGATCCTGGACATGCGCAGAAATAATTATGCGCAGTACCGAAACATCGCTCCCCTGTGCGAATGCATAGTGAAAGGACCAGAATGAGGGCCTATGTCAAGGTTTTATGATGTGTTTGTTCCATATTGATGCAAACATAGATAAAATCAGCATCCTCTCATCAGGGTGAGATGCAGTCGTGCCGATCCCTGTCCTGTTTCCCCGGCTACGCTGGCACCTGTCATTACAATACTGGATGCATCCATACCCAATACCCTAGTGGCCGGAACGCTACCGTTACAGCTTTCATCAACCCTTACGTCATAATTAGCGTCTCTTCCCCCGGCTCTCCTAGAACACCGTCCACAACCAGAGGGTTGGACGTGAAGCTGTACTTGTTCCACGACCGCCCTTCGTCGAAACTTAACCTGCAAAAGAAATAAAAAAGATTCATTGTTCTATATTTTTTTTATAAAAATTTGGGCTCAATTCACATTTTATACATAAGCGTCGTCACGCTGCAGCAAAACGACAGGACACAGATGGAGAGTTACGCAGCTCCTAAAATGTGCAATTTGTGTTTTTAATTGCAGTAATTAATTCATTTCTAAAGCTGGCGACGTTAATAGGCCCACATACAGTATATATCAGCAAACCTTGCAGTCATTTTAATTGCGTTCGACTTTATTGCAAATTATAATCAGGAATGATATCGTTATATTACAGGTGACATTAAATAAATGTATAAACACTTGTACCCAATATGTGTAATAAATGCTGCTCATTATCTCTTTTGTTTTCATTAGCCGAACAGCGGCCTCCGGTATAGAAAACGTGGAGCAAACCTGCCGCAGTTCCAACCTGCGACCGATCCGAGTTTTCGCACATCCGTGCCCGACACTACCATGAAATCTGTGGCCTGAAAATGATGTCATCTGTGGTTTTTAAGCAGGAATCATTTAAAAGTCACAAATGACTGATTTCTGCAATTTTCGCACCATAAGGAACAACGCAGCCGTTGCCGTAAATGATGACAGTTGTTAGGGGAGTGACAGTGTTCCATTATACGGTCACAGTGATCCACAGCGGCTTGCGATATCCTTATAAATTACCGCCGTGGATATATTATTCCATATAGATTTGCACCTGCTAATGACACATTCCATTAGACTCATTTTCCTCCCAGCGGTGTGTTGGGTGTAATCGTGCCAGATGTTGCCCCAAACCAATTATTCCCAGGTATTGGGCCTTGGAGACCACGATTACTCATATAATTATGTGCAATTTATAATAAATGATTTCCCGCTGGCAGATACATTATATACAAGCGATGTTCGAACACGACCATCTGAACTCGGGGATAAAATAAATCTGTCCCGAGATTTTCAGCTGTCCTTCAATCCTATCTACAGTATGTTACTTGTATTCACTTTAAGTTCCTGGCCTCGTTCGTATTAACAGTTATTATAAGATATACTGGGCCTCATTCAGAGGTGGACACTGCTACAGCAGGTCCGCAATAACGGTTGCCATCAGCACAGCGGGAGCAATATATGCAAATGCTAATGTCATCCTTCCCCTCGGCTCCGAGTGGTCTGTCGGCAAGTACAAGTGCTGAGATACATACTGACTGAGTCCGCGGACAGTGCAACACTGCGTCACACGCCACCACTGCCCGCGCCATTGTCACATGGGACACCCTATAGGCTGCTCAGTGTGTTCATCTCAACACAGCTGACGCCTGATATACCTAAATATATATTGGCGTATTATGCTGTATGTACAGGCGATCCGCCCGCACAGGCGTGTCAGGAGCCGCCAGTGACTGACAGCTCAGTGGGCTCAGGCAAACGCACCCGCCTTTTTTGTGATTTCAGTTACGACATCTGTCTGTAGATATATCTACACGTGTGTGCCCAGCTTAACAATGCAGGTATTAGTGATATCCAGGCTTGAGCACAGGTGACTTAATTAGAGTCATTTTGATTAAACCACCTGTGCTGAAGCCTGGATATCACAAAGACCTGCACTGTTGACGTGCCTTGAGGGTCGCGGTTGGGAATGCCTGATTTTCTCTTTCTTTCTTTTCTTCCTGTGTGGATCTAACGTACAAGCGACACTATACTGTATATGTAACAGCAGTGTTTGCGTATACAGTAGCCAGCGGAACACATTCGTAGTCGTACAAAATGGCTCATCTGCATAAACACCGGCATTGCGGTCGTCTTTGAATCAGGCCCATTAAACCTTATTACAGACCACAGGGGGGGTACTGGGAGCTCTGTTACCTCGTAGCGCCGTATGTCTGGAGGATGGAGTGTTCACCCTCTGACAGCTTATGTCCATGGCTTCTTCGCCCACCATGTCCATTTCCCGGGTCCCAGTTCCAGAAATGTAGCACTCAGAAATACTGTCATACCTCCCAACTTGTAGGGAGACCAAGGAGGGACACAGTGATGTGCGCCGTAGGCACGTCGAAAATTTCGGGGGCATGGCCGAATTAAAGAGGCGTGGCCTATACTTGCGGCTCTCCTGCGAGGCCACGGCCCCGTTTTGATGCTATGGGAGCATGACACTGAGGCTCTGTGAGCCTCTAGCCATACCTAGGGATGGCCATCGGTGCAGACGCCATCGATGGTTGCCATCAATGGCGATTCTGCACCCAGCCATCGATAGTAGTAAACTATTTGATGGATAACCAACGATAGTTTTAGATATCGATGGTCATCCATTATATATGATTGAGTGGCCCTTGGGCCAATTAAAACCCAGGGGTGGGACTTCCGGGTGTCGGGGGCGGAGCTAAGCTCAGTTTCCCGGCACATTGTAAAAAAAAAAAAAGGAACCATCGGTTCTCCTTTGCCATCAATGTAGGGAAACCATCTGGTTCTCCCACATCGATGGCAAAAGTATTTGACATCGGCCATAAACCATTTTAAATCATTGATGGCCGATGGCCATCCCTAGCCATACCCCCAGCCCCCTGGCTGCGGGAGCGCACAGCGTTTATTCCCAGCTCACTGGGGGGACTCCCAACAGCCCCCCTCTCGGGACACTGCTGGCTGTGGGAGGGATGCGGGAATGTCCCCTAAAACTGGGACATTCCCGCGGTAATCAGGACTGTTGGGAGGTATGAATATTCAGAGAGAGATAAAGTGGGGAGAAGTAACCGCCATCAGCTCCTAACTGCCACAGAATGATTTCTCTTCGAAAAAAAAAAAAACATTTATTTTCACACAGAGATGAGCAAAAAGGGGCCGGACTGTGACATCATGTGACGTCAGCTGACCGGCCCGAGTAGGCATCTGCCCGCATCCATGGGGACGTGGCGCATGCACAAACCCCAAACATCGGGGAAGGGGCTGAATTCGTCCACGTCTTGGTACATCGCTCACAAAATGTTTGTCCTTCTGTGTCGATAGAAAGGTCTACAGTGTCTAGGTAATCAATAAGTTGACACAAAAAGGTCAATATGTCATATAGGTCGACACAGGCAAAAGGTCAACATGCACAGTTGACATCGACAAAGAGTTGACATGCAATAGGTCGATGTGGTCATAAGGTCGACGCACAAACGTTTGACACTAAAAAAGGTCGACACTCAAAAGGTTGGCGTAAAAATGTTGACATGGGGTTTTCACGATTTTTTATGTCAACACCCGTCGACATTGACCCCACATTAGTGTTGCTCATACAACACTAATAGGCCTCATTGATAACAACAATTAAACGGCATGCAGATAGGAGATTCAGCATTTGGCTGAGTGGTGTAGCGCCAATAATCTCTTTCTCAACCCAAGTAAAACTAAAGAGATCGTGGTAGATTTTCGTAGGAAAAAATCCAGCCCGGTTATGCCGGTACAGATTAGTGGGACAAATGTTGACCGTGTCTCTAGTTTTACATTTTTGGGCACTTATATTACTGAGGATTTAACATGGTCAACTAACATAAAATGTTTGGTAAAAAAGGCCCATCAACGCCTTTTTTTCCTCAGAATGCTGAAAAAACAACAATTGCCACTGTGCATTTTGGTAAACTTCTATCGTTGTGCAGTGGAAAGCATTCTGACCAGTTGTATCTCCGTCTGGTATGGGAATTGTACCGTTGCAGATCGGAAGTCAATCCAGAGGGTAATTAAACTGGCCCAACGGATAAGGGGTGCTACTCTCCCTTCTGCCGATGACATTCAGCGGAAGCGTTGTCTGCGTAGGGCGCATAATATCTTGAAAGATGGAACCCACCCGGCTAATGGGTTGTTTGTATTACTGCCATTGGGTAGACGGTTTAGCTGCCTAAGGAATAGGACCAGTAGGATGAGAAATAGTTTTTTTCCAAGGGTAATTTTAGAGTTAAATGCTAATTTGGGTCATGGGGGAGGAATAATGGGACTTAAGTTTTATTGTAAATTGTCTGTGGATCATTTGGTATTTTATTATATGTATGTATTTGGATGGATGCTAAACTGAATTTTGACGCCCTAATTGGGGTGATGACAATAAAGACGGATCTAATCGAATCTAAAACATTCGCCAGGCATATTGTTCCCAGTTGTAGTACACATGGTTTGTAATTGGCAATTTGGACACATTGCATGTCAACCTTTTGTTAATGTCGACTTTTTTTTTACTGTGCCGGCATAGTGCATGTCACTTGTTGGTGTCAACCTTTTGACTGTCTACCTAGACACTGTAGACTTTCCAGCGCTTTGCGGTACAAGGCGCTGCATATACCGCCAGCACGCGCTCCCTTACCGCAATACGTTACTGCCATGATTGATGGGGTACGGAAAGCTTTTATTGGAAAAGACGACTGTTGACCCCACGAAAAGAGAGACTGCGTTTTACAGATCTCGCCCACACAGTTAGAATAGTTTCCAGGTGTCAAATATTATATATAAAAAACCCGTCAGCGAGCAGGATTGAGCGCGGCGTCTCAGCCCCTCCGAGGAGCTGCGCTTATTATGTGAACATAATGGATGAGGTATTTGATTAGATTACACCGCGCACACAGCGCCCCGGGGGCTTCTCTTGTCTTCCTCCAAGAACTGGATTTCTTTTATTTTATGCCAGAAAGAAGAATAAAAACCTAATAAGGGATCTTTTCACACATAAGTTACCTGGCAGCACAAAGCAGAACATCGCAGCCGCAGCACAACTCTTCTGCAGAACGCCTCTGTCTCTGTGCTGTGACTGACAGCTTTCCTCTGCCTACTTAACCTAATGGGTGATACGCCGATACCTCTCATACTAACCAATTACCAGCCTGACGCCTGCATGCGCTGAATGGAGTCGCACCAGGGAGGTGCAAATATATATAGCATGTATATCTGTGTAACACATGGCTGCCACACGGGGGTATATCTGTGTAACACATGGCTGCCACACAGGGGTATATCGGTGTAACACATGGCTGCCACACGGGGGTATATCTGTGTAACACATGGCTGCCACATGGGGTATATCTGTGTAACACATGGATGCCACATGGGGGTATATCTGTGTAATACATGGCTGCCCCACGGGGGTATATCTGTGTAACACATGGCTGCCACACGGGGGTATATCTGTGTAACACATGGCTGCCACACGGGGGTATATCTGTGTAACACATGGCTGCCACATGGGGTTATCTCTGTGTAACACATGGCTGCCACACGGGGGTATATCTGTGTAACACATGGCTGCCACACGGGGGTATATCTGTGTAACACATGGCTGCCACATGGGGTATATCTGTGTAACACATGGCTGCCACACGGGGGTATATCTGTGTAACACATGGCTGCCACACGGGGGTATATCTGTGTAACACATGGCTGCCACACGGGGGTTTATCTGTGTAACACATGGCTGCCACATGGGGTATATTTGTGTAACACATGGATGCCACATGGGGGTATATCTGTGTAACACATGGCTGCCACACCGGGGTATATCTGTGTAACACATGGCTGCCACATGGGGTATATCTGTGTAACACATGGATGCCACATGGGGGTATATCTGTGTAACACATGGCTGCCACATGGGGTATATTTGTGTAACACATGGATGCCACATGGGGGTATATCTGTGTAAAACATGGCTGCCACATGGGGGTATATCTGTGTAGCGCATGGCTGCCACATGGGGGTATATCTGTGTAATGCATGGCTGCCACACGGGGGTATACCTGTGCAACGCATAGCTGCCACATGGGTGTATACCTGTGTAATGCATGGCTACCCCAAGGGGGTATATCTGTGTAACACATGGCTGTCACACGGGGGTATATCTGTGTAACGCATGGCTGCCCCACGAGGGTATATCTGTGTAACACATGGCTGCCACACGGGGGTATATCTGTGTAACACATGACTGCCACATGGGGGTATATCTGTGTAACACATGGATGCCACATGGGGGTATATCTGTGTAACACATGGCTGCCAAATGGGGTATATCTGTGTAACACATGGCTGCCACACGGGGGTATATATGTGTAACACATGGCTGCCACACGGGGGTATATCTGTGTAACACATGGCTGCCACACGGGGGTATATCTGTGTAACACATGGCTGCCACATGGGGTATATCTGTGTAACGCATGGATGCCACATGGGGGTATATCTGTGTAATGCATGGCTGCCACACGGGGGTATATCTGTGTAACACATGGATGCCACATGGGGGTATATCTGTGTAACACATGGATGCCACATGGGGGTATATCTGTGTAACACATGGCTGCCACATGGGGGTATATCTGTGTAACACATGGCTGCCACACGGGGGTATATCTGTGTAACACATGGCTGCCACATGGGGGTATATCTGTGTAACACATGGATGCCACATGGGGGTATATCTGTGTAATACATGGCTGCCACACGGGGGTATATATGTGTAACACATGGCTGCCACACGGGGGTATATCTGTGTAACACATGGATGCCACATGGGGGTATATCTGTGTAACACATGGATGCCACATGGGGGTATATCTGTGTAACACATGGCTGCCACACGGGGGTATATCTGTGTAACGCATGGCTGCCACACGGTGGTATATGTGTGCAACGCATGGCTGCCACAGGGGGGTATATCTGTGTAACACATGGCTGCCACATGGGGGTATATCTGTGTAACACATGGCTGCCACACGTGGGGATTATATGTGTAACGCATGGCTGCCACACGGGGGTATACCTGTGTAATGCATGGCTGCCAAACGGGGGTATATCTGTGTAACACATGGATGCCACACGGGGGTATATCTGTGTAACACATGGATGCCACATGGGGGTATATCTGTGTAACACATGGCTGCCACATGGGGGTATATCTGTGTAAAACATGGCTGCCACATGGGGGTATATCTGTGTAACGCATGGCTGCCACACGGGGGTATATCTGTGCAACGCATGGCTGCCACACGGGGGTATATCTGTGTAACACATGGCTGCCACACGTGGGGATTATATGTGTAACGCATGGCTGCCACACGTGGGGATTATATGTGTAACGCATGGCTGCCACACGGGGGTATACCTGTGTAACACATGGCTGCCACACGGGGGTATATCTGTGTAATGCATGGCTGCCACACGGTGGTATATGTGTGCAACGCATGGCTGCCACAGGGGGGTATATCTGTGTAACGCATGGCTGCCCCATGGGGTATATCTGTGTAACGCATTGGCTGCTTTGGATAAGGGAAATTAAATACTGCAGCTAATAATACAATATAATAATAAAATATAATAATACAATATAATAATACAATATAATAATACAATATAATAATACAATGTTATGTTATACAATATAATAATACAATGTTATGTAATACAATATAACAATACAATGTTATGTTATACAATATAATAATACAATATAATAATACAATGTTATGTAATACAATATAATAACACAATATAATAATATAGTCCCTTACTGATATCTGTTTAACAAAAATACATTTTAGAACTACCATGAACCCCTTCCGCCCCGGATCTGAACACAATATAATATATTCAGCCATTACCACAGATGCCGGATGGAGAAGGACGTGTGCTTCATGGCGACCAGGACCCCACCTTGATCCAGATATAAGACGCTGTGTTCTTCGTCAAAGATCTGTCAGATACAAATAGCTTTTTAGTAACGATTTAAGACAAGAATGGGGCGAGTGTGGCCCCGGCATCAAACACCCCGTGTTCTCTCTGTAGTTCAAAGTTACTGCGCAGAGCGCTCCGCCCCAGGCCTACCAGCGACACTCCCGCTTACCACTAGAAACGAGCAGAGCGCATCTCTACAGAGACCGCGCCGCACTCTCTGAGGTCGTGTTTTAGTAATTAGCATGTAATATGTAATAGCTACACCGTGCGTCAGGGGGACGGGGGTGGGAGAGCGACGGAAACATTGTCACTAACGGGAATCCGCTTTCATCATGTACACGCACTCCTGTGACCCGAATACATTTCATCAGGAGCTCACAGAGGTTTAAAGGGATAATTCCACCCATACACTGCAATATGGTCCTGTTTTATAAATGGGGGTAACAATATGATCTCTCCCCCCCCCCCATCAGCCCTGACTGCGTGGGAATAACTTAGAAGTGGGTGCGGCTAGAAACCAGCAGTGACCAATCAGAACATTACAGCGGTGATCAGATTCTAGTTATCATTTCTCTATGGCATCCTAGAAAATGACAGATTCTGATAGGTTGCTAGGGGCAGTGGCCCTGAGAGAGGGGGTACTAATTACATGCGCCCAGATCTGATGGAAGGCCCACAGGGGCTCCTGTTACCTAGCAGCTGTTCTCAAACAAGCACAGGCTGCAGTGTGGCCAGAGAGGTGCTTAAAGTACTGTATTTTATACTAAGGGTGCATGGCCACGCCTCACAATGATTAGGCCACGCCCACTGAACAGTACCTGGGGCCCGCTAGTCTCTCTACAGCCCTGGATATGTGTAACATCCACATTTGTCACTTTTAGAAGCTTTAGTGATGTATATTTACCCCTAACCTTCGGTAATGAAGTGATATAAGAAATTGGTGATATCATTTGGACTCAGCAACCTGCCCACACTCACTCCCACGTTGGCATTGCTACCCCTGTAGCTGCTGCTGTACCTCCCCGGAACGCCCACAACAAACTCACAGACTCTGTGCCTACACTGTGTCTCTGAGCGTATTATCAGGACGTGTGTCTGTGCTACTCAGATACATGCACGGAATTAAGACCAAACTGCGTGCAGTGTCAACACTGCGTCCGACTCAGAATCAGACGCCGACACTGAGTCTGACTCAGAATAAGACATCAACACTGCGTCCGACTCAGAATCAGACACCGACACTGAGTCTGACTCAGAATCAGACATCAAGACTGCGTCTCCCACAAAGTGTTTCTGTGGTATGTACTTTACAATAACGGCCTGTAGCAGCTACTGTCTATACATCTCTCCCCCGTCCCATCACCTGGAGAGTGTATTCCCAAATTGCAGCAGGCGCAGCTGTGTCACCTCTCCGAGTGTGGCCTATACTGTATAAGGGGAAGCTTGTGCACAGAAGGCACATACTGTGAGAATCACCTTAGGCCCATTATCGCTTAGTCAGTCTGTCCCAGGGATCAGCTTCATTATGGTTATCCTATATAATAAAAGGCTACCGCTGTTCCTCGAAACTACGGGGGGAATTCAAGTGTTTTGTTTGCCTGTGGCCAATAGATGGCGCCCGGAAGAACATTTGAAGTTGCGTTCCAGTTAAACGTGTGCAGCCGCAGGTAATGATATTACTGTTGTTGTTCCAACATTTTGACAGGCTGATAACTAGCACAGTATTATTCAGGCATAACTTTTACATTTCAGGGTATATTCAGTAAATGTCAATTTTCATATTGTATTGTATTGCCCACCTTAAACAATCCAGTAACCCATAGCTGCCTACCCGCCTGCATTCTGCAGGAGACTCCCTGACATAGCAGCAATCTCCCTCCCTCCCTCATTAGTCTAGCAATCTCCCTCATGTCACCTAGCCCACATTACACTGTTACATCATAGTTACCTCCCCTCCTGCATTCTGCAGGAGACTCCCTGACATAGCAGCAATCTCCCTCTCTCCCTCATTAGTCTAGCAATCTCCCTCATGTCACCTAGCCCACATTACACTGTTACATCATAGTTACCTCCCCTCCTGCATTCTGCAGAAGACTCCCTGACATAGCAGCAATCTCCCTCTCTCCCTCATTAGTCTAGCAATCTCCCTCATGTCACCTAGCCCACATTATACTGTTACATTTTTGGGGAAAAAAGGAATGAGAGATAGATACATTTACATTGAATCATCAGCCCCATTTCCCAGCACTTTACCAAGTATAGTAGCTCTTACTAACTGCTTTGGGGTCATCTACATTTGGATATAAGTCATTATAAAAGATTCCTCTCAGATGTAGCAGTACACACCCATGCTTCTAGGTGCCACGTTCACAATCTCTTTTCACAATCTCTCCATATATGGAACTAGACACACCCTTTGGGAGGAGCATGACATGCCCCCTCAATGGGGCACTGTGCAAATTCCACTCCCAACTATGATCTCCCTGAAACTAGTTTTCAAAAGTAGGCAAGTATGCAGTAACCCCTCCTAACCAGGTGGTACATCCCTAAAGCCGAGGTGATGGAATGGTCCATTTTCAAACATAAGGGGCATGTAACATCCCGGCAGACAGACTACTTGCTGCATTTAAATAATAAAAGTTTCAAAAATACAAAACAAAGCAATTTGATAATGCAGAGGATGGTTCTCAGGAGCCGCCGGCCCTATGGTAAGAAAGTTCCTTTGTCAGAGTCCCCCATCATTAGAACTGCATTAATAGCAATTACAGACGTACTGTATGTTGGCAGATTCAGGTTAATTCTTTTAGATCCCGCTCAGTAACACATTGGCTTCCTCGGGTATATTACTGCAATGCCGCGTCTGCCGTAAGCTCAGTTCTATTCCAGCACACACCGCACCATGCCACTTATTCCCTCGTCAGTCCATCACAGACGTCAGCAGCGGCGAGTAGGCGTCTGTCATTGCAGGGTCAGCGTTCAAGAACCGTTTGTGTCAGGTGACATGTGTCTCAATTATATTTACCTGTCTCCACGTATTGCCGGCATCGGAGGAAATAAACATGCTGACATCAGTCTCGGTCAGCTCATTGCCAATGTTCCCTGCGTGTGGTAAAGGAAACACAAAAAAAAAAGGGTTGTAAAAATTTAAAGTGGCGGATCCAGGGGGTGGAGGTGAGGCGCTGTGGCACAGTCCAAAATTCAATTGGAATGGCAGTTGCTGGCAGTTGCTGTGCCACCACAATTTGAATTTTGGACTGTGCTGCAGCTTCACCTCTGGCTGCTCCCCTGATTGTGAGGCCACAGCGCGGTGAGCTTAGCCACATTTATAACTCCCACATAGGTGGCTATATACCTGCCTGGCACAGAGCTTGGCCACCTGGGCATTATAAGATCAATATTATATTTTTATGTACAGTATAGAAGACATATAAAAATCATCGATATAAAACTACTGTATGTCACCTCTAGTAACAGCGCTGCTTGTCTTCTGTATAACAGCGCCGTACCTGTCTCAGGTCATTTATTAACCTTTTCCGCTGCGCAGTGTTTGTCCCAACGCTGCTACGCTCGCCGTATATCTTCCCTCCTGTGTCACTTATATAGCTCATTGCGAAAACAAATATTAACCCGAAGTCCCCGGTGAGTAATTGGAGCCGTCTGTACTGCCGACAGCGTCAGATTAATCATTTGCGCTGAAAGATTTGTGCTCTCTGCAGTGTTCACTAACAGCAGACTAGGTGCGACGATCACGATCTCTCTAGATTTAAAATGCGCTTTTCACCATTAAACGCCGATGGAAATCAAGCGCTGAGACCCTTTCTTTCTCTCTGGGGTGGGGGAGAGGTATCCAACGTTCTAAGGGGGATAGCGTTAATGTCAGCCATGTTAACTAGTCAGCTTGTAGTCGTTTATGTAATGGATGGGGCTAATTCATGTTTGTCCGCCATGGGCAATTATCATCAACGCAATGCGCTATGGGTCCGCTGCAATGAGGATTTCATGGGAGGTGATAGGAGGGGACCGTCTGGAGGTGTTAGCTGGGAGATTATGTGGATTGGCTTCCAAAATGCAGGTGGGTCATGGCGTTTGGAGAGAGAAAAATCTGAGGGGTAGATTTATTAAGCTCGGTGAAGTGATAAAGTGTCTGGTTTTTATCACCGGCCAATCAGACCCTAACTGTCATTTTTCAAACCAAGCCTGTAGATTCACAGGTAGGAGCTGATTGGCCGGTGATAAAAAACAGACAGTTTATCAGTTCACCGAGCTTAAGTGAGATAGTAACAACCAACCGACTCCTAACTGTCAAACACAGCCTATAACATGGCAGTTAGCAGCTGACATCTCATTGATTTATCTTTCTCCATTTTTATCTCTCTCCAAGTACACTTTTCCTGAAATGCGGATAAATCATTAGTACGTTCCTGTTTGCCAGTCTATATTGTTGGTGGCCTATCGCTGCGCCCAGCCCTTGGATATACTGCTTTATACACATATACAGTAGTCATACACATGTATATCTATAACAGGTACCTGATGCCACAATGATGCCCGGGGCGGTGTCCCGGCTGGCGATGTTCCCGGTAGTGTACGGATTTTCAGACACCTTCAGGTGCAGATGCAGAGAGCAGTACGGCTGCAGGGACAGACAACATGTAATGAGAGTCTGTTACCTGTCTCCTATATTATGCTATGTATTACATTATATGTGCCGGGTACCTGTGTATTATATTATATGTGCCGGGTACCTGTGTATTACATTATATGTGCCGGGTACCTGTGTATTACATTACTGTATGTGTGCCAGGTACCTGTGTATTACATTATATGTGCGAGCTACCTGTGTATTACATTATATGTGCCGGGTACCTGTGTATTACATTATATGTGCCGGGTACCTGTGTATTACATTATATGTGCCGGGTACCTGTGTATTACATTACTGTATGTGTGCCAGGTACCTGTGTATTACATTACTGTATGTGTGCCAGGTACCTGTGTATTACATTACTGTATGTGTGCCGGGTACCTGTGTATTACATTGTATGTGCCGGGTACCTGTGTATTACATTATATGTGCTGGGTACCTGTGTATTACATTACTGTATGTGTGCTAGGTACCTGTGTATTACATTACTGTATGTGTGCCGGGTACCTGTGTATTACATTATATGTGCCGGGTACCAGTGTATTACATTACATGTGCCAGGTACCTGTGTGTTACATTACTGTACATGTGCCGGGTACCTGTGTATTACATTACTGTACATGTGCGGGGTACCTGTGTATTACATTACTGTACATGTGCTGAGTACCTGTGTATTACATTACTGTACATGTGCCAGGTACCTGTGTATTACATTACTGTACATGTGTGAGGTACCTGTGTATTACATTACTGTACATGTGCCGGGTACCTGTGTATTACATTACATGTGCCGGGTACCTGTGTTTTACATTATATGTGCCAGGTACCTGTGTATTACATTACATGTGCCAGGTACCTGTGTGTTACATTACTGTACATGTGCCAGGTACCTGTGTATTACATTACTGTACATGTGCCGGGTACCTGTGTTTTACATTATATGTGCCAGGTACCTGTGTATTACATTACATGTGCCAGGTACCTGTGTGTTACATTACTGTACATGTGCCGGGTACCTGTGTATTACATTACTGTACATGTGCGGGGTACCTGTGTATTACATTACTGTACATGTGCTGAGTACCTGTGTATTACATTACTGTACATGTGCCAGGTACCTGTGTATTACATTACTGTACATGTGCCGGGTACCTGTGTATTACATTACATGTGCCGGGTACCTGTGTGTTACATTACTGTACATGTGCCGGGTACCTGTGTTTTACATTACATGTGCCAGGTACCTGTGTGTTACATTTCTGTACATGTGCCGGGTACCTGTGTATTACATTACTGTACATGTGCGGGTACCTGTGTATTACATTACTGTACATGTGCTGAGTACCTGTGTATTACATTACTGTACATGTGCCAGGTACCTGTGTATAACATTACTGTACATGTGCGAGGTACCTGTGTATTACATTACTGTACATGTGCCGGGTACCTGTGTATTACATTACATGTGACGGGTACCTGTGTTTTACATTATATGTGCCAGGTACCTGTGTATTACATTACATGTGCCAGGTACCTGTGTGTTACATTACTGTACATGTGCCGGGTACCTGTGTGTTACATTACTGTACATGTGCCGGGTACCTGTGTATTACATTACATGTGCCAGGTACCTGTGTGTTACATTACTGTACATGTGCCGGGTACCTGTGTATTACATTACATGTGCCAGGTACATGTGTGTTACATTACTGTACATGTGCCGGATACCTGTGTATTACATTACTGTACATGTGCCGGGTACCTGTGTATTACATTACTGTACATGTGCTGAGTACCTGTGTATTACATTACATGTGCCAGGTACCTGTGTATTACATTACTGTACATGTGCGAGGTACCTGTGTATTACATTACTGTACATGTGCCGGGTACCTGTGTATTACATTACATGTGCCAGGTACCTGTGTATTACATTACTGTACATGTGCGAGGTACCTGTGTATTACATTACTGTACATGTGCGAGGTACCTGTGTATTACATTACTGTACATGTGCCGGGTACCTGTGTATTACATTACATGTGCCAGGTACCTGTGTATTACATTACTGTACATGTGCCGGGTACCTGTGTATTACATTACATGTGCCAGGTACCTGTGTATTACATTACTGTACATGTGCGAGGTACCTGTGTATTACATTACTGTACATGTGCCGGGTACCTGTGTATTACATTACATGTGCCAGGTACCTGTGTATTACATTACTGTACATGTGCGAGGTACCTGTGTATTACATTACTGTACATGTGCGAGGTACCTGTGTATTACATTACTGTACATGTGCCGGGTACCTGTGTATTACATTACATGTGCCAGGTACCTGTGTATTACATTACTGTACATGTGCGAGGTACCTGTGTATTACATTACTGTACATGTGCCAGGTACCTGTGTATTACATTACATGTGCTAGGTACCTGTGTATTACATTACATGTGCCAGGTACCTGTGTATTACATTACATGTGCTAGGTACCTGTGTATTACATTACATGTGCCAGGTACCTGTGTATTACATTACATGTGCCAGGTACCTGTGTATTACATTACTTGGTTCTAGGTCGACATGGGTCTAGGTCAACAGCTCATTAGGTCGACAGTCAAAAGGTCGACATGGGGTTTTTCACTGGTTTAGAGCCGACATGCAGTATTTCATGCCCCACCATCCACTGGGGCGTGGTGGGAGAATAAAATAATGTGCCGAGCGCAGTGAGCCATGCGAGGGGAAGCGGTGCACTGGAAACTGTGTCCATGTCGACTGTGTTGACATTCAGGTAAAAAAAACCCTTAAAAACCCATGTTGACCTTTTGACTGTCGACCTAGACACTGTCAACCTAATGCTTGTGTCGACTTATTGAGCTGATGACCTAAACCAATGTCGACCTTGTTCCATGTCGACCTAACATTGTCGACCAACTTGCTATAGACCAAACGATCCCAACTCGGGTAAATTTACGAATATGGGTTTTTTATTGAAGATGGGATGTTGCCCATAGCAACCAGATTATGGGGGAATGTACTAAGATGTGTATTCTACTTCACATGTGATGTTGCTATAAGCAACCAATAAGAATCTACTTATTTATTTAGCACCCTCTAGCAGATAGTAGACAGGATCTGATTGGTTGCCCGTAGCAACATCACAAGTGAAGTAGAATACAATCCTAGTAAATTTCCCCCTATATATGTAGAACAGTTGAGAAAAGCTCTTTCTCTGGTGAAAAACGCCGACAAAAGAGCTTTTCTCCGCTTAATAAATAGACTGACTGGGGGCAAATTGAATACCTACAGGCTGCTGGCCAGTCATTTCCATGTTTTACAGCTGCAATCATTTATACGGGAAGATCAGGTTCACCCCCATGTCCCCCGTCCCTCGTTGCTTGGCGTAAGCGCAGGATAACTTAACGATACAAGTTATGAATTCTACAGACATATAGTTACTGGCATATATTTCTTATTAAGGAGAAAGCTGCTCGGGAAGTATTGCTGATTTTTATTTTTTCTTTCTGCACGACTTTACTGCGACCAGGATTTTATTTTCCCGGAGATACTTCAGGTCATAATACTAAAAATAGGACTTTGTGTTATTCGCAGATATCATTTTTTGCTTAATAAAGTCCTCGGTAGATCTGCAGCTTCCTTGCCCCATCTAGTGGTTGTGTCCTGAAGTGCAGATGTCAATTTACAGCTCAGGAGTGTAATTTACATTAGCGCAGAGAAGCCTATTTTGCAGATTACTTTCTATAATAACAACACGATATTTGCTTATCTTAATTTGTTTGGTTTGTTGCTAAATGATTTCTTAAGCAATAATTCACTTTAGATTTTCCCCAAAGCTGTCTTCTATGGCAAATATCTGGGAACCTTTTTAATTAACTTATGTTCCGTCTTTTAAGCTAATGCAATAAATATGGCGATAAAAGCAGCATTAACATTTACTGTAAGTAGTTATGTATATTTTATAGATGGCACATGTTGTGCGAGACTCTCTCATACAGACTTCAAGGTAATTTGTAGTCGTGAAGTTAATACAAGCGCCTTCATGCATTTACACTTTATCAGTATATATAAATTAGGGGCAGGGGAGAGGTGGAACTACAAGTACCACTGCGCCTTCCCAGACTACTTTCAGCGGTGCGGCAACAATGTCATTTATTTTACCTTCATTTCTTCTTTCTTTTACCTTTTGACCCTCCAGCTGTTGTTGAACTACACATCCCAGCATGCCCTGCAACAGTAGCAATGCCAAATAGCAAAACTGTAGAAAAGCATGCTGAGATGTGGGGTTCAACATCAGCTGGAGGACCACAGGCTATGCCTGGTATAAAGGGTCGACAGTCAATATTGACCGTCGACACCAAAATGTCGACGCACGCAAAAGGAAGACACAAAAAGGTGGACATGGCAATTGTCGACACATGAAAAGGTAGACGTGCGTGTTTTGCCAGGGAAACGGCTGGGATTTGCTCTTTGAAAAGCCGAATCTGCATTTGTGAAACAGGCGCAAAATTTTCGAATTATAATATAGAATTATATATATTATTCCTCTGCAAAAGACGTGGATTCACGGATCCATGTAATTTCCGAATTTCGTATTGTTTCCGAAAATCGGGGGAAAAATGGATAAACATTGCGAATTCTTGGGGGGGAACGGTTGCTGTTTCGCAGTTTTTCCATGTAAGACAGACATTAAATACCCCTATAGCCTCAATTAAAGCGATTACTGAATTCTGGGGTGGAACATGCCTCATAACAAAATTTGCAGGTGGTAACATCAATTCTGACCCACCCTCCCAAATTCCCTGCTGTAGGGCTTCACTACTCCATTCTGCATGTCAACATTTTGTCCGTGTCGACCTTTTTTCATTTTGACCTTGTGACCTATTAACTATCTAGAAACCTATGATCTGGATACGCCCTAAAAGTGCAGCCACTGTGGTTGCTGGGGCCCCAGGGAGCATTTACCCCTATAGCCTATGCCCACTGCCGCCAGCTCCGCCAGTCGGCCATGTCTGGCATATTATGCTACACTATTACCATTCCTGTCCTTTGGCTTGTGCCGTGTAATTGTGTCTCCGCACAGACACACAGTACAGTAGATTAGGACAAGTGCTTGCAATCAGTGCCAAGCAGCACACTGTAGGATGAGATTGCAGCCTCAGCAGATCAGTGTACAGATCAATGCCATGTTTCGCTGGGTGTAGGAGACTCTGCCAAATGCTGATTGGATACGTGTAGCGCTTACGGGGAGACGCACTTACTAATAAACAGTTCACCGAGGTTCCTCTCAGATCAGTGTCAGGCGCTTCCAGCAGGTTCCAGTCTCTGCCTTTATTGTACGTGATGAAAGTCTTCACCCGGCTGTCAGTCTTCTTGTTTGCCAAGAACATTCCCTTTATACCTGCTACCTAGGAAAAACGGACGCAGCTGAAAAACAGAGCCCAGCGAGGCCAGTGCTTATGGACTGTCAGACCAGTGTGGGCACTGGGGGAACTGGCCAGGCGTCAATACACCAGAGAGACTAGGGGAAGAGTCTTAATTTAACTTTCACTGCTTTAACACTCATCCTGACCCTCTTATACCCCTTTCACATCACAAACACCGACCCGGGTCTGGTCATTAAACCTGGGTTTAGGGTGTGAACTGGGTTTAACCCTTCTAATCCAAGTCGAATTGCCAGGTTGGTCAACATGTGTTATAAGCTGTTGTGAAAGGGGTATTACCAACTATAATTCACCTAGGTCTCAAACTATGCGCAGATTAATGATAAATTCTCCCCATCTGAATTAACTGTTAAGTCCCCAAATATCGCTGCACTCCCACTAAGGCCCCCAGTATATTCCAATACTCATCCCCACACAGATATTAAACCCTTATGCCCCTATCTCAGTAGCAGCCATGACCTGCGTCCTCAGCTGCTGGGGGACAGGATCTGATGAGACTTTGAGATAAATTTACAAAAGTAGAATTGGATCGAAATTTTGGAATCGATTGCAGATGGCGTAGAAACGATCTTAAACCGGTGTTGGGCTTCCAGGACTAGAACACACATTTACTGTACTGCCAATTATAAACAAATATAAAAAAATTAATGTTCGTAACTGTGTATTAGCCCCAGAAGTCCAGCATGGATATGAATCGCTTTTTCATCAGAAATAATTTTTTTAATGATTTAATCACCAACGGCAGCCTCCGGGACAGTGCAGCGTCAGCTATGGTGTACCGCTTACCTGTATATGTATGAGCCATTAGGACATACCTCGTAGAGGTCAATCATGACGTTCCCCTCCGGTCCCTTAGTGCTCTTCACGTTTTCCAGCGCCAGTGAGAAGAAGATCCCCCGCGTGTCGGATATGTACAGGTTATACGTCTCGTTCTGGTTCCACTCCTGGATGGCGACAAACACCTGGTTCTCATCTGTGCTGATGACGTGCATGTCCTGAGGCGGGAAGACAAGAGACAGCTCGGATGTCACTTATTCGCAGACAGTCACCTGATAACAGTTACGGATGTAGCGCCAGCATACGCCATTGCGCTTAACAACTGGCAACAACACGCAGGAACAGAAAGCCTGGAGGGTGGGGGGGGGGGGGAGGAACAAAAAGGGTGTATCGGGCCTTGGAGAGAGACAGATTGGAGGAGCTGCCCAATCAGCTGCTGCCATTACAGACTGCGCTAGATTAATGGACAACGATGATCTGTCTCCAAGGCTTGATGCATCGCCCCCTGGGTAATAACAGGACCTGGATGGTACTTTAACAATGGCTGGGTCCACAGTCAATAGTTTGACATCATATAGTCCAGACGCACACAGTGATCATAGACAAAAGGTCAATGGTGGCAAAGGTCGACACAATGGTGGACTATGAGCGGCTTTTGATCGTCAATCGACGGGACGCGGTACACTATTTGGGGGTCCAGGTGATCAGGTGTCAACAACACTGATATCAGTAGTTATCTTTTTCATGTGTCAGCATTTTGCTTGTGTTGACCATTTCGTGTTGACCTAGACGTTGTCGACATGATGAACCACGCCCGGTAATAACAGATAGAGAGGTTGGAGGCACTTATGGCGGATGTGCAGGATTTAGCACTAACATACAGATGGAGCGCACTTTATTGCCTAGTTTATTCCCCTACAGCTAAGAATAATGTGGAAGATCTGTGGATAGAACATTATGCAAATCCCGTGTACAGATGTAATTACAGCGGAACTATAGAAATGCCCTGGTCATTAATGCAGTCGCTAATAAAGCCGGTATGTACTGTACCTAGAACATGACAAAGGACAGGTCTCCTCATTATACAGCACTTTCAGGTTAGTGATCTGGGACCCCACCTGCGCGGTGACGTGGGAGCTGAGTGGGACACCGGAGTAAATGTGAGCAGCTTGGAGAAGTGATATCATCTATATATCTCCATAGAGAACATTATGTGCACGAAGATAATGCTCCAGCCAATCAGCTGAGATATGTAAATTGACAGCTAGGAGCTGATTGGCAGGATCATTATCACCCACTTGCACATAACTTTCTTTATGGGGATAGATTATACCACTTCTACAAGCTTCATACAGTTACCCACTGGAAGGGATCTGCCTAGATCCCTCTTAGTGAAAAACGCAAAGAGAAGCCCCATGGTTTTAAATCTGGAATATACTGGACTCAGGAGCTTCGTTCATATGGGATTGCGGCCAAAACTCAGTTTTTTTCACATTAGTACATACCAGGTAGGATGCATTAACCCCAATAATGTGGTCAAACCACTGAGAACCGTCAGCGTGTGCAGCAAGAGAAGCTCCGCCCTCCTAACATGGCTGCATAGCAATGAAGACTGCATGGCTGTCGTCATACCTCGTCATACCAAACACCCCAGATCTTTCATGTATGCTGCATATTTATTTAATGTATTATTCAGCTCGGGATGGCAGGATATAAATTAATAAGTAATAGCGGCTTTGCAGTTCTTCCTCCCTTTAGGATGAAAGCCCCGATGACTCCTCGATTACATGGGGTGGAGGCACATAGAGATCATTAGCTACTGCAGTTTTGCAGGAACAGACCCTTTCCAGATGCTACAGTATTACAGCTCCCCTCATTGCCTGACAAACTGAAATCTATATTGCAGGGTAAAAACAAAACTTACTAACTTCTGTGGGCTACATCCAAAAGCAGCCAGTATTTACCCTGCACCGAAAACATACAAATGTATTGTATTGGCTCCCCTTGTTGCATGGCAACACGATTTGTTCCAGAGTTACTCGCTTTCTTGACTTGACTTCTGAATCAGAACCAACCTCTCTCTGCATTGCTGTATGTAGATATAGTCTACAAAGCGCCATTTATAAAGTATCCAAGGAAAATAAAACAGAACTCTACCAATGGTAAAAGCGGTCTAAGAATACATTCTAGCAATTAATTTATGCCAGTAACGCGGCTCCTGCCCACTTTCTCTACCCTCCGTGGAGATGGCAGACATACCATGGGTAAGATCAGTATCCTCGGTGGATAAAATAAGTGTAAAGAAGCTGTTTTGTATAATGAGCAGCAGTGTGATTAATGCCGTTCCGAACCAACACAGTAACGATTACAAGTCTGAGCTGGGGGAACCGGTTCCAGGAGAATCTATGAAGTGTCAATAAGCTGCCAGTCATTTTAATAGGTTAGAAAATGTTCCACTAATGAGCTAGTGGGCGATTCCTCGAGCTTCGCTCTGATAGAGTGTTTAGCATGAAAGGGAAAAGGCTCAGTGATCCGCGCACTGACATACGCCGCGCTAACGTTTACAGTAGGGGTCAGGGCGCGGGAAAAGAAATGATTTTTCTTTTTTTTTTTTTTCATCTGAAAGAGAGAAGAGTAATCCGAAGTCAAAACATCCTGCATTCTCTTCATACGGACCCGTGGAGAAAGGCCTCAGACGCATCAAAGGCTGAGAGCTTCAGAACCCGTTTCCTTGTGCGTCTTCCAATGCATTATTTACTAGGGAAGATTGTAGGAAAGAGGCTGAAAGATCTGAAAAGATTTGGAGCCAAGACGACTGACCCCCCCCCTCAACCCCCCGGCTAAGACGTTCCTCGAATTATCGTTCCCATGTTGATGCAGCTGCTTCTGTCATGTGGAGAAACTTGCAGACCCGCCAAATAAGCAGGGTGATACTATACTGTAGACGGGTCCGGGACAGTGCTGTAACACTGACACTGCAGCCCCAATCAGTGGCTTGGGGCAGCCGGCACTGTGGGGGAGCAGATTACAATGGGTCTGGCTGTCCATTTGGAATCTGCTGAAAATATCCCTACAAAAATGGCCGCTGCCTTGGAGGAGACAGATGCTACTGGGCAGGTCCTACTGGACAGACGGCTAGAGATGCTAGAGGTCCTACTGGGTAGTATATATCGGTACCCTGAAGTTAAAGATATATTGGCCCTGTAACCCCTGGCAAGGAGCATGTAACCCCTGGCTACAAGCAAATCAGCCTCTCATTGGCCAGAAGATATCTAGGCATGTGTGGCTCAATCTGGTGCAGACTTGTAGTCCCTACCGAGTGGCACAGACCTCGACTGCATTTGTGGGCACCTGGCTGACTTCTACTCATTGGGAGGGGGCAGATGTAACATGTGCAAAGAGCATTAGATTTGGGTGGGGTTTGTGCACACGGAAATTTAAATTGCAGTGTAGAAAAAAAGCTGTCTACCATCTGTTGACTACATGCAAAAGCAGCCAGGATTTACCCTGCACAGAAACAATATATAAATTAAGGTAAGGTCAGGGGGTGGGACAAGGCTCTTTAGCCCACTTGAATCTAGACTCAATGGAAACCCGTTGTCACCCCCTTCAGAAGGGGACAATGACACAGTTGGTGATGATACGGGCTACAGTATTAATGTTTTTCCATCTCCCTCCTGGGGAAGGTATGAATGGGCACGGTCCTTAGGAGGAGAAAAACACTTTGGTGAGCCAAGAGGTCTAATCGACTAATCGGGTCTAGTACTCCAGCTACAGGAAATAACAGAAGAGGCACAGAGCACACCTCCAGCAGTCTGGATGCAGCTACCCATCCTATCTCGACCCACCTCTGACAGCTTGCACCCGGCAGCCAATGCTTCCATTGCACCCAGGATTTACGCCACCATGCTGGCCTCTTCTATTCATATGTAGGCATATTACTTGATTAGCGGTTCATGTACAGTATATATTATTAATAATTAAATAATTCCATGGAAACGGTGAGTGCGGTGGAATCCTGCGTGTATATAAATGTAACTAGCACGTAGGATAATGTTACAGATTATTTTATTGCATTACTTTACCTTCTAAGTGGAATTAAAATAATATTTACGCTGCGCCGTGATAACAACATTACCCTTAATTATCATTGTTGTAAAATCCACCGCTGGGTTTCATTTAACACAGTTATAAAGTGCCGGGGACATTAGTATATATGCAGCATCCTGGCCGCCCGCTCATTTGGCGTGTGGAAGAGCGCAGAGAGAGGCCTTATGGGAATGCAACGCTGCGCTGAATTATTCATGCTCAAATATCTAGGCTCGGCCTGGATATTATTAATGGTATTTAATTAGGCTTTGTAACGTAATTAATAGTTTAGGGTACATATGTGAAGCTCTAAAATGCTTTGATTAGTATCTTAATGAAATATTTCGACTTAAAGCGAAACTTGTACGACAAACGGCGCTGATGCGGTATTACCTTCTGGGCAAGCGGATGAATTATTTAGAGGCCTCATTGCCAATCTACGGTTGATCTTCATCTCTCTTTATGATGAAGATTATTCGCTGAAGAACTGCGGTTTATTTCCGATCTCTCATGGTCGGCACTTCTAAGATCACGTCGGCGCTAGTGATTTGCCTGTTTGGCATGTAACGTTGTACTTGGATTTATAAGGGGATTAGTATTGTGTTTTGTTTTACTTTAATCCATAGTTTACGTTTATCTTTCAGAAGCTGCGTAATTACTGTCAATTACAATTAGCCCCACGGTCCATCTTACAATGTATTACTAAGATAAGCTCATTCAAAGGATTTTACAGAGCGGGAGGTTTCCGGAAGCCGCACAGCAAGAACAGAACTTACTAAACTTTTATAAACATTTGTGACAGCGAATCACATACGCTGGATAAGATGAAGACTTGGTCTTTATTTTGTAGCAGGCAAAACAGCATACCAGGTAATCAGCATAAGCAAGCATGGTTACAGCATTACAGCATACAGGTATCACAGTAAAACCTCTTCACAAAGCTCCAGTGATCCCTACTGTAGCCCACACCCCACCTTACCACATGGCTATTCCACCGCCAAGAGCAATGACACTCTGCCCTGGAAACACTTATATCAGGAGAGCACAGGTGCTGCTTAATCAGCCACATTACTTTCATGTGAAAAGATACTGTCCCTGCCACACTTTATA
The DNA here is from genome assembly GCF_055691185.1 of Crinia signifera. Classification (NCBI taxonomy): domain Eukaryota; kingdom Metazoa; phylum Chordata; class Amphibia; order Anura; family Myobatrachidae; genus Crinia; species Crinia signifera. The sequence goes on along the minus strand of NC_139222.1, from coordinate 285,224,101 downwards.
TCATTGCTATTTGCACCTTATACAAAGATGTAGCAGAATTGCAAACAAATACAGACACCATGATGCACAATTCTGGCTTGTGAGTCCATCTTCACTGTTCGACCCCTGTAATAGGGACTGAGCTCCATGTGTACAAGTCTCAAATTCTACAAATACTTCCTCATCCACTTACAACTGACCCCCCCCCCCCAATACTATTGGTCAGGAGAGAGACACTACTCTCTTAAACCCCTAACTTTCCATCTACCTGGGGCAGAGTGGATTTCCCACAGTCCTCAGCTACTGTAACTTGCATACACAGAATGGCATGTGGCTTCAGCATGTCTGCTAAAGTAGGAATTGGCTCAGAGGGGAACCCTCAAATATACAACCACTTGTCTCCATCAAGCCACAATCTTCCAGGAAGCAGCTGACATTGCACATTGTTCCTCCAGTTACACTGGGCTGATTCTGCCCGCACCCCCATAAGCTGTAAGCAGAATCATCTCCCAAAGAGTCCATACTGTATGTCAGAACCGGAGGGCGCTGTGTTCCCTGCTGTGCCCCTAGTGGATCAGTGGTGGAGTCTGGGTGTATTGGTGGTTGATGTATCAAAAAAAGTACATACAATGTGGAAGATGACAGGATACGGAGGGCACAGGAGAGTAGGGAATTGGTGAATACTCTAAACAGAGGTGCGCAGTCTAAACCCACTGGTGGTTTCCTCCAGGGAACCCATGAAGTGGAGTTAGGTTTCGCAGACAGGTAGGTCGTGGCCCTCTGTAAGGGTAGTAAGCCAGTTGGGGAAATGACACAAGCCTGTCTCTTTCTCCTACCCTAATCATGATCATGTTTCAGTAGTTTTCCTACGTAATTGTATTTTGCAACCAAGCTGGGAACAGGCGGCAAAGAAACAGAATCGTAAGAAAACCAAATAAATATGGTGAATACAATACACGGAACATACCACCCCCAGACTGTAACTGCATCAAGCCCTCTTCTGTACTGGGATGCTCCTATTGACATTTCCAAAAACCATGGCGTACAGACGAATGTATAATCTGATCACAGCTGTTGATTTGTGACCTACTTAGTTATTATTGTTGTTCTAGACCCGCCAGCCCCCCCCCCCCCCCCCCCATCGAGACTGATACAATCATTTCACTCTCTGATGTTACAATTTCAGTTCGACGCTCTTGAAAACCAGACACCGACATTGGCTTCAATTGGAGCAGATTAAAGGGAAGTGCAGGGATGAGGCGACTCCGGTTACAGCTGTTTTTGTCTCTCTGTAATAGGATGAAACAGTTTGGAGGACTAATAACTTCTATCTCTCCAGAATCCGAGCAGCATCTAGAGATTTCTCCAGTACGGCACAGAGTCGGGCACATCGGAAGGGCCTGTGGGTCTGTTCCGCGCTTCCTGCTTGTGTTTGAAGTGGGTTTTCTGTTTAAAGGCAGACAAGCTGCATTATTCAGAGCGATGGTGCATGATTGCTGGTGATAAATAATGCAGTTTGCCCAGGAGTATCCAACCTATTCAATCTGTCAGATTTAGGATTATATAGCCCAATGTACAGTATCCAACGTTCTCCAATGGCCATAGAAGGACAGTTGAGTAAGATGTCTTCCCAAATAAAAGGTAGATCGTTAACAACCAAAAGACTACAACCCCTACTGTGCATGTGCAAGTCTACAGGAACATGGCGACTGAGCCTTGTTTTGGGGACATCACTATTAGCACATGCACGGCCATTTTCCCAGCGATTTCTGCAGCCAACGATTTGCCTATGGAGCAATGCTTATAATGATATAGGAGCAGGGTGTGTGGTCCCGTCAGATGTTGTTTGTCCCGTGGAGGAGAGCATACCCGGCTAGCACGACATCAGTTCTGATTGGACACTCACTTCAGTTACCGGGAATCTAAGCAGAAACTAGGGAGGGAGTGGGTGTCTTGAAGAAGAGGGACAATTCAGGAACACAGGCCCTTTTCCCATGATTTTTCAGCCCAATCAGTCACAATCGGGTGAAAAGTGGCCAGATTTTGTTGTTCTTTTTTACTTTTTCATTCTTCCACGTGGACTCCATTTGGGAACTGTAAAGTGTGCATAGGTATCAGAGCAAAACACCATGCCCCGAAGTATGGCAAGGGTACGTGCTACACTAATTGGAGGTCTTCGTTCTCAGGTGTCGACATTGACACCACAAAAACCTGAAAGACTTATGGTGACCTTTTCATGTGGCAACCTTTTCCTTGTCAATGTTTTGCTTGCGTCAACCTTGTTTACATCGATGTATTGTCAATCGATCTGAACGGCGCGGACCCCCGTACTAAGTACAGAACCTGCATAAGACAGGAAGGGATCTGAACGGCGCGGACCCACGTACTAAGAACAGAACCTGCATAAGACAGGAAGGGATCTGAACGGCGCGGACCCACGTACTAAGAACAGAACCTACATAACACAGGAAGGGATCTGAACGGCACGGACCCACGTACTAAGAACAGAACCTACATAACACAGGAAGGGATCTGAACGGCGTGGACCCACGTACTAAGAACAGAACTTACATTAGACAGGAAGGGATCTGAACGGCGTGGACCCACGTACTAAGAACAGAACTTACATTAGACAGGAAGGGATCTGAACGGCGCGGACCCACGTACTAAGAACAGAACCTACATAACACAGGAAGGGATCTGAACGGCGCGGACCCCCGTACTAAGGACAGAGCCTACATAAGGCAGGAAGGGATCTGAACGGCGCGGACCCCCGTACTAAGGACAGAACCTGCATAAGACAGGAAGGGATCTGAACGGCGCGGACCCCCGTACTAAGAACAGAACCTACATAAGACAGGAAGGGATCTGAACGGCGCGGACCCACATACTAAGAACAGAACCTACATAACACAGGAAGGGATCTGAATGGCGCAGACCCCCCTACTAAGGACAGAACCTGCATAAGGCAGGAAGGGATCTGAATGGCGCAGGCCCCCCTACTAAGTACAGAACCTGCATAAGACAGGAAGGGATCTGAACGGCGCAGACCCCCATACTAAGGACAGAACCTGCATAAGTCAGGAAGGGATCTGAATGGCGCGGACCCCCGTACTTAGAACAGAATCTAAAGAAGACAGGAAGGGATCTGAACGGCGCGGACCCCCATACTAAGAACAGAACCTACATAAGACAGGAAGGGATCTGAACGGCGCGGACCCATGTACTAAGAACAGATCCTACATAACACAGGAAGGGATCTGAATGGCGCGGACCCACGTACTAAGAACAGATCTTACATTAGACAGGAAGGGATCTGAACGGCGCAGACCCACGTACTAAGAACAGAACCTACATAACACATGAAGGGATCTGAACGGCGCAGACCCACGTACTAAGAACAGAACTTACATTAGACAGGAAGGGATCTGAATGGCGCGGACCCCCATACTAAGAACAGAACCTGCATAAGGCAGGAAGGGATCTGAACGGCGCGGACCCCCGTACTAAGGACAGAACCTACATAAGGCAGGAAGGGATCTGAATGGCGCGGACCCCCGTACTAAGGACAGAACCTACATAAGACAGGAAGGGATCTGAACGGCGCGGACCCCCGTACTAAGAACAGAACCTACAGAAGACAGGAAGGGATCTGAACGGCGTGGACCCTGTACTAAGGACAGAACCTACATTAGACAGGAAGGGATCTGAACGGTGCAGACCCCCGTACTAAGGACAGAACCTGCATAAGGCAGGAAGGGATCTGAACGGCGCAGACCCCCCTACTAAGTACAGAACCTGCATAAGACAGGAAGGGATCTGAACGGCGCAGACCCCCGTACTAAGGACAGAACCTGCATAAGTCAGGAAGGGCTCTGAATGGTGCGAACCCCCGTACTTAGAACAGAACCTAAAGAAGACAGGAAGGGATCTGAACGGCGCGGACCCCCATACTAAGAACAGAACCTGCATAAGACAGGAATCAGACATAATACCGGGGGGATTTACATTCAGTTGATTACAGAATTATTACTCGAGGTAGCTATTAATACGCATTTACACTGCACATCACCCAGCGGGAACCAGGATAATAATGTAACCTTATGGTAATCTGTTTATAGATGAACTACCCATCAATCAAAGACCATTTCCTGTACGCGCAGAGCTCATTTTCCAGACAACACATGTAAATGTCAGCTATGCAATTAAATTTGTTTTTCGCTGCTCTCTCTCTCTCTCTCTCTCTCTTTTTCTATTGCTCTCTCTTTAAACACAGTTAAAAAACACAGAGACCAGCTCATCCGGCCTCTCATTAATCCCCGGGTTACTTTAAGATAGAATAAAACTCTTTCTACCAAACCCCCCCCCCCCAACACACACACCAAGCCCCCTCCCCACCCCCAGTCAGATGCTCTGAATGACTTCCAGCGAAAGCCCATTCTATTATGTCTGACAGCGGTGAGGGTCCTGAATGGAGGGGATGCGGTCATTTTGTCTACAGCATTATGGTCGACAGTCATTAGGTCTAAACCATTAGGTTGACATGGTTCTAGGTCGACATGGTTCTAGGTCGAAAGGTCATTAGTTCGACAGGTTGTTAGTTCGACAGGTCATTAGTTCGACATTGTCTAGGTCGACAGTCAAAAGGTCAACATGGAGTTTTTCACAGGTTTTTTAGCCAACATGTTTCGACAGGCGGTATTTTGTGCCCTACCATCCACTAGGGCGTGGTGGGAGAATAAAATAGTGTGCAGAGTGCAGTGAGCAATGCGAGGGGATGCGCTGCACTTTAAACTGTGTCCATGTTGACTGTGTTGACATTCAGGTAAAAAAAAACAGTGAAAAACCGGATGTCGACCTTTTGACTGTTGACCTAGACAATGTCGAACTAATGACCTGTCGAACTAACAACCAGTCGAACTAATGACCTTGCGACCTAGAACCATGTCGACCTTTTCCCACGTAGACCTTTTCCCATGTCGACCTAAAGGTATCGACCTAATGACTGTCTACCAAAATGCTGTAGACCAAATGATCCCAACCCGAATGGAGATGTGTTAGAGAATACACAAAGGGCGTAATTCAGACCTGCTAGCTAGGCTGCGTAGTGAGCAGGTAAACACCACCCCACCAAATGCACGCCTACCCTGACGCCCGAATCCCAGCGCTACGCAGCGAGCGGATGTCTACGCTTACACAACACTTGCACCCGCGCAGATCACCATCGCTGATAAAAGTGAGCCTGGACCTTTTTTTTTGCCCATTCATCTGCAAATTGGGGGTGGGCGCTGACGTCATATGACATCATCCACCCACACCGAGCAGGCATGGGCACACTTGGGTCCACCCAGCGTCTCTGTGGGCGCTCCCACCATTTTTGTGGGCACGCCCATAAAAAGTTAAGCGGACCCCAGCGAACACCCCCTGCCTGTCACTCAATTTGAGAAAAACACTCCCAAGGCGCATGGGCACACCCTAACCATTGGAGACAGGGCGGAATTCGGACCTGAATGACCTCAAAGTTGTTGAATGTACAGATATTTCATATTGTGGCCCTGGTATACCACGTTTCACACATCCAAAGGAGACGCTCAAATGTTCTAATGTTCTATTCGTTATCCGCAAGTGGCAGTAATGGGCACAGATAGTCGTTCAATATTCATTCGCCTAGTGAATTCGCAAAGTGTGATCAGGTTTGCATAACCCCCATCGGCCTAGTTCTTGTTGGCTCGGCAGAAATCGCTGCTTACCGAGCGCTGAAACGTCCGCTAGTCGTGCCAGCTTAGCCAACGATAGGATGCATCGCAGCAAAAGTTCATGGTGGCTACATTTGTACATCCCGTCCATAGAGTGGCTGATCATATTTACAATGCGGTACAGTGCCGAGCCCTCCTGGTTACCCTGGGGAATGGGTATCAGGGGACTAGTATTAAAATATAGTCTTATCCTTTATGAATTCTGGCTGTATTATATTATCCACGAGTAGCCTGTATTTAATGTTAATGTTCCTATACATTGCTGTATTATATTATATTATTTAATGTCAATGTTCCTATACATGGCTGTATTACGTTATCCACGAGTAGCCTGTATTTAATGTTAATGTTCCTATACGTGGCTGTATTATGTTATCCACGAGTAGCCTGTATTTAATGTTAATGTTCCTATACGTGGCTGTATTACGTTATCCACCAGTAGCCTGTATTTAATGTTAATGTTCCTATACGTGGCTGTATTACGTTATCCACGAGTAGCCTGTATTTAATGTTAATGTTCCTATACGTAGCTGTATTACGTTATCCACGAGTAGCCTGTATTTAATGTTAATGTTCCTATACATGGCTGTATTATATAATCCACGAGTAGCCTGTATTTAATGTTAATGTTACTTTACGTGGCTGTATTATATTATCCACGAGTAGCCTGTATTTAATGTTAATGTTCCTATACGTGGCTGTATTATATTATCCACGAGTAGCCTGTATTTAATGTTAATGTTCCTATACGTGGCTGTATTATATAATCCACGAGTAGCCTGTATTTAATGTTAATGTTCCTATACGTGGCTGTATTACATCATCCACGAGTAGCCTGTATTTAATGTTAATGTTCCTATACGTGGCTGTATTACATTATCCACGAGTAGCCAGTATTTAATGTTAATGTTCCTATACGTGGCTGTATTATATTATCCACCAGTAGCCTGTATTTAATGTTAATGTTCCTATACGTGGCTGTATTACGTTATCCACGAGTAGCCTGTATTTAATGTTAATGTTCCTATACGTGGCTGTATTACATTATCCACCAGTAGCCTGTATTTAATGTTAATGTTCCTATATGTGGCTGTATTACGTTATCCACGAGTAGCCTGTATTTAATGTTAATGTTCCTCTACGTGGCTGTATTATATTATCCACCAGTAGCCTGTATTTAATGTTAATGTTCCTATACGTGGCTGTATTACGTTATCCACGAGTAGCCTGTATTTAATGTTAATGTTCCTATACGTGGCTGTATTACGTTATCCACCAGTAGCCTGTATTTAATGTTAATGTTCCTATACGTGGCTGTATTATATTATCCACCAGTAGCCGGTATTTAATGTTAATGTTCCTATACGTGGCTGTATTGCGTTATCCACCAGTAGCCTGTATTTAATGTTAATGTTCCTATACGTGGCTGTATTACGTTATCCACCAGTAGCCTGTATTTAATGTTAATGTTCCTATACGTGGCTGTATTACGTTATCCACGAGTAGCCTGTATTTAATGTCAATGTTCCTATACGTGGCTGTATTACGTTATCCACGAGTAGCCTGTATTTAATGTTAATGTTCCTATACGTGGCTGTATTACGTTATCCACCAGTAGCCTGTATTTAATGTTAATGTTCCTATACGTGGCTGTATTATATTATCCACGAGTAGCCTGTATTTTATGTTAATGTTCCTATACGTGGCTGTATTATATTATCCACCAGTAGCCTGTATTTAATGTTAATGTTCCTATACGTGGTTGTATTACGTTTTCCACCAGTAGCCTGTATTTAATGTTAATGTTCCTATACGTGGCTGTATTATATTATCCACGAGTAGCCTGTATTTTATGTTAATGTTCCTATACGTGGCTGTATTACGTTATCCACCAGTAGCCTGTATTTAATGTTAATGTTCCTATACGTGGCTGTATTACGTTATCCACCAGTAGCCTGTATTTAATGTTAATGTTCCTATACGTGGCTGTATTGCGTTATCCACCAGTAGCCTGTATTTAATGTTAATGTTCCTCTACGTGGCTGTATTATATTATCCACCAGTAGCCTGTATTTAATGTTAATGTTCCTATACGTGGCTGTATTACGTTATCCACGAGTAGCCTGTATTTAATGTTAATGTTCCTATACGTGGCTGTATTACGTTATCCACCAGTAGCCTGTATTTAATGTTAATGTTCCTATACGTGGCTGTATTATATTATCCACCAGTAGCCTGTATTTAATGTTAATGTTCCTATACGTGGCTGTATTACATTATCCACGAGTAGCCTGTATTTAATGTTAATGTTCCTATACGTGGCTGTATTATATTATCCACCAGTAGCCTGTATTTAATGTTAATGTTCCTATACGTGGCTGTATTATATTATCCACCAGTAGCCTGTATTTAATGTTAATGTTCCTATACGTGGCTGTATTACGTTATCCACCAGTAGCCTGTATTTAATGTTAATGTTCCTATACGTGGCTGTATTACGTTATCCACGAGTAGCCTGTATTTAATGTTAATGTTCCTATACGTGGCTGTATTACGTTATCCACGAGTAGCCTGTATTTAATGTTAATGTTCCTATACGTGGCTGTATTACGTTATCCACCAGTAGCCTGTATTTAATGTTAATGTTCCTATACGTGGCTGTATTATATTATCCACGAGTAGCCTGTATTTTATGTTAATGTTCCTATACGTGGCTGTATTATATTATCCACCAGTAGCCTGTATTTAATGTTAATGTTCCTATACGTGGCTGTATTACGTTATCCACCAGTAGCCTGTATTTAATGTTAATGTTCCTATACGTGGCTGTATTACGTTATCCACGAGTAGCCTGTATTTAATGTTAATGTTCCTATACGTGGCTATATTACGTTATCCACCAGTAGCCTGTATTTAATGTTAATGTTCCTATACGTGGCTGTATTATATTATCCACCAGTAGCCTGTATTTAATGTTAATGTTCCTATACGTGGCTGTATTACGTTATCCACGAATAGCCTGTATTTAATGTTAATGTTCCTATACGTGGCTGTATTACGTTATCCACGAGTAGCCTGTATTTTATGTTAATGTTCCTATACGTGTCTGTATTATATTATCCACCAGTAGCCTGTATTTAATGTTAATGTTCCTATACGTGGTTGTATTACGTTATCCACCAGTAGCCTGTATTTAATGTTAATGTTCCTATACGTGGCTGTATTACATTATCCACGAGTAGCCTGTATTTAATGTTAATGTTCCTATACGTGGCTGTATTACGTTATCCACCAGTGGCCTGTATTTAATGTTAATGTTCCTATACGTGGCTGTATTACATTATCCACCAGTAGCCTGTATTTAATGTTAATGTTCCTATACGTGGCTGTATTACGTTATCCACCAGTAGCCTGTATTTAATGTTAATGTTCCTATACGTGGCTGTATTACATTATCCACGAGTAGCCTGTATTTAATGTTAATGTTCCTATACGTGGCTGTATTATATTATCCACCAGTAGCCTGTATTTAATGTTAATGTTCCTATACGTGGCTGTATTATATTATCCACCAGTAGCCTGTATTTAATGTTAATGTTCCTATACGTGGCTGTATTACGTTATCCACCAGTAGCCTGTATTTAATGTTAATGTTCCTATACGTGGCTGTATTACGTTATCCACGAGTAGCCTGTATTTAATGTTAATGTTCCTATACGTGGCTGTATTATATTATCCACCAGTAGCCTGTATTTAATGTTAATGTTCCTATACGTGGCTGTATTACGTTATCCACCAGTAGCCTGTATTTAATGTTAATGTTCCTATACGTGGCTGTATTACGTTATCCACGAGTAGCCTGTATTTAATGTTAATGTTCCTATACGTCGCCGCAGCTCAGCCCGAAGGTTACTCCGTTTTAGAATTGTTGATTAGGGGACTTGAGCTGGAAGCTTTGATCTCCATCTTGAATTATGTATAACGTTTAAATTTTGATTTTTACATTGGTATTTTACATCCGTTTTCATTTTTCAAACCACTATTTTGCTAGGTCTATATTTTAGGAAGAACGGACATCTGATATACAGTAGCCTGACAGCCCCCTTCTCCAAGACTGACAGCTCTATCCTCCAAGACTGACAGCACTTCCAACACGACTGACACCTCCCTCCTCCAAGACTGACAGCTCTCTCCTCCAAGACTGACAGCTCTCTCCTCCAAGACTGACAGCTCCTCCAACATAACTGACACCTCCCTCCTCCAAGACTGACAGCTCTCTCCTCCAAGACAAACAGCTTCTCGAACATAACTGACACCTCCCTCCTCCAAGACTGACACCTCTCTCCTACAAGACTGACAGCTCCTCCAACACGACTAACACCTCCCTCCTCTAAGACTGACACCTCCCTCCTCCAAGGCTGACAGCTTCTCCAACATGACTGACAACTCCCTCCTCCAAGACTGACACATCCCTACAACAAGAATAACAACTGCCTCCAATATGACTGAGAGCTCCCTCCTCCAAGACTGACTGATTCCTTCTCCAAGACTGACAGCTCTCTCCATCATGCTGGTCAGCTCCTCCAAGTTTGACAGTTCCCTCCAACACGACTGATGCCGCCCTCCTCCAAGACTGACAGCTCTCTCCTCCAATACTGTCAGTTCCCTCCTCCATGACTGACCACTCCCTCCTCCAAGACTGACACCTCACTCCTCCGAGACTAACAGCACCCTCCTACAAGACTTACAGCTCCTCCAACACCACTAACTGGATAGGTCATTAGGTCTTCAACACATAGGGTCGACACCATGAGGTTGACAGACAACAAGGTCGACATGGGTCAAGGTCGACATGTGTCTAGGTGGACAGGTCATTATGCCGACAGTCAAAAGGTCGACATGGGGTTTTTCAGTTTTTTGAGCTGACATGTGCCGGCAGATGGTATTTCATGCCCTACCATCTACTAGGGAGGGGTGGGAGAATAAAATAGTGTGCCAAGCATAGCGAGGCACCGTGCCCAAAGCATTGCGAGCGAAGCGAGCAATGCGAGGGGATGCGGTGCACTTCAAACTGTGTCCATGTCGGCTGTGTTGACATTCGGGTAAAAAAACAGTGAAAAACCCCCATGTCGACCTTTTGACTGTCGACCTTGCCCATGTCGACCTAATGCTTGTCTCGACCTAATGTCCTGTCGACCTTGACCCATGTTGACCTAGACCCATGCCGACCTTGACCCATGTCGACTTAGTGTTGTTGACCCAATGCTTGTCGACCTAGTTGTTGTAGACCTAACAACCCCAACTAACACCTCCCTTCTCTAAGGCTGACACCTCCCTCCTCAAAAACTGACAGCTCCTCCAACACGACTGACACCTTCCTGCTCCAAGACTGATACCTCCCTATAACAAGACTAACAACTGCCTCCAATATGACTGACAGCTCCCTCCTCCAAGACGGACAGCTCCTCTAACACGACTAACACCTCCTTCTCTAACACGACTAACACTTCCCTCCTGCAAGGCTGACACCTCCCTGCTCCAAGACTGACACCTCCCTACAACAAGGCTAACAACTGCCTCCGATATAACTGACAGCTCTCTCCTCCAAGACTGACAGCTCTCTCCAATACGACTGACTGCTTCCTCCTCCAAGACTGACACCTCCCTCCATCAGAGTAATTTGAAAGACAGGGTAGGGATTGTCAAAGGTGTGGTGCACCAGGAGAGAAAAAAATAATAATTTTTACACATAAAAAATACCTTTTATTGGTTTCTTTTAAAACTGCGAAATATACAGACTAACATATAACATGAAACAGTGAGTACAGTGATTTTAAAAACTGCACGTGCGGTGTCAACATGCAATGCCCTCTACTGTGAAGATACACTCTTTGGTTATTTTCACTTTTTACACTTATGTCCCTTACGGTATCTGATGACTATTTTAGTCTAATTACAGATATCCACGGGTAGGTGTGTTTATAAACAGAAAGGTTGAGTGATCTATACGGGTGTCACTAGTGTCTCTTATTTAAATGAATTGATATCCCTGAATCCGTGTATGTTCATAGGTGTTGCTGGATTGAGCCAGTCCCCAAATCTCTTGGTGTGTATGTTATCCCCAATATGGGAGGCATTTATTGTACACTCAATTTAAAGATCTGGTGTTGGTCTTATGTGGGTATTAAAGACCAGTGTTATAGAAGGGAGACAAATCCCTGTTGGGTCACCTTTATTATTTTATTTTACCACAAATTTGAGGGTTTTTGCACTATCTCAATTCGCCGATATTAGTGCTATACACCATTCATGTGGATATTTAGGTATAGGTTTTGAGCCAGAACTCAAAATCTCCTGATGTGTACAATATTCCCAATTTCTACGGTGTTAGGTGCATACTTGGATTGGATGTCCAATATTGATCTTTATTGGATACGGTGGATTAGTTGATTAAGGGGGAGAAATATCCCAATTGGGTCCCCTTTATCTTTGGGCCACACTTCAAAATATTATTGTACTCATTCACCGATGGGGGTTCTATGCATATATTCCTCACGGATATAGTTTTAACAGGGAATAATATGTCTGCTGGTGGCCTAATTAGATTAATCCCCTAATTATAGGTCTTAGGCTGTATCAATTAGTCAGTGCTTACTACGGGTTTTAACAACAACGATTGAGGACGGAAACAGTGTTTAATCAAGAATTGATATTGGTCCTGTTGTTTATAGCCCTCGTAGATAGCGTTTTATCATATAGGTCAAGGCAAAGTGTAAAAGTCTCCTGCGGGGTTTGACAGCAGAGTTTAAGGACAGAGACACTGTTTTGTCTTATGATGATTAGCTGTCCTGTTGTCAATTGCCCGCTTTTGAGACGTTGCATTGAGTGATCACAGCATATAATATGATCCGCTATATCAATTTAGATCACAGGTATGATCATGGGGTGAGAGATTTATTATATCAGCGGAAAAGCAGCCTGGTGGGAACGGAGCAGTCAGGTCTCCTATGTACGGCTGGAGACCAGACTCTGTTACCCGCACGGGTGCTCAACGGAGTCCCAGGCACTAAGAGGTTCACCTTCTGCAGACATATAATGAATTATGACAATTTAGACATTAGAGTCCTAAAAAGGACTAGTATAAGAGACAAAGTGAAAGTATATCAATGGAAGTCCTTACAAGGACTATATCAGGACACAAGTAGAGGCATGCAAGTGAAGCAACCGCACGGCTAAGGTGGCCGGCGTACGCTTCGCAGATCTTCCTCAGGGCAGAAGATCTGCGAAGCGTACGCCGGCCACCTGAGCCGTGCGGTTGCTTCACTTGCATGCCTCTACTTGTGTCCTGATATAGTCCTTGTAAGGACTTCCATTGATATACTTTCACTTTGTCTCTTATACTAGTCCTTTTTAGGACTCTAATGTCTAAATTGTCATAATTCATTATATGTCTGCAGAAGGTGAACCTCTTAGTGCCTGGGACTCCGTTGAGCACCCGTGCGGGTAACAGAGTCTGGTCTCCAGCCGTACATAGGAGACCTGACTGCTCCGTTCCCACCAGGCTGCTTTTCCGCTGATATAATAAATCTCTCACCCCATGATCATACCTGTGATCTAAATTGATATAGCGGATCATATTATATGCTGTGATCACTCAATGCAACGTCTCAAAAGCGGGCAATTGACAACAGGACAGCTAATCATCATAAGACAAAACAGTGTCTCTGTCCTTAAACTCTGCTGTCAAACCCCGCAGGAGACTTTTACACTTTGCCTTGACCTATATGATAAAACGCTATCTACGAGGGCTATAAACAACAGGACCAATATCAATTCTTGATTAAACACTGTTTCCGTCCTCAATCGTTGTTGTTAAAACCCGTAGTAAGCACTGACTAATTGATACAGCCTAAGACCTATAATTAGGGGATTAATCTAATTAGGCCACCAGCAGACATATTATTCCCTGTTAAAACTATATCCGTGAGGAATATATGCATAGAACCCCCATCGGTGAATGAGTACAATAATATTTTGAAGTGTGGCCCAAAGATAAAGGGGACCCAATTGGGATATTTCTCCCCCTTAATCAACTAATCCACCGTATCCAATAAAGATCAATATTGGACATCCAATCCAAGTATGCACCTAACACCGTAGAAATTGGGAATATTGTACACATCAGGAGATTTTGAGTTCTGGCTCAAAACCTATACCTAAATATCCACATGAATGGTGTATAGCACTAATATCGGCGAATTGAGATAGTGCAAAAACCCTCAAATTTGTGGTAAAATAAAATAATAAAGGTGACCCAACAGGGATTTGTCTCCCTTCTATAACACTGGTCTTTAATACCCACATAAGACCAACACCAGATCTTTAAATTGAGTGTACAATAAATGCCTCCCATATTGGGGATAACATACACACCAAGAGATTTGGGGACTGGCTCAATCCAGCAACACCTATGAACATACACGGATTCAGGGATATCAATTCATTTAAATAAGAGACACTAGTGACACCCGTATAGATCACTCAACCTTTCTGTTTATAAACACACCTACCCGTGGATATCTGTAATTAGACTAAAATAGTCATCAGATACCGTAAGGGACATAAGTGTAAAAAGTGAAAATAACCAAAGAGTGTATCTTCACAGTAGAGGGCATTGCATGTTGACACCGCACGTGCAGTTTTTAAAATCACTGTACTCACTGTTTCATGTTATATGTTAGTCTGTATATTTCGCAGTTTTAAAAGAAACCAATAAAAGGTATTTTTTATGTGTAAAAATTATTATTTTTTTCTCTCCTGGTGCACCACACCTTTGACAATCCCTACCCTGTCTTTCAAATTACTCTGTCTATAAATTGTCTGTGGTAGCACACCTCTGCAACCCCATATGCTACGTAAACAAACACCAATACGTGCAGAGGGCCTATATTAAAGACTTATATAGCTTTAATGTGAAAATCTTGTGCGACTGAACCTACCAAAAAACCCCACTCTGTTCACCTCCCTCCATCATGCTGGTCAGCTCCTCCAAGTTAGACAGTTTCATCCAACACGACTGACACCTCCCTCCTCCAAGACGGACAGCTCTCTCCTCCAATACTGTCAGTTCCCTCCTCCACGACAGACAGCTCCCTCCTACAAGGATGACAGCTCCCTCCTCCAAAAAGGCAGGTCCCTCCAAAAAGACTGACACCTCCCTCCTCTGAGACTGACCGATAACCCCATATTACTGACCCCTCCCTCCTTCAAAACTGACAGCAATGTACTGTAATCAAACTGAAATGTTGCTGTTATACCTCGTCTCCTCTGAGTATTATATCCCAGTGCCGCACCTCAGCATTTATATATACACAGCCCCATTTCCAGTCAGTACAACTTCTTTATTCTCTCCGTATGTGTTCAGGATAAAGGGGGTTATTCTGATTTAATTGGTCCCCGCACATTTGCAGGGGGGACCACCTGCATGTTTGCTGTCCAGCTAGCAACTAGCAGTGTGGACGGGGGTTGCGTCTGGTGGAGGTGGAGGGCACAGCCCATGGGAACACCCAGCATTTCATGTTCGCTGACCATCGAATGAGGTCTCCCATGCACCCAAAGATTAAACAAATCATCCATTCACAGCTGTGCGGGGGATCGCGACATGCAAGGGGGGGGGGGGGGTCATGCGTGTGGCGGGCGGTGTCTGGGAGACTCACAAGGCTGCGAGTCAACCTGAATAAGGTCCAAAATACAACAATCTTCCATGTGTTTTGTTTCATTGCATTTCTTTCTCTGGCTCTCGTTGTGTCTGAGAAACCTCGGAGGGGAATTATAAACTCATTCTGAGCTGGATAAATTGTAATTCAGGTGCTGAGCTCAATGTGCAGCAGAAAGGAGCAAATCATCCCGCCAGCGTCTACAAATCCACATGTATCAAGCTGTTTTCTTACAGTAAATGGCAAACGTGCAGGAGACGATGGGAACGTCACTTTCAGACTTATAGAATGAGGGGGAAATGAATTCAGGGGAAACAGAGGATGTAGGTTCTGATTCAGATGCGTTAGCAAAGGGAAAAAAAAGCGCACAACTGGGAAACACCGTGCTGTGCTGCAGGTGGGGAAGATGTAACAGGTGAAGAGAGAATTAGATTTTGGTGCAGTGTAAAAATAAAGCAGCCAGTATTTGCCCTGTACACAAAAAAAAGTGGCAAGGAAAAATGCAGGCGTGTCAAAGCCTGTAAGGGGAGGATGTGTGACATCAGTAGCAGGCCGGATACAGTATGGCTGTATTAGGGGAGGGTGTGTGACATCAGTAGCAGGCCGGATACATTATGGCTGTATTAGGGGAGGGTGTGTGACATCAGTAGCAGGCCGGATACAGTATGGCTGTATTAGGGGAGGGTGTGTGACATCAGTAGCAGGCCGGATACAGTATGGCTGTATTAGGGGAGGGTGTGTGACATCAGTAGCAGGCCAGATACAGTATGGCTGTATTAGGGGAGGGTGTGTGACATCAGTAGCAGGCCGGATACAGTATGGCTGTATTAGGGGAGGGTGTGTGACATCAGTAGCAGGTCGGATACAGTATGGCTGTATTAGAGGAGGGTGTGTGACATCAGTAGCAGGCCGGATACAGTATGGCTGTATTAGGGGAGGGTGTGTGACATCAGTAGCAGGCCGGATACAGTATGGCTGTATTAGGGGAGGGTGTGTGACATCAGTAGCAGGCCGGATACAGTATGGCTGTATTAGGGGAGGGTGTGTGACATCAGTAGCAGGCCGGATACATTGTGGCTGTATTAGGGGAGGGCGTGTGACATCAGTAGCAGGCCGGATACAGTGTGGCTGTATTAGGGGAGGGCGTGTGACATCAGTAGCAGGCCGGATACAGTGTGGCTGTATTAGGGGAGGGCGTGTGACATCAGTAGCAGGCCGGATACAGTGTGGCTGTATTAGGGGAGGGCGTGTGACATCAGTAGCAGGCCGGATACAGTATGGCTGTATTAGGGGAGGGTGTGTGACATCAGTAGCAGGCCGGATACAGTATGGCTGTATTAGGGGAGGGTGTGTGACATCAGTAGCAGGCCGGATACAGTATGGCTGTATTAGGGGAGGGCGTGTGACATCAGTAGCAGGCCGGATACAGTATGGCTGTATTAGGGGAGGGTGTGTGACATCAGTAGCAGGCCGGATACAATATGGCTGTATTAGGGGAGGGAGTGTGACATCAGTAGCAGGCCGGATACAGTATGGCTGTATAAGGGGAGGGCGTGTGACATCAGTAGCAGGCCGGATACAGTGTGCCTGTATTAGGGGAGGGCGTGTGACATCAGTAGCAGGCCGGATACAGTGTGGCTGTATTAGGGGAGGGCGTGTGACATCAGTAGCAGGCCGGATACAGTGTGGCTGTATTAGGAGAGGGTGTGTGACATCAGTAGCAGGCCGGATACAGTGTGGCTGTATTAGGGGAGGGTGTGTGACATCAGTAGCAGGCCGGATAAAGTATGGCTGTATTAGGGGAGGGTGTGTGACATCAGTAGCAGGCCGGATATAGTATGGCTGTATTAGGGGAGGGTGTGTGACATCAGTAGCAGGCCGGATACAGTATGGCTGTATTAGGGGAGGGTGTGTGACATCAGTAGCAGGCCAGATACAGTATGGCTGTATTAGGGGAGGATGTGTGACATCAGTAGCACGCCAGATACAGTATGGCTGTATTAGGGGAGGGTGTGTGACATCAGTAGACGGCCGGATACAATATGGCTGTATTAGGGGAGGGTGTGTGACATCAGTAGCAGGCCGGATACAGTATGGCTGTATTAGGGGAGGGCGTGTGACATCAGCAGCAGGCCGGATACAGTATGGCTGTATTAGGGGAGGGCGTGTGACACCAGTAGCAGGCCAGATACAGTATGGCTGTATTAGGGGAGGGCGTGTGACATCAGCAGCAGGCCAGATACAGTATGGCTGTATTAGGGGAGGGTGTGTGACATCAGTAGCAGGCCGGATACAGTATGGCTGTATTAGGGGAGGGCGTGTGACATCAGTAGCAGGCCGGATACAGTATGGCTGTATTAGGGGAGGGTGTGTGACATCAGTAGCAGGCCAGATACAGTATGGCTGTATTAGGGGAGGGTGTGTGACATCAGTAGCAGGTCGGATACAGTATGGCTGTATTAGGGGAGGGTGTGTGACATCAGTAGCAGGCCGGATACAGTATGGCTGTATTAGGGGAGGGTGTGTGACATCAGTAGCAGGCCGGTTATTCCTGTATTCATTGCAGCTGCCAAATTCGAGGCTACTTTTGGCGAGTGTGAAATTCGTTTGATGCTGAGCCTGCTGTAGTAGGTTTTGGGTATTTTCGATCGGGTGCGACGGATGTGCAGCCGTACACATGCATTCACTGTCTATCTAGATGCTGGATGCCTCCGAAAATGTTGGTATCCTAACCAGGGCATCATACATTTACAGTACCGCTTTCACATAACAAAAATAATTTGGTTGTTGCTGGCTCGACCTGGGTCTTTGTGCGATGTGAAAGGGTCTTTTTGAATTTCCCGGGCCCAGGAACCCAGACGAGGGGGACCAGCGGTGATGGTGGGGACCCGGGGCAAGTCTCTTGCGCACGCGCTACTGGCGGGGGCTGTTGATACTTTTTCCAGACCCTGCAAAGACTAGGCCGGCGCCATCTGTATATTTGCAGTCAAAATCACAACGGTCAAAATACCGACAACCATTGACCGACGGTCAAAATCCTGACAATGTCAGAATACCGACATTTAAAATCCTGTCAAGGTCAAAATACTGACATATAGAATGTAGACAGGTGTAAAAGTCGACAGGTCGCAAGGTCGACATGGGTTTTTTCACTGTTTTTTGAGCCGACAGGTGGTATTTCATGCCCTACCATCCACTAGGGCGCGGTGAGAGAATAAAATAGTGTGCGGAGTGCAGCGAGGCACCGTGCCCGAAGCTTTGCAAGCGATGCGAGGGGCTGCGATTGACTTAAAAATGTGTCCATGTCGATTATGGGCAGTATTCAATGAGAATTATTGACGATGTGCAGCGAATCCTGTTTAGGATTCGCTTCACATTCGCCACTGCCCGCCACGTTCCGGAGCTTCGCCGGCTCCAGTATTCAATGAATCAGGGGCTCACTGCCCCTGACCGGCGAATTTTAACTCCTGCGGCGGATGGCGCAGGGAGCCTGAGGACTGCGGCAGGCAGGAAGATGGAAGTCTCCCTGCCTGCCCCAGAACGTTTGTGTGGGGGAGGTGGGCTCCCCGGGAGCCAGGCAGCACAGGCTGCCCCCCGGGATAGCCAACAGGGGACCAGGTATTCACTACACCCGATCGTGCATATGTAATGATCGGGTGCAGTGAATATATGAATATCTAATGAGCGGCTCGGTCCCGGCCCCCTGCTGGCTGCTCTGTGTAAAAAAAAAAATATATATATATATATATATATATATATATATATATATATATATATATATATATATATATATATATATACTAGGTGATTCATCGCGCCCTACGGGCGCTCTTCACACCGTCGTAAGGGGCTGCGCCCCCTTAATTTGTGAACATTTGTATATGAGAAAGATGGTTAGAATTGTATGAAAGATGCCTGTATTGCAACTTGAGTTATAGGTGAAATGTGTTAAATAGAGAGCATATGATTTGGAAGGTGGGTGTATTGTTTTGTTTAATTAAAAAGCGGTTACAGAGTAAGATGTACATTGATAGTGTGGATGGTACAGTGACATTTGTGGGTGTGGGGGGGGGGCTGTGTGTGCATGTTGTTTAGGTGTGTGTGCGTGCAATAGTATAGTAGGGTGTTTTTGGGTCAGCGGCTTCCCACTGGCGGAGGTCACGACACAGGAAAACAGGAGGCTGGGTAGTGATAGGGGTGTGTGGACATAAGGGGGACTAAAGAGGAGGGTGGGAGATACTGGGCAGCTTCTGCCAGTGGGTGAGGGTCCAGTGTGGCAGTACAGGTGTACAGGATGGTGGCCCTGAGTCAGTGTCTCCTCCTACTGGGTGGGAGTTAGGGTACATGAGAGCAGGAGGCTGGGCTATGAGGCATGATAGGGGCATGTGGCCAAAACAGCGTCAGCGACTCCCCAGTGGTGGAAGTTACGGTTCAGGAGAGCAGGAAGCTGGGTAGTGATAAGGGTGTGTGAGTATACGGGGGACTAAAGAGGGGCTTAGGGGTGCCGTGAATTGTGGGAGGGGCGTAGGGGGTGCCGTGAATCAAGGGAGGGAGGGGGCGCAGGTGTCCGCGAATCGCGGGAGAGGGCGGGGGTCCGCAAAGCGTGGGAGGGGGCGTGAATTGCCGGAGGGGGGTTTGCGAATTGAGGGAGGGGGGGTGTGCGGGGGGTGACGTGAATCGTGGGAGGGGGGCGTGAATCGTGGGGGAGGGTGCGCGGGGGGTCCGTGAATTGCGGGAGGGGGGGGCACGGAGCACGATGAATGACCTAGTTGGTTATATATTCTTGTAGAAGGATGGTAGGATGTTGCTGTCCTTCAGAATGCATTTACATAAACAGTAATAGTAGCAGTAAAAGATCTGACTTAAAACACCTACAGTAAAACAGAACAGGTGTTATATATTATACAAAGAATTGGTTGATGATGTGTAGGTTGACGCGCACATAGTTGTCACTGTAAAAAAATTGCTACAAGAAAAAATCAACACATAAAGGTCAACACATGTAAATGTTGACATAAGTGTGGCACTTCATTGGTGTCCATGTCGACACATGAGAATGAATATGAAAACATTAAAAAAAGAAAAATAAATCTTCAAAAACTCATGTCAACCTTTTTCATTGTCGACCATAGCCGTGTCAGTGTTTTGCATGTGCCATTTAATCCTGGGGTTGCCGTGAATCGCGAGCGGGGGTGGGGGGGGAGGGAGGAGGTGAGGTGTGTCCGCGAATCACGGGAGGAGGGGTCGTGGGTGGATGCCGTAAATTGCGGGAGGGGGGGTCGCGGGGGGGTGTGGGTGCCGCGAATCGTGGGAGGGGGGACGCGGGGGGTTGCAGTGAATCGTGGAGGGTGGGTCACAGGGGTGGGGGGTTGCCGCAATGACAGGGGGGATCGCGGTAGGGGGGGTCGCGGGGGGTGGGGGGTACCGCGAGGAAGGGGGGGCCTGGGGGGTTGGCACAAATCGTGGGAGGGGGGGTCGCGGGGTGCCACGAATCGCAGGAGGGGGGTCGCCGGGGGGTGCCGCGAATCGCCACAAGAAAAAATCAACACAGAAAGGTCAACACATGTAAATGTTGACATAAGGGTGGCACTTCATTGGTGTCCATGTCGACACATGAGAATGAATATGAAAACATTGAATAAGTGAAAAATAAATCTTCAAAAACTCATGTCAACCTTTTTCATTGTCGACCATAGCCATGTCAGTGTTTTGCATGTGCCATTTAATCGTGGGGTTGCCGTGAATGGGGGGGGGGGGGGGGGGGGAGGGACGCATTGCTCTGTTTCTGGACTTTCTTCTTAATTTATGGATTACCATCACCTGTGCTTAAACACCTTTCTTATCAATTACCCTGTTTAAAACAGGTGATGACAATCATATATTAAGATGGAAGTCCACAAACAGAGCATTCTGTCCCTCCTGGAGAGGGTCATGTTGGGAGGTATGGAGGGGCGGGGCGCTCACCTGGTGTGTCTGGTGAGTAGCTGTGTCTTTGCTGTGTAACATGGAAAGGGCTGGTTGTCTGTCATGTGAGTCAGAGGCTCCACCCAGCGTTACAGCTTCAGACACACTTTGAGTGACAGATATAGCCAAATATATAAGAGATATATATATATATATATTTTTTTTAATTACCGTATATACTCGAGTATAAGTCGACCCAAATATAAGCCGAGGCACCTAATTTTACAACTAAAAAAAACTGGGAAAACGTATTGACTCAAGTGGGACCCTCACTCTAGTATAAGCCGAGGGGGGATTTTTCAGCATAAAAAATGTTCTGAAAAAGTAGGGTTATACTCGAGTATATATGGTAAATATATATTAATGTGCTTACAGCACATGAATACAAATAGCATGCCCCTCCTCAGAATAAAATTCCTGATTTTTTTTACACCAAATGTAAAAAACAAAACCCTTTATTTTAAAAGTTCACCTTCCACTTCACCATAAAAAGATAGCGATTACTACTCGGTGAACCATGGCGATAAAAACCTTGAAATGTATTCGCCATCTGGTCATTGAATAGGGTGATTCACCGTTTTAGTCAAAAAAAATCGCCTTACAGCACGAAAATAGCACAAAATCGCCATAAAACATGGCGAATCAGCCTCATTGAATACTGCCCTATGTCGATACTCGGGTAAAAAAACAGTAAAAACCTTGCGACCTGTCGACCGATAGTCATGTTGACTTTTTCACCTGTCTACATTCTATATGTCGGTATTTTGACCTTGTTGGGATTTTAAATATCGGTATTTTGACCGTTGGGATTTCATACTGAATCCGTATATTTACATACATTACAGGGTAAATAATAAATATACAGAACTTAGTTTGTAAAAAATGAAATGTTGAGAAATGCCGACTTAGATTAACTACGCCATCGCGCCGCTTCACGCCATCACCCACCATGCAGACCGTGTTATTCACACATAACCCCATCCTGTCCCATCACACTTTGGGGGTTTACCGGACGGTAGATCTTGGCCTACAAGAAGCGCAGTCCATCTATAGGGAACAGATTAACAACGCCACAGCAAGAACGTATACACTACCCGGTGCCTGACCAGCGCAGCTAATGAACGAATGAGAGAGAAGATGGAAGCCTTCGAAACCCTTCCTTGGTGAGCGACTACATTGTCTCAACGCCTCAGCTCAGCAGCCAGATTTAATTATTATTTCCAGAGGAGCCGTGCGGACGGGAAAACCGTCTTCCATGACACAGGTCGGCCTGACGGTTAGATTAATTAGAACGTCCGTCCTGTGGGAGAAGCGCATGTGTAATACAGAGGAATCTCTACATACTTCCCTCAGTAACGGCGGGTGATGGATGACAGGAGGAACAGCACAAAGAAACACTGGCAGGTTCTGCTGCTGATAAATGACAGAACAAAGGTGCGCGCTGTGACCCGGCAGGTGTGAGGGGTTCTCCCTACGTGTTAATCATACTTCCAGGTGGTTGGGATTAGATAATACAACAGGAATGATAGTCTAAGTAGGGCTGTGGGGGACGGCAGGTATATAATCTAAGCAGGACCCTCCGCCACATATTGCTAATTCCAGCAATGCCGTATTCACAGAATCATAGGATGACCCAGCTGGCAATGCTCGGCAAATACTGTATTGACATTTACTAGGTCGGCAACGACAAAAGATAGATGTTGACACAAGTAAAATTGACCTCTGGACAATGCTTTTCGCAGAACGATATGGTCTGAATTGGGCCCCATGTAACAACCAACCAGCACCAAACTGTCATTTTGCAAACACAGCTTGTAAGGCTGGGCCCACCCACAGCGGCCAAGCGGGCCCCGTTCAGTGTGTATGCACTTACTGATGCTGGCACCTCGCTGGGTCCCCGCCACCACAGGTGAAACCAGATGCTAATGAGTGGTCCCAGTTCCAAATTTCTGAATTTACAAAGAAATAAATTATACGTGGCATAGGTGCGAAAGCAAAAGAGGGACGTGGCCTCACTGCATGGGGCGTGGCCTTGCTGGAAGGGGTGTGGCCTTACAGGAAAGGATTACCTTATACCCCATACATTGGCCAACACATGAGATCAGTGTACTATATTGTCCCACATTCTTTAAAATTGCAAGTCTTTAATCCGATGACACCATGATGACCAGACACCGGTATCAGAGTCACACGCTGGACTATGGGGTCGGTGGTCGGAATGATGGGTGGCGCCTGGGAATGGCGGGAGGGCAGTGCAGCATCCAGAAAGGGTCGTGAAGCTCGTTATGCTACATCACTGCATCATGCGCAAGCCGAGAGCAAGTAAGCTCAACGGGGGTTCCCATGGGCGGGTACCCCTGCCCGCCACCCCCCGACCCCTCTCACCCACCGGCCGCAAGGTTGGGTCCATGCACCAAGTGTCTCCCATGCGGGCATGCCTCATTCATACCAGGCCGCACTGTATTGTGCGCCAAGAGCCACTCTAATGAGCGTGGCTCCACCTGTATAGTCCTATGCTGTGTGTGAGCTGGAGAATGAAGTGAGGTCACTGTACCTTGGGTAACGCGTACTTGGGAAGCTTCATCTGTACAAACGGTTCTCTCCTGTACGAGACGTAATAGTGCGGCCGCCCCCCAGACGTCAGCTGCAACAGACAGACACAGGAAGGTCACTTACCGCAGTAGACACATAATATAAAGCATTTCTATATTTATACATAATACAGTCGTTTTACAATTGGAAACAACAGTAACAGAAGAAAACTGGGTAATAACAGACAGAAATACAGATGTGTCTACATCTTTGCCGACGCTGTGCCACACCATGACATGCATGTTGCCAGTGAGGGCCCACCGGTCCTATTTTAGAAATATTCAGTTAGAGGTGGCGAGATGACATCCAAGATGAAACGTCAGAAAGGTATCAGTGACACGGCCCGATACAGATGGGGATAGGTCCGGGGAGAAGAGGTAGACGGGAGTATACTCTGTGTACAGACGATACTGAAATCCGAAAGAGATGATTCGTTTTCCAAGAGATGTGGTATAGACTGAGAAAAGCAGAGGACCAAAGGGCCTAATTCAGACTTGATCGCAGGCCAAATTTGATTTCTAAATGGACAAACTCATACTGCACTGCAGGTGGGGCAGATGTAACATGTGCAGAGGGAGTTAGATTTGGGTGGGGTTGGTTCAAACTGAAATGTAAATTGCAGTGTAAGAATAAAGCAGCCATTATTCCCCCTGCACAGAAACAAATTAACTCACCCAAATCAAAAGATGCCCATACACGGTACAATATTCCCTGTGTGTTTTGAACTGGATCGCATCGCATGGTGCATCGCACAGGACCATTGTACCGTGTATGGGCACCTTAACTCTCTCTGCACATGTTACACCTGCCCCACCTGCAGTGCAGCATGGTTTCGCCCATTTAATAACAAAATGTGCCCTGCGATCAGGTCTGAATTAGACCCCAAGACAGAGTTATGAGGTTCCCCCACTGATAGGGGTAGTGAGGAGGACGAGGACGCTGATAGAGCTTTTAAATTGGCCGGATATACTGTATAGAGATGATACACTGTGACAGGGCCAGCAGGAACATACCTGACAGGGATAGAACCGCAGGAAATGGTTGCATTGAATCCAGTGCAGGAAATAGGTGTGGTCAAGTCTAAAGCATGCCTGATTGCAAACACTTGGCAGCTGGTTTTAAAATGCCCTTCAGAGACATTGCTCCTGATGCTAGACAAGCTGGCCAGGTGAAAGGCCTGAAAGTGGTTAGTCTTAGGGGTCCTGGAACTGGTCTGTGAAGGAAATCACACCCTGTTTGTAAAATACCTTCTGTGACCTGTGGTTTACTAAAACACACACACACATGTATCTTTGGATTATGGGGTGATTCCCATACAGAATATCTGGGGGCGTCCTTGGCCAGGCTGCTGTGCGGTGACACACGTCTGGGTAAAGCCTGATATGTCAGACAGATAGAGCTTTCACCTCCCAGCCCGATTCGCATTGCTTATTTGGGAGCAGACAGCCGTAGACTTCCCCCAATCCCCAGACCCCCTATGGTGACCACACCGGGAGCAGGGATCATAGAAATCTCATTAAATAAAAAAATGTTGCTTTCAGCTTGAACTGAAGACATGTTGTGGATAAAGAAGAAATCTCCTTATAGTTATATCTCTGTGACCAAATATATTCTGAAGTATTAATGAATACAGTTATGGGAAATGTCTCGCCGCAGAGCAGTCGCCAGAACATGTTTCTGACGGTCTCCCGGTGACAGCGCGGCGGTAACATGCTGAAATCTCTGTGCTGCAGGTGGCTGGCGTCATCTCGGATATATTTATGTGCTACAGGTGACAGATGTGTAATCAATGAATATTTATGTAGCTCAGCGATAGAAGCAGCAATCCGGCATCGGCAATGACACTCTCAGGTGTTATTACCACCGTATGACAGTACTTCCTCTCCCATGCATCCTTCCTGTGTCACCGCCAGTAATAACTCCTCTGTGCATCTGTGCTGAATCCCCGCAGGTTCCATCCCAGGACCCCCAGCTACCCGTCGCTGCTGTCATCGCAGTCTATCTGGTGCAGTCGGTGGGGTGACTGCTGGGAGTGAGCAGGTGCATACAGGCGTCTTAGGACATCCACCGCCATCAATCACCCGGTGCAATTAACAGGCTGGGGAAAGGCGCCAATTTAAAATGCAACAATATAAATAAAAATGTTTGAAACTATTTGGTTACTGTCACATTCGCCGTCTTTATCGCCTGGAATTTTAACTTAAAACAGGAGAATATTGCTGTGCAGCTGTAGCAGCGAGGACAAAGTGCACCAGGTGGAGGGGTAACGGTGGCAGATCTCGGGCAGCAGGAAAGCAGGTCACTGCTTGTGCAGGTTTTGGATTTACCCATAGTACCCATAGCACATTAGCAGCTGGTGAGGCGGGAGGATCGGGAGGACAGAAGTATTCTAACATCTTTCGATTGTGGGATTATTAAAATTATCTAGATAAAGAAATTGTCATTTTACGAAGCATGGTGACCGAAGCGAGCCCTGCGAGGGTACACGCTCCAATAATTGGGGGTCCAGGTCAATGGGTGTCGACACAAATAAAACCTGCGAAAAACTCATGGTAACCTTTTTCCCTGGGATGTGTTTATAAGGTTGACAGTCAAAAAGTAGAAAAAGGAGGCCATTATTGGACGACAGTCAAAAGGTCGACAGACCAAAGGGGTCAACATGCATTAGGTCGGCATGGTCAAAATGTTGACATAAGCAAAACGGTCAACATGGGAAAGGTCGACATGAAAAATGTCAATATAAGTTTTTCAAGATTTTTTTTTTTTTAAAAAGATACTTGTTCCTACTGTAAACGGAAGGGGAACAGAATAGTGTTCTGCGTGCAGTGAGGCACCGCGCCCAAAGCAAGGCACCGTGCCCAAAGCAAGGCGACACCCCCAAAAACCTCATGTCGACCTTTTGCTTGTTTAGACCTTTTGACCACGTTGACCTTTTTTGGCATGTCTACCAATAGTGGTCGACCGTTTGACTGTCGAATTAGACACCGTTGACCTTTTGTCAATGTTGATATTTACCATGTCGACATTTTTGTTAATTTTGACCTGGTGCCTTTCAACCTTTTGGGGTCAAACTAGATGCTGTTGATACGCAACAATGTTGTGCCGCAGCTGTAACTGACCCTTACTGCATTACACTCTGTGATACATTGTGCCGCAGCTGTAACTGTCCCTTACTGCATTACACTCTGTGATACATTGTGCCGCAGCTGTAACTGTCCCTTACTGCATTACACTCTGTGATACATTGTGCCGCAGCTGTAACTGACCCTTACTGCATTACACTCTGTGATACATTGTGCCGCAGCTGTAACTGACCCTTACTGCATTACACTCTGTGATACATTGTGCCGCAGCTGTAACTGTCCCTTACTGCATTACACTCTGTGATACATTGTGCCGCAGCTGTAACTGACCCTTACTGCATTACACTCTGTGATACATTGTGCCGCAGCTGTAACTGACCCTTACTGCATTACACTCTGTGATACATTGTGCCGCAGCTGTAACTGTCCCTTACTGCATTACACTCTGTGATACATTGTGCCGCAGCTGTAACTGACCCTTACTGCATTACACTCTGTGATACATTGTGCCGCAGCTGTAACTGACCCTTACTGCATTACACTCTGTGATACATTGTGCCGCAGCTGTAACTGTCCCTTACTGCATTACACTCTGTGATACATTGTGCCGCAGCTGTAACTGACCCTTACTGCATTACACTCTGTGATACATTGTGCCGCAGCTGTAACTGACCCTTACTGCATTACACTCTGTGATACATTGTGCCGCAGCTGTAACTGACCCTTACTGCATTACACTCTGTGATACATTGTGCCGCAGCTGTAACTGACCCTTACTGCATTACACTCTGTGATACATTGTGCCGCAGCTGTAACTGACCCTTACTGCATTACACTCTGTGATACATTGTGCCACAGCTGTAACTGACCCTTACTGCATTACACTCTGTGATACATTGTGCCGCAGCTGTAACTGACCCTTACTGCATTACACTCTGTGATACATTGTGCCGCAGCTGTAACTGACCCTTACTGCATTACACTCTGTGATACATTGTGCCGCAGCTGTAACTGTCCCTTACTGCATTACACTCTGTGATACATTGTGCCGCAGCTGTAACTGTCCCTTACTGCATTACACTCTGTGATACATTGTGCCGCAGCTGTAACTGACCCTTACTGCATTACACTCTGTGATACATTGTGCCGCAGCTGTAACTGACCCTTACTGCATTACACTCTGTGATACATTGTGCCGCAGCTGTAACTGTCCCTTACTGCATTACACTCTGTGATACATTGTGCCGCAGCTGTAACTGACCCTTACTGCATTACACTCTGTGATACATTGTGCCGCAGCTGTAACTGACCCTTACTGCATTACACTCTGTGATACATTGTGCCGCAGCTGTAACTGACCCTTACTGCATTACACTCTGTGATACATTGTGCCGCAGCTGTAACTGACCCTTACCGCATTACACTCTGTGATACATTGTGCCGCAGCTGTAACTGACCCTTACCGCATTACACTCTGTGATACATTGTGCCGCAGCTGTAACTGACCCTTACTGCATTACACTCTGTGATACATTGTGCCGCAGCTGTAACTGACCCTTACTGCATTACACTCTGTGATACATTGTGCCGCAGCTGTAACTGTCCCTTACTGCATTACACTCTGTGATACATTGTGCCGCAGCTGTAACTGTCCCTTACTGCATTACACTCTGTGATACATTGTG
The DNA here is from genome assembly GCF_055691185.1 of Crinia signifera. Classification (NCBI taxonomy): domain Eukaryota; kingdom Metazoa; phylum Chordata; class Amphibia; order Anura; family Myobatrachidae; genus Crinia; species Crinia signifera. The sequence goes on along the minus strand of NC_139222.1, from coordinate 285,195,326 downwards.
CCGCAGCTGTAACTGACCCTTACCGCATTACACTCTGTGATACATTGTGCCGCAGCTGTAACTGTCCCTTACCGCATTACACTCTGTGATACATTGTGCCGCAGCTGTAACTGACCCTTACCGCATTACACTCTGTGATACATTGTGCCGCAGCTGTAACTGACCCTTACCGCATTACACTCTGTGATACATTGTGCCGCAGCTGTAACTGACCCTTACCGCATTACACTCTGTGATACATTGTGCCGCAGCTGTAACTGTCCCTTACTGCATTACACTCTGTGATACATTGTGCCGCAGCTGTAACTGTCCCTTACTGCATTACACTCTGTGATACATTGTGCCGCAGCTGTAACTGTCCCTTACTGCATTACACTCTGTGATACATTGTGCCGCAGCTGTAACTGTCCCTTACTGCATTACACTCTGTGATACATTGTGCCGCAGCTGTAACTGACCCTTACTGCATTACACTCTGTGATACATTGTGCCGCAGCTGTAACTGACCCTTACTGCATTACACTCTGTGATACATTGTGCCGCAGCTGTAACTGTCCCTTACTGCATTACACTCTGTGATACATTGTGCCGCAGCTGTAACTGTCCCTTACTGCATTACACTCTGTGATACATTGTGCCGCAGCTGTAACTGACCCTTACTGCATTACACTCTGTGATACATTGTGCCGCAGCTGTAACTGACCCTTACTGCATTACACTCTGTGATACATTGTGCCGCAGCTGTAACTGACCCTTACTGCATTACACTCTGTGATACATTGTGCCGCAGCTGTAACTGACCCTTACTGCATTACACTCTGTGATACATTGTGCCGCAGCTGTAACTGACCCTTACTGCATTACACTCTGTGATACATTGTGCCGCAGCTGTAACTGACCCTTACTGCATTACACTCTGTGATACATTGTGCCGCAGCTGTAACTGTCCCTTACTGCATTACACTCTGTGATACATTGTGCCGCAGCTGTAACTGTCCCTTACTGCATTACACTCTGTGATACATTGTGCCGCAGCTGTAACTGTCCCTTACTGCATTACACTCTGTGATACATTGTGCCGCAGCTGTAACTGACCCTTACTGCATTACACTCTGTGATACATTGTGCCGCAGCTGTAACTGACCCTTACTGCATTACACTCTGTGATACATTGTGCCGCAGCTGTAACTGTCCCTTACTGCATTACACTCTGTGATACATTGTGCCGCAGCTGTAACTGACCCTTACTGCATTACACTCTGTGATACATTGTGCCGCAGCTGTAACTGTCCCTTACTGCATTACACTCTGTGATACATTGTGCCGCAGCTGTAACTGACCCTTACTGCATTACACTCTGTGATACATTGTGCCGCAGCTGTAACTGTCCCTTACTGCATTACACTCTGTGATACATTGTGCCGCAGCTGTAACTGACCCTTACTGCATTACACTCTGTGATACATTGTGCCGCAGCTGTAACTGACCCTTACTGCATTACACTCTGTGATACATTGTGCCGCAGCTGTAACTGTCCCTTACTGCATTACACTCTGTGATACATTGTGCCGCAGCTGTAACTGTCCCTTACTGCATTACACTCTGTGATACATTGTGCCGCAGCTGTAACTGACCCTTACTGCATTACACTCTGTGATACATTGTGCCGCAGCTGTAACTGACCCTTACTGCATTACACTCTGTGATACATTGTGCCGCAGCTGTAACTGACCCTTACTGCATTACACTCTGTGATACATTGTGCCGCAGCTGTAACTGACCCTTACTGCATTACACTCTGTGATACATTGCGCCGCAGCTGTAACTGACCCTTACTGCATTACACTCTGTGATACATTGCGCCGCAGCTGTAACTGACCCTTACTGCATTACACTCTGTGATACATTGCGCCGCAGCTGTAACTGACCCTTACTGCATTACACTCTGTGATACATTGCGCCGCAGCTGTAACTGTCCCTTACTGCATTACACTCTGTGATACATTGTGCCGCAGCTGTAACTGTCCCTTTCTGCATTACACTCTGTGATACATTGTGCCGCAGCTGTAACTGACCCTTACTGCATTACACTCTGTGATACATTGTGCCGCAGCTGTAACTGTCCCTTTCTGCATTACACTCTGTGATACATTGTGCCGCAGCTGTAACTGACCCTTACTGCATTACACTCTGTGATACATTGTGCCGCAGCTGTAACTGTCCCTTTCTGCATTACACTCTGTGATACATTGTGCCGCAGCTGTAACTGACCCTTACTGCATTACACTCTGTGATACATTGTGCCGCAGCTGTAACTGTCCCTTACTGCATTACACTCGGTGATACATTGTGCCGCAGCTGTAACTGTCCCTTACTGCATTACACTCGGTGATACATTGTGCCGCAGCTGTAACTGTCCCTTACTGCATTACACTCTGTGATACATTGTGCCGCAGCTGTAACTGACCCTTACTGCATTACACTCTGTGATACATTGTGCCGCAGCTGTAACTGTCCCTTACTGCATTACACTCTGTGATACATTGTGCCGCAGCTGTAACTGACCCTTACTGCATTACACTCTGTGATACATTGTGCCGCAGCTGTAACTGTCCCTTTCTGCATTACACTCTGTGATACATTGTGCCGCAGCTGTAACTGTCCCTTTCTGCATTACACTCTGTGATATATTGTGCCGCAGCTGTAACTGAACCTTACTGCATTACACTCTGTGATACATTGTGCCCGATATGAGATCTGCTGAGGGTCATAAAGCTGAAATCGCCGTCATTTCCGTGGTTTATCGCTGGCCCTGCTCCTGTATGAATCACACTCTGCCCACACAGTGCAATCTTGCATGGCAGGTCTGCCAGGACTGTCAATCACTCCCTGCCTGTTCTGCCGGAGAAGCGTCTCCCGTAAGATGCACACCTGTTACAGAGGAGTGGGAGACGGAGCGGGGGACATGTTTAGCGGTGATCTCACGTGTATTATTATTCAGCTTATCTACATATATCTATATCTTGTGGGATACAGTCTATTAATATCACAGCGCGGCATGGAAATGATTGACACCTGGGAAGTTCACCCTGAGTTGTTCAAGCTCATTTGTATCGCGTGGATCCCACATTAGTGTAAAGTGGGGCCGATTCATACAGGTCTGAATTCAGCCTCGTCCCTGATGGTGCACGTGTGCAAACGCCCGCAGCAGACTGAGTAAAATCCTGTTCTGGGCAAGTCTGCAAATCCATTCGCAACTCACTCGCCATCCAATGATTTCCCAGTGTGCGCAAATGTAACTCTGACCCTCCTACAACCATGCGACAGCGAGGGGCTGATCACAGTCGGAGCTGACGTCACAGACCCTCCCTGGTAACACCTGGTCACGCCTGCCACTCCCACAAAACAGCCGGTTTCCACCCCCAAATGCCGGCTGCGTGTCCGTCAACTTGCTTGGAAATAGAGCAAATCGCTGAATTTTGTCGCGGCTTGGCTTCGAGCATGCGCGTTATGATCCGTAAGTATGCGCACTCTTTCGATAATCGATCACCTTGCGAATTTGCACAATTGCGATCAGGTCTGAATAACCCCCTTTGTACGCAGCTGCGATACGTAAATGCCGCAGAAGATGACTTGCGTAGAAAGTCACCCCCCACACCAGCTTCTCTGATCCGTTACTACGGATGTCCGGGCACAGTAACTCATGCTGTCGCGGTCATCGAGGCTGGGCCCGAGGCATTATCCCCTGTTTATGGAACGCTCCTCCCCCTCCCCAATCCCATGTGCAATATGTCAACATGGGAAAGGTCACGACATGAGTTGTTTTTTTTTTTTTTTTTTTTAAACAGGTGCTTTGTCATACTTAATTATCCCAGTGGGCACAGAGGGTGCATGGCGAGTGAAATGAGCCATGTGTGGGGACACGGTACACTTATACGGTGTCAATATCGACGCAAGTCGACATAGACATGAAAAACCATGAAAAACTCATGTCAACCTTTCTCATGCCGAACTTTTACTTGTGTCGACCTTTTGAGCATGTCGACCTTTTATAGGGTCGACTGAATGACCGTCGACCTTTTTATTGTGGACCCTATGACCCATACCCTGTGCCAGGGGCGAGCTGGGCCGGGGGGCAGGTGTGCTGCGGGCCGCGGCCGCCTTACCATTTTTCCCACTGCCGGTGGCCATGTTCCTGTAGTCTTTTAAAAGATGTCTGAGTCTGCGGCCACAGAAACGTGGCCGCCAGCCTCCACGGCTATGTGGAGGAGGGCCAGGCCGCCTGTTCCCTCTGATCCCCGGCAGTGCAGACTCTGGGTGTGGACGTCATGACGATGACGCCTCCCACCCACGCGTCTGCAGAGGAAGGAAGAAAGTAGGAGCAGGCACGGCAGGCTGGACGAGTCTGGGGGCCACAGCCGCAGCAAGCAATAATGAAATTCTGGGAGCCACAGCAGCAGCAGGACAGGAGGGAGAAAAATACAGTAAGTGAGAATTAAACTCACAAATAAAAAAAACGATATTTCTGCTGTTTCCTGTATAATAATAATAATAATAATAATAATAATAATAATAATAATAATAATAATAATAATAATGCCATGACACCACAGGCTGCTCCCCCTGTATAATAATTTGTGTCATGGCATTACTATTATTATATTATACAGGGGGAGCAGCCTGTGGTGTCATGACATTACTATTATTATATTATACAGGGGGAGCAGCCTGTGGTGTCATGGCATTACTTTTATATTATACAGGGGGAGCAGCCTGTAGTGTCATGGCATTATTATTATACAGGGGGAGCAGCCTGTGGTGTCATGGCATTATGTTTAATGGGCATTACGATGTTGGCATTATGTGTAATGGCCATTACAATGTGTGACATTATACTTAATTGGTATTACGGTGTGTGGCATTATGTGTAATGGGCATTACGGTGAGTGGCATTATAGTGTAAATTTTTGCAGCGCGCACTGTCCCCATTTCTGGTTTATGTGTGTAGTGGGGGAATGATTGTTTAATCCTTGCTGCATACTAGAGGGGAGAGGGTAGGGTGGTGAAACGATGGCGATGGGTCACTTGCTTGTGTTGCCCCCCAGGCTGAAAGTTGCCAGCCAGCCCCTGCCCTGTGCTGCGGACTTTCTCCCGACTTCTCTGTGTTGCCGCAGCTTTCCTTATGCACATAGCAGTGGAAAGATTCCGTAGAACGTGGAGGCTGCAGTTTATTTGCAGCTGGTTCATGCAGATAAGTTACTAACAAGGTCATGTGTATAAGCCCAGACTAAGTCAGTGGCTACAGCGTGATAGATATGGCAGCGTGCGGAGAGCAAGGATGTAAATCCAGCCCCCAGATTCCAGAGGAAACATCCAAGAAAGGGATAAAGTGTTGCAGAAGGAGACACAATGCTTCTCATTAATCCGTCCACGTGTTGGCTGCGCTGATCCCTCCTATAAATAAACACAGCGCACGCTGGCGAATTACTGATTTCCGAGGCTTCCAACCATTGTTCCGCCAAAAGCTCCATCCAAAATATCCACCAGCATGAAGAGCGGCATTAAGCTCAGGGGATACAATTAGAGGAGCAGAGATAAACACACTGCTCATTTACTTCAAGGAAGCCGAATTACTCGGTGTAGGGGATACTGGGCGACCGGCGCTGGGCACAGACCTTGGAACCCTGCTGTGAATTATCCTGTATAGGATCCCGGGCAGGCTGCAAACCTGCAAGTAAGATAAAGGACCGGCGATCATGGAGCAGGGAACCGGGGCCGTCCCACCGGGCAGAATAATGCACCGAAGTCTTATTCCCTGAGATGATTTTATTTCAAAGCTCCAAAACTGACAATTTGAATTCTCTTTTTTATATGTGACACGAAACAAACATTTTTGGTTTCGATGCAGTGAAAATAACACAGGGAAGCGGATTTCAGGTTAGGATTTGTCATTCTGTATAATGAGGAGAACAGGGTTAAACATTTTTTGGAAATTGCAGGGTATACAGTACGTAGTTAGCTCATGTGTGTGTGGGGGGGGGGGGGGGGGGGGGGGGGCTTAAGCAACAAGCCCCATACACACTAGACAATTTGAAATCATTAAGCTCCAGGGATGAATGATATACTGTAGCGCTTACACACTAAATTATATTGTTAACAATATCGTTAGATGACATCACTCTCTCCATCACCGACCCCCCGTTCCTAGCATGCATTGTTTATGATATAGTCAACATTGAGCATACAGCACAGATGATGGGGAGGGGGTCTTTAACGATGCGCGGAACCCTAAACCATCGGAGCGGAGCCAAATTCCGTTCAATGGGAATGAACGTGAATCATCCCCATTATGCAATAGATAACGCCTATCCCTGTGTATCATAGGGCTATGTGATAGTGTAAGCTTGCGAGCAGGGCCCTCCAACCTCTATGTCTGTCTGTTATTACCTAGTTTTATAACTGTTTCCAATTGTCAAGATCAACAGAATTTTCTGTGCTATATAATTAACTGTTATTATTAATAATAATACATAGATAGGCAGATTCATCTTTATTGCAGATATAGAAATGATATTTTGCACTATGTATGTATTTATTTATCTAGTTTCTATGACCTCCTGGTCCCCTCATCGCAACACACACAGGGTCAACAAAGCACCTCCGCTCTCCCAATTAGTGCGAAACAGAAGTCTGCTCGGTCGTCCTTGTTTGATTAATTAAAATAAGCGGAACACTTAAAGCTAATTATTGTAATTAAACTTTTATCTATTCTACGTTCTGTAATGCTCGATAAACTCTAATTGACCAGCGTTTAATAGGGATAATAGTGAGATAATTTATCCCTGCGCCGCGTACGTCTCTCCTGATAACGGACAATAATGGTTCAAATGTTGCGCTGGGGTCGTCCCAATATTCTGTATTCAGACGCACTCGCAGCGGGCCAAAGTCGGCCCCATCCCCAGGATTGTGCATGCGTGAATATGCACCTGTTCGCTAGGCTGCAAACATACGGAGCCTAGCAAACAGGTATGAATGAGGCACTAAGTTTACAACAACAAGTACTATAAGCAAATTCAGGTTCTGTTGACAGTGTTAAACCGCCAGGGCAAAGTCACCCATTGCATGGAATAGGAGTGACCCCATTGGCTACGGTCTCTTACCTCTTCCCCAACACTGCTCAGAAAAATTGCAAAAGCTGTAGTTTCCAAGATATATAGTGTAGGGAATAGTCACTGGGAGATATGTTTGAGGGGACCGGGGACAAATACTGAGAGATACAGGGGGTTATTCTAATTCACTCGAAAAGGCACAGTCACTCTCTAATGGAGAAAACCATGCTGCACTGCAGATGGGGCTGATGTAACATGTGCAGAGAGAGTAAGATTTGGGTGTTTAATTGTTTTGGTGCAGGGTAAATACTGGCTGCTTTATTTTTACACTGCAATATCATACCTCCCAACTTTGGGCGGTCAGCAGGCGGGAAGTTGCTGCAGGGGGGTGTGTGGCCTAATTGGGGCGTGGCCTATACCCGTGGCTCTCCCGCGAGGCCACGCCCCCATTTTGCCGCTATGGGGGCATGACCCAGAGGCTCTGTGAGCCTCTAGCCATGCCCCCAGCCCCCTGGCTGCGGGAATAGACGCTGTGCGCATGCGTTTATTCCCCGCTGCTTAGCATCTGACGGGGGGACTCCCAACAGCCCTCCCACACCGCAGGACACTGCCGCCCGCGGGGGGGACAGCGGGACAGGCCCTGACAATCAGGACTGTCCCGATAAAATCTATAGATATCAGTTTGAAGTAACCCCCCACCCAAATGTAACTTTGTCTGCACATGTTACATCAGCCCCACCTGCAGTGCACATGGTTTTGTCCATTAGAGAGTGATTGTGCCTTTCTGAGTGAATCAGAATAACCTCCATAGTGTAGGGGTCTGGGGACAGTCAGTGAGAGGTATGGTGTAGGGGTACAGGAAAAGTCACTGAGAAACATACTGTAGTGTAAGGGTCCAGGGATGGTCACTGAGAGATATAGTGTAGGGGGTCTGGGGACGGTCACTGAGAGATATTGGGGGAGATTCTCTAAAGCAGAAATTTGGTAAAAACGCTGTTACAGGGAAAGTCACTGAGAGATATAGTGTAGGGGTCTGGGGACGGTCACTGATAGATATAGTGTAAGGGTCCGGGGACGGTCACTGAGAGATATAGGGCGGTATTCAATGAGAATACCTGCGAGGTGCAGCGAATCCTTTTTTGGATTCTCTGCACATTCGCCACGTTCCGGAGCCTCACCGGCTCCGGTATTCAACGAGTCAGGGGCAGCGAGCCCCTGACCAGCGAATATGAGCTCCTGCGGCGAATGCCGCAGGGAGCATTAGGACGGTGGCAGGCAGAGAGATGGAAGTCTCTCTGCCTGCCCCAGAACGTTTGTGGGGGGGAGGTGGGCTCCCCGGGTGCCAGGCAGCACAGGCTGCCCCCCGGGGGTGCCAGCAGGGGACCTATATTCACTACACCCGATCGTAACGATCGGGTGCAGTGAATATATGAATATGTAATGAGCGGCTCGGCTCCGGCGCCCCCTGCTGGCTGCTGTGTAAAAAAAAAATATATATATATTTTTTTTAAATTAAATATATATTCATGTGCTTACAGCACATGAATAAAAGTAGCATGCCCCTCCTCAGAATAAAATTCCTGATTTTTTGACACCAAATGTAAAAAACAAAACACTTTATTTTAAAAGTTCACATTCCACTTCTCCATCAAAAGATAGCGATTGCTACTCGGTGAATCATGGTGAAAAAAAACTTCAAATGTATTCGCCATGTGGTCATTGAATAGGGTGATTCACCGTTTTAGTCCAAAATTTGCCAAACAGCACAAATTCGCCATAAAAACATGGCGAATCAGGCTCATTGAATACCGCCCATAGTGTAGGGATCCGGGGACAGTCAGTGAGAGAAATAGTGCAGTGGTCCGGAGACGGTCACTGAGAGATATAGTGTAGGGGTCTGGGGATAGTCACTGATAGATATAGTGTAGGGGTCCGGACAGTCAGTGAGAGATATAGTGTAGGGGTCTGGGGACGGTCACTGAGAAATATAGTATAGGGGTCCGGGGATAGCCAGTGAGAGATATAGTGTAGGGGTCTGGACAGTCAGTGAGAGATCTAGTGTAGGGGTCTGGGGACGGTCACTGAGAGATATAGTGTAGGGGTCCGGACAGTCAGTGAGAGATCTAGTGTAGGGGTCTGGGGACGGTCACTGAGAGATATAGTGTAGGGGTCCGGGGATAGCCGGTGAGAGATATAGTGTAGGGGTCCGGGGACGGTCACTGAGAGATATAGTGTAGGACTCTGGGGATGGACACTGAGAGATATAGTGTAGGGGCCCGGAATGGGCACTGAGAGATAAAGTGTAGGAGTCCGGGGATAGTCACTGAGAGATATAGTGTAGGGGTCCGGACAGTCAGTGAGAGATATACTGTAGGGTTCTGGGGACGGTCACTGAGAGATATAGTGTAGGTGTCCGGGGATAGCTAGTGAGAGATATAGTGTAGGGGTCTGGGGACGGTCACTGAGAGATACAGTATAGTGTAGGGGTCTGGGGACGGACACTGAGAGATATAGTGTAGGGGTCCGGGGACGGTCACTGAGAGATACAGTATAGTGTAGGGGTCCGGAATGGGCACTGAGAGATATAGTGTAGGGGTCCGGAATGGGCACTGAGAGATATAGTGTAGGGGTCCAGAGATGGTCATTAAGATATAGTGTAGGGGTCTGGGGACGGTCACTGAGAATATAGTGTAGGGGTCTGGGGACGGTCACTGAGAGATATAGTGTAGGGGTCTGGGGACGGTCATTTAGATATAGTGTAGGGGTCTGGGTATGGACACTGAGAGATATAGTGTAGGGGTCCGGAATGGGCACTGAGAGATATAGTGTAGGGATCTGGGGACGGTCACTGAGAGATATAGTGTAGGGGTCCAGAGATGGTCATTAAGATATAGTGTAGGGGTCTGGGGACGGTCAATGAGAATATAGTGTAGGGGTCTGGGGATAGTCACTGAGAGATATAGTGTAGGGGTCCGGGGATAGTCACTGAGAGATATAGTGTAGGGATCTGGGGACGGTCACTCAGAGATATAGTGTAGGGATCTGGGGACGGTCACTGAGAGATATAGTGTAGGGGTCTGGGGACGGTCACTGAGAGATATAGTGTAGGGGTCCAGAGATGGTCATTAAGATATAGTGTAGGGGTCTGGGGACGGTCAATGAGAATATAGTGTAGGGGTCTGGGGATAGTCACTGAGAGATATAGTGTAGGGGTCCGGGGATAGTCACTGAGAGATATAGTGTAGGGATCTGGGGACGGTCACTCAGAGATATAGTGTAGGGGTCCAGAGATGGTCATTAAGATATAGTGTAGGGGTCTGGGGACGGTCACTGAGAATATAGTGTAGGGGTCTGGGGATAGTCACTGAGAGATATAGTGTAGGAGTCCAGAGACGGTCATTGAGATATAGTGTAGGGGTCCGGGGATAGTCACTGAGAGATATAGTGTAGGGGTCCGGGGATAGTCACTGAGAGATATAGTATAGGGGTCCAGAGACGGTCATTGAGATATAGTGTAGGGGTCCGGGGATAGTCACTGAGAGATATAGTGTAGGGGTCTGGGGATAGTCACTGAGAGATATAGTGTAGGGGTCCAGAGATGGTCATTGAGATATAGTATAGGGGTCCAGAGAAGGTCATTGAGATATAGTATAGGGGTCTGGGGATAGTCACTGAGAGATATAGTGTAGGGGTCCAGAGAAGGTCATTGAGATATAGTGTAAGGGTCCAGAGACGGTCATTGAGATATAGTATAGGGGTCCAGAGAAGGTCATTGAGATATAGTGTAGGGGTCTGGGGATAGTCACTGAGAGATATAGTATAGGGGTCCAGAGAAGGTCATTGAGATATAGTATAGGGGTCTGGGGATAGTCACTGAGAGATATAGTGTAGGGGTCCAGAGAAGGTCATTGAGATATAGTGTAGGGGTCCAGAGAAGGTCATTGAGATATAGTATAGGGGTCCAGAGAAGGTCATTGAGATATAGTGTAGGGGTCTGGGGATAGTCACTGAGAGATATAGTGTAGGGGTCTGGGGATAGTCACTGAGAGATATAGTGTAGGGGTCCGGGGACGGTCACTGAGATATAGTGTAAGGGTCCAGAGACGGTCATTGAGATATAGTGTAGGGGTCTGGGGATAGTCACTGAGAGATATAGTGTAGGGGTCTGGGGATAGTCACTGAGAGATATAGTGTAGGGGTCTGGGGATAGTCACTGAGAGATATAGTATAGGGGTCTGGGGATAGTCACTGAGAGATATAGTATAGGGGTCCAGAGACGGTCATTGAGATATAGTGTAGGGGTCCGGGGATAGTCACTGAGAGATATAGTGTAGGGGTCTGGGGATAGTCACTGAGAGATATAGTGTAGGGGTCCAGAGATGGTCATTGAGATATAGTATAGGGGTCCAGAGAAGGTCATTGAGATATAGTATAGGGGTCTGGGGATAGTCACTGAGAGATATAGTGTAGGGGTCCAGAGATGGTCATTGAGATATAGTATAGGGGTCCAGAGAAGGTCATTGAGATATAGTGTAAGGGTCCAGAGACGGTCATTGAGATATAGTATAGGGGTCTGGGGATAGTCACTGAGAGATATAGTGTAGGGGTCCAGAGAAGGTCATTGAGATATAGTGTAGGGGTCCAGAGAAGGTCATTGAGATATAGTGTAGGGGTCTGGGGATAGTCACTGAGAGATATAGTGTAGGGGTCTGGGGATAGTCACTGAGAGATATAGTGTAGGGGTCTGGGGATAGTCACTGAGAGATATAGTGTAGGGGTCCGGGGACGGTCACTGAGATATAGTGTAAGGGTCCAGAGACGGTCATTGAGATATAGTGTAGGGGTCTGGGGATAGTCACTGAGAGATATAGTGTAGGGGTCTGGGGATAGTCACTGAGAGATATAGTGTAGGGGTCTGGGGATAGTCACTGAGAGATATAGTATAGGGGTCTGGGGATAGTCACTGAGAAATATAGTATAGGGGTCCAGAGACGGTCATTGAGATATAGTGTAGGGGTCCAGGCTCTCCTCACCTGCACAAAGACGTATTCATCCTGGACAATGAGGGAATTGGTGTCAATGTACCCTGGGAATGGTTTGGTCCTCACCGTCTCCGAGCAGTTGTGCATCTTGCAGACGATGTACTGTGCATCTGAAACCACAACAGAACCACATTATACACATGTATCTGACATTATTCCAGCTTCACATGTACAAAGTCTCTTTAAGGTTTGTTTCCACTATTTATTATGAAAACACCTTAGTACATTCCATGCTACAGCCCTGTGTTAGAACCCTATGCAGCCCCACTGCCCCCTATTATACCCAACAAATTGATGCGCCCTTCTTCCAGCGTTATCCCTGGTGCAAAAGACCTGGCTGATATTCGCCTGAGAAGCGTACGTGTAAGAATCACCTGGAATTCCATCATTAAGCCTAGCACCCCTGCTGCGTGATGCACAATTTGGGGAGGGGTTCAGCGACGTGACTCCGGTAACCCCCAGAATGGCCTTGGTTCTCCAGAAATAGGAATATACCTGAATTTTGTGAACTAACCAAAACTCGGTTCAGGTCTCTTCGTCACAGCACCTCACCCCCTCCCCCCTCTCACCTCACCCCCTCCCCCCTCTCACCTCACCACCTCCCACCTCTCACCTCACCACCTCTCGCCTCGCCCCTGTCACCTCACCCAGTTCTCCTGAGAAGATCTGATCTGCACCGGATCTCAGAGTAGATCTCTCTGTAATTAAGAATTCTGATTTTAAAGCCAAATTTCAAAAGGGCGCTGACTTGGCCTTGAATTGAGTTGCAGTGTTTCGCATCCTCTCAACACAACAACTCAAGCCGATTCAGGCCCTTTCACCGCACCAAAAGCCATGTTTTCCAGTTTTTCCATGTTGCCGGACCTCTTGCCTATTGGGCCGGTGTAAGTGCCGATGGCAATAATGACAGTTCCGACTCTGGACAGAAAAACAGCGTCCGATTGGCTGCTCGCTTGCCGATGTACCGTACTCGCATTAGGCCTGCGGAAACTCAAATTAGCATAAGGTAGTAAAGAAGGCCTCTGCGGCATCACGCCGACACAGCACCGTTGTGTCGGCATGAAGAATCAGCCCCAATATGTCACATTACACATAACGTGCCACGGGCAGGACCCTGAGGATGCGTATACTGTACATGAATTCTGTCTGGGGTAGGAAAGCAATTCATTTCCAGAAGTGACTTATGTAAGAACAAAGGTAACCAGTAAGTTGCGTCTCGTTTCTAAAGACATAATGCAATGCTGCTGTAGTGTCGGCTGTGACAGGATGTCAGTCAGCGCAGGAATCCATCTTACATTTCCAGCAGACGGCTGGGTCGCTCACCCTGACTCCGCGGGTGCGCAGGGAAGCCGCCGGTGACTGTGAGTCGCCTTTTCCTTGAGCACAGGTCATGTGGCAGCGGCTCCGTTGTGGAGTAATTCATCGAGAAAGAGAAAGGGAAATGTGGGATCAGCGCGGCGGCCAGATGGAGATATTCAGGCGCTGACCTCCCAGCTCGGTATCAGACGTGATAAATGTTCTACCAGCTGCTGCGTGCAGACTCGCTAACACCTTTGTGCCCGCAGACAGCTTGCGCTCGGCTCCTGCTCGTTCTCTGGCAGAACACACATAGCCGCCACTATTAATAGCTGCACTGCTAACAACACAAGCCATAGGAATCTGTATTGTGGTTCTAACATGTTATATATATACTATATATAGATGAGCATCTTCTCAGCAACCCAAAGCCAGCTGGCAGCTACATGGCCTACGTGTCATTACCTAGGGGGAAATGTATCATAGAGAGAGACATAGCAGAGAGAGATAGCAGTCTATCAGACCCTAACTGTCATTTCTCAAACACAGGGCAGGATGCACTAAAGGAAAAATGTGGTAAAGACCCTGTTATCAGGGTTTTTACCGCATTTTGATATGCAGGAAAACTCGGGTTTCACTGGGTTTCTGCAGACCATCCATCCCTGACGCCCCCGCCAGCATCACAAACCCCCCCAACCTGTGACATTACGTTCGTTGGTTGCTTCAAGCAGCACAGGAGCTGCACTACTGGCTGCAGGGTGTCATTCATAGCCAGATGCCGGGGCCAGGTGACAGCAGCAGCGGCGCCCCCAGCGCCCTGCATCATAGATTAGATGCAATGGTGTCACTATGGTGGTCAGTGACGTTGTGCCCCCTGCTCAGTGGAAGCACAGTAGGGGTTATAAGCATACTTGCATACCCTCCCAGGAGTTGCAGGAGACTCCCGATAGTAGGGGTAGTCCCCCGCTGCCCCAGAAGAGTACACAGCTTTCCCGCTTGCTGCCCACTTCCTAGTGAATCAGGCAGGGTGGTGTGATAATTTCCGGCAACCACGAGGCTGCAAGAATCGGGAATGGCTAATGTAGGGTACACACCAGGACGACCTGCTCACGATGCACATCGTGAGCAGGTCGTCAGTGTCTCGTCCGACCCGCTCACGGTGACGCGGGGGGGCATGACCCACTCACGATGTGCACCGTGAGCGGGTCCGATCCGATGGAGACCCGCACCCGGCTGTATGGTCGTCATTGAGATCCTACCTGCAGCAGGTAGGATCTCAATAACGACCGACCCGCGGGACCGCGCATCGGATCGGTATCGGTCCACACCAGGTCAGAAAAGGGCCCAATCACCACACAATCTACATCCAATTGGTCGAAATTGGATCTAGATTGAGGGGATCGGGCCCTAGTCGTCCTGGTGTGTACCCAGCATGAATGGTTGGAACACAATATTGAGCCCCGCCCGTCACAGCAGAGCCCCTAATTGTGGAGGTGTCACTGTGTATACAGGGCGTAGTGGCAGCACAGAGTGATGGATGGTTGGAAGCAGTGCTATTTATCAGCAGGAACCAGCAGGAACTCAGTTCCTGAACCTGTAATTAATTATGACATCATCGGGAACTGGGTTGCTGAACCTGTTCTGTTCTATTTTTATTTTAGTCACCTTTGAGTGCTTTGGTTTGTAAATACAATCTCTCTCTCTCAATAATTACGCACCCATAGGCTTACCAGCGCCCGGTGGGTGGCGCTAAATGGTGAGCTAAGAAGTGAATTTAGGCTGCTTAGTTTATCAACCAGAATCAGGCCTATAGTGCAATCACTCCGGTTGGACGGGCGGCGCGGATCAGTGGCAAGGATAATGGGTATCCATATGTAGATCCAGCAGCCCCCACAGACTTTGCTAGTGGGGAGACATTGGAAGCGAGTAAAGGCCCCCATACACTATGAGATTTATCTGACCTGTAAAATTGCATCTGATTTCCCTTGAACTTCCCCGGGAACTTCCCAGGAGGCCTACATCCAATGTGACACTTGATGTGCCATTTTTTACATCCAATTTGTGTCAGATAAATCACATGTGATTAATCACAAGATTAATCTGAAGCAATTTGGATGTGCCATGAGATGTATCTGATGGGATGGCTCTAGGGAGTGGCCTGAACAGGGCTATATGAAGCAGGGGCCATTTTTACTCCCAACCCCTTTATGATATGGTTGGAGTTGCTACCGCTGCTTACATGGAAGAATGGGACGACACCCCTCCTGGCGCATGACCGATCCAAGCTGCGTCCTGCGACACTATCCAGCCTCGTCCACAAACATAACAATACGTCCAGATTTGCGCTTAGCAAGGCTCTATCACTCCAACATTAATTAACTTTTTTAAATGACTTTTTTGCAGTATGTAAATCAGCCCCCCGTCCCCCTCCGCCTCCATCGCGCGCAGGTTAATGCTGCGCTTTGTGTACACAGGAAGCCAGATACGCTGATTATAGGGTGTTTTATGTTCTCTTCACATTATATCTATTTTTACTCCTCTACAGATGTCGGCACCGAGAGAACGTCAGAGTAAATTAAAATCTTTTTATAGTCTCGCTCCTGCTGTTTGTTTCACATTAAAACGGAGAAGTAGCTAAATATTTTCCCCCGGCATCGGGCATCGCGAACGCGCCGGTTATTATACACGCCACTGACTATTACAGCCGGGTAGATTTACAGCGCTCGAGTCAAACTTTCACTTTTGGAATCAATGTTCCAATAACCATTGTATTTAATTAAGAGGATGTTCTGGTTCCTTACGTTCCCCGACTGCAGCTACTGGGAGAGGGCTGTAATGGGACACCGGCTGAGAGTGGAGCAATCCCACACACCAAGCGTAAAGGGCATAACTGGGTATGGGAAAAGGAGAGTTTCTGGGCAACTGGAAACCCCCCTTTTGTTTGCTTATGTAGTTTACAGTGCTATATCCACCAGCACAAATGTACTTGCAACTGCATATTACTATAGATAATCCTCATTATTCAACTAACTAGAGCCTTACGCAATACAACAAAGAGCTCATAAGTAACTTGCCATCTGCTTTCCTATATCCTGTGTCGGATTCGGCATGAAAAGCCGGCGGTCGGGATCCCGGCATTCAAAATCCCGAACGCCGAAATCCCGACAAGGGGGGGACGTGGAGCGCCCCCCCCCCTTGCGGGCTCGCTGCGCTCGCCACTTATTTATTCTCCCTCCGAGGGGGTCGTGGACACCCACGGGGGGAGAAAGTGTCGGGATTTCGGCGTTCGGGATTTCGGCGTTCAGGATTCCGGCATCGGGATTTTGAACGCCGGGATCCCGACCGCCGGTATTTAAACTGCATCCCCCTGTGTCAAACAACCTGTCCTACTATACAATAGCCAGATGGGGGTACATTTATTAATGGATTTGTGATCTCAGACAGGAATCCCATATCCAAAATCTAATAAACACAAAGGGCCTTATTCAGATCTGATCGCAGTACAAATTTGTTTGGAAAATGGGCAAAACCATGTGAACTGCAGGTGGGGCAGATGTAACATGTATAGAGAGAGTTAAATTTGGGTGGGGTGTGCTGAAACGGAAATCTAAATTGCAGTGTAAAAATAACGCAACCAGTATTTACCCTGCACAGAAACAAAATAACTCACCCAAATCTAACTCTCTCTATACATGCGGTCCCCCGATTACCAGCCCCGGCTCAAAGAGCATGTCAAGGCCGCGGTCCTCCAGGGCACCCTCATCCAGTGTAAGCCCGGTGCTGTTCCCGGTTAATTTTTGGGTTTTGCTGTGGAACTATAAGTCACAGCAAGTCTCTCCCACATACTGAGACTTGGGGAACCACGTGATTGAGGAGCCGAGTTTGGCTTGTAGCTTGTGCATCTGATTGGCCGCTGGGCTAGTTACTTGTGCATCTAGTTAGCACCTCAATGCACATAATGTACAGTAACATGCAGTTAACAGGAGAAGAGTGAAAAAAAACATGTACAGTATGTGCTATTTTGACAAATCAAAGTATATTTTTAAGGTTAGAAATATATATATATATATACTAGGTGATTTATCGCGCCCTACGGGCGCTCTTCACACCGTCGTAAGGGGCTGCGCCCCCTTAATTTGTGAACATTTGTATATGAGAAAGATGGTTAGAATTGTATGTAAGATGCCTGTATTGCAACTTGAGTTATAGGTGAAATGTGTTAAATAGAGAGCATATGATGTGGAAGGGGGTGTGTATTGTTTTGTTTAATTAAAAAGCGGTTACAGAGTAAGATGTACATTGATAGTGTGGATGGTACAGTGACATTTCTGGGTGTGGGGGGGGGGCTGTGTGTGCATGTTGTTTAGGTGTGTGTGTGCAATAATATAGTAGGGTGTTTTTGAGTCAGCGGCTCCCCACTGGCGGAGGTCACGACACAGGAACACAGGAGGCTGGGTAGTGATAGGGGTGTGTGGGAATAAGGGGGACTAAAGAGGAGGGTGGGAGATACTGTGCAGCTTCTGCCAGTGGGTGAGGGTCCAGTGTGGCAGTACAGGAGTACAGGATGGTGGCCCTGAGTCAGTGTCTCCTCCTACTGGGTGGGAGTTAGGGCACATGAGAGCAGGAGGCTGGGCTATGAGGCATGATAGGGGCATGTGGGCAAAACAGCGTCAGCGACTCCCCAGTGGTGGAAGTTACGGTTCAGGAGAGCAGGAAGCTGGGTAGTGATAGGGGTGTGTGAGTATACGGGGGACTAAAGAGGGGCTTAGGGGTGCCGTGAATTGTGGGAGGGGCGTGGGGGGTGCCGTGAATCAAGGGAGGGAGGGGGCGCAGGTGTCCGTGGATCGCGGGAGAGGGCGGGGGCCCGCAAAGCGTGGGAGGGGGCGTGAATTGCGGGAGGGGGGGGGGGTTGCGAATTGCGGGAGGGGGGTGTGTGCGGGGGGTGGCGTGAATCGTGGGAGGGGGGGGGGCACGGGGCGCGATAAATCACCTAGTTGGTTATATATTCTTGTAGAAGGATGGTAGGATGTTGCTGTCATTCAGAATGCATTTACATAAACAGTAATAGTAGCAGTAAAAGATCTGACTTAAAACACCTACAGTAAAACAGAACAGGTGTTATATATTATACAAAGAATTGGTTGATGATGTCTAGGTTGACGTGCACATAATTGTCACTGTAAAAAAATTGCTACAAGAAAAAATCAACACAGAAAGGTCAACACATGTAAATGTTGACATAAGTGTGGCACTTCATTGGTGTCCATGTCGACACATGAGAATGAATATGAAAACATTCAAAAAAGAAAAATAAATCTTCAAAAACTCATGTCAACCTTTTTTATTGTCGACCATAGCCGTGTCAGTGTTTTGCATGTGCCATTTAATCCTGGGGTTGCCGTGAATCGCGAGCGGGGGTGGGGGGGGGGGGGAGGAGGTGAGGTGTGTCCGCGAATCACGGGAGGAGGGGTCGTGGGTGGATGCCGTGAATTGCGGGAGGGGGGGTCGCGGGGGGGGTGTGGGTGCCGCGAATCGTGGGAGGGGGGACGCTGGGGGTTGTCGTAATGACAGGGGGGGAATCGCGGTAGGGGGGGTCGCGGGGGGGGTGGGGGGTACCGCGAGGAAGGGGGGGCCTAGGGGTTTGGCACAAATTGTGGGAGGGGGGGTCGCGGGGTGCCACGAATCGCAGGATGGGGTGTGTCACGGGGTGGGGCCGCAAATCGCGGGAGTCGCTGCGAATTGGGGGGTTGTGCTGTGAATCGCGGGAGGGGGGTCGCCGGGGGGTGCCGCGAATCGCCACAAGAAAAAAATCAACACAAAAAGGTCAACACATGTAAATGTTGACATAAGTGTGGCACTTCATTGGTGTCCATGTCGACACATGAGAATGAATATGAAAACATTGAAAAAGTGAAAAATAAATCTTCAAAAACTCATGTCAACCTTTTTCATTGTCGACCATAGCCATGTCAGTGTTTTGCATGTGCCATTTAATCGTGGGGTTGCCGTGAATGGGGGGGGGGGGGGGGGCACATTGCTCTGTTTCTGGACTTTCTTCTTAATTTATGGATTACCATCACCTGTGCTTATCAATTACCCTGTTTAAAACAGGTGACGACAATCATAAATTAAGATGGAAGTCCACAAACAGAGCATTCTGTCCCTCCTGGAGAGGGTCATGTTGGGAGGTATGGAGGTGTGGGGCGCTCACCTGGAGTGTCTGGTGAGTAGCTGTGTCTTTGCTGTGTAACATGTGGAGAGGCAGACCCTGGCAGTCTGGCACTGTGGGCTCACTGGGCTGGTTCTCTGTCGTGTGAGTCAGTCATGTGAGTCAGAGGCTCCACCCAGCGTTACAGCTTCAGGCACACTTTGAGTGACAGATGTAGCCAAATATATAAGAGATGTGTAATACAAATGTGCTGTAATTTTGCACTTGGAAATGAATGTAAACATTGGCGATAATAACTCACCCAAACAAACCAGCTCTAATTATGACGACTTTATTGAGCAGTTGTGTGTGATACTACGAACTTGGAGCCCATTACTTGGCCTGCAACTGTAATACAGTAAATCCGTTGCATTTCGGTTGGTCTGAATAAAGTGGACGCTTACTGGTCTAAAAACTGTGAGTTGCATCTGATTTGCAAACAAAGAGTAAAAGTTACGCGTCATTATATTATCTGGGCTTCGGAAATATGTCAGACTTTCTAGCGCCCGACTTTCAGGCGGCTTTTCGGGGCTGCTAAAACCGGTTCTCATTACATCCCAGCCCACGCCTTTTTCCCACTGTATTTTTGGAACCAGCGCCTGTTTAAAGTAACCAATCGTGTTACTACTCTGCCGATGCATGGGAGCTTAGTAAATTTACCCAATACTGTCAAAGAGAGAAGGAAAATATTTTCCTGTCAACTTTTTGCCCAGCAATCCTGCTCAGTTACCCAGTCAGAAGCATAAGGGGGGGCGATGTCATACACGGGCTTTTGTTGTGCAGGTTGATGTGTCTCCGTGGAGACTGTGCAGCGTCGCGGCAAGTGACATCCCTGCAGTCCCGTGTATTAGTGGTAATTGCCCGTGGGAGGCTACTGATGTGTGATTCCAGGTTCCCCGCCATCTAGGCCTTATTTGCATCTGACAGCTACGACTGCACTAACAGACAGCAGACTTATAATCATTTTATGAGATGCCGATCCACTGGAGATCCGCACAGTTATACCATTGCTTCATTTGCAACATTTAAGCCTTATTAGTGCCAGTTAAGGCGTATTGTCCCCGAATTCATTACCATGGTTGCCACCCCAAATTAATGTGCATTGCTTTTCTGTACATGGGTGCTATGAGGCTGCTCAAAACATGTCGCGCAAACACGTCTGTATCTGCTTATAAGCAATAACCCTGCAAAAGTAGCATGTACCCGGGTCACTGGCTGTAAGTGTCTCAGACACGTTGTATGCTACAGATGTGTCCACAAACATCTATCCTCCCTGTGACAAGTTGCACAAGCAGCTGCTGCCGGTAAAAATTATATGCCTATATTCAGTGTGTGACTCAGGCGTGGATTTAAAGGGGTGCATAAACATAGTCCCTTATAAAAAAAAAACCTTGCTCTTACGGCCAAGGTGCCAGGATTGTGCTCCTCTGAGACCTCACCACGGCGTGTGCTGCAAGCCTATCCCACATGAAGGGACTTGGAGAACCAAAAGTCCCAGCATGCGGGGCATTAAAGGACACGCTGACTTGTTGTGCCACAGCATGACCAATGTTACAATAAATTCACAAATACACCCAGAAGAGTACATCTTTAATATCATACATGCACACACATTCATGCACCCCCCCACAGCTTCACACTAACTGCCCCATTCACAGCCTAACCCTAACTGCTGCCCACAGCCTAACCTAAACTGCCCCCCCACAGCTTAATACTAACTTACCTCCCTCCACAGTCTAATCCTAACTGCTGCCCGTAGCCTAACCCTAACTGCCCCCCCACAGCCTAACCTAAACTGCCCCCCACAGCCTAACCCTAACTGCCACCTGCAGCCTAACCCTAATAGCTGCCCACAGCCTAACCCTAACTGCCACCTGCAGCCTAACCCTAATAGCTGCCCACAGCCTAACCCTAACTGCCACCTGCAGCCTAACCCTAATAGCTGCCCGCAGCCTAACCCTAACTGCCACCTGCAGCCTAACCCTAATAGCTGCCCACAGCCTAACCCTAACTGCCACCTGCAGCCTAACCCTAATAGCTGCCCGCAGCCTAACCCTAACTGCCACCTGCAGCCTAACCCTAACTGCCCCCCCCGCAGCCTAACCCTAACTGCCGCCCGCAGCCTAACCCTAACTGCTGCCCGCAGCCTAACCCTAACTGCCACCCACAGCCTAACCCTAACTGCCGCCCACAGCCTAACCCTAACCTCCCCCTCCTGCAGCCTAACCCTAACTGCCACCCGCAGCCTAACCCTAACTGCCACCTGCAGCCTAACCCTAACTGCCACCTGCAGCCTAACCCTAACTGCCACCTGCAGCCTAACCCTTACTGCCACCTGCAACCTAACCCTAACTGCCACCTGCAGCCTAACCCTAACTGCCACCCACAGCCTAACCCTAACTGCCACCCACAGCCTAACCCTAACTGCCACCTGCAGCCTAACCCTAACTGATCCCCACAGCTTAACACTAACTGACTCCCTTCTTGGTGCATCTCCCACAATCCTTTGATAAATAGTTGATGCTATACAAGAGATTTTGAATAACAATAATTCTGTAATAGTAGTAACAAATACAGCCACATGGTGTCCCGGTGATACAGGCACAGATCAGCCCTCAGTCAGTGGTATGCCTGTGATACGGGCACAGATCAGCCCTCAGTCAGCGGTGCGCCTGTGATACGGGCACAGATCAGCCCTCAGTCAGCGGTGCGCCTGCGATACGGGCACAGATCAGCCCTCAGTCAGTGGTATGCCTGTGATACAGGCACAGATCAGCCCTCAGTCAGTGGTATGCCTGTGATACGGGCACAGATCAGCCCTCAGTCAGCGGTGCGCCTGTGATACGGGCACAGATCAGCCCTCAGTCAGCGGTGCGCCTGCGATACGGGCACAGATCAGCCCTCAGTCAGCGGTGCGCCTGTGATACGGGCACAGATCAGCCCTCAGTCAGCGGTGCGCCTGTGATACGGGCACAGATCAGCCCTCAGTCAGCGGTGCGCCTGTGATACGGGCACAGATCAGCCCTCAGTCAGCGGTGCGCCTGTGATACGGACACAGATCAGCCCTCAGTCAGCGGTGCGCCTGTGATACGGGCACAGATCAGCCCCTAGTCAGCGGTGCGCCTGTGATACGGGCACAGCTCAGCCCTCAGTCAGCGGTATGCCTGTGATACGGGCACAGATCAGCCCTCAGTCAGCGGTAAGCCTGTGATACGGGCACAGATCAGCCCTCAGTCAGCGGTGCGCCTGTGATACGGGCACAGATCAGCCCTCAGTCAGCGGTGCGCCTGTGATACGGGCACAGATCAGCCCTCAGTCAGCGGTGCGCCTGCGATACGGGCACAGATCAGCCCTCAGTCAGCGGTGCGCCTGTGATACGGGCACAGATCAGCCCTCAGTCAGCGGTGCGCCTGTGATACGGGCACAGATCAGCCCTCAGTCAGCGGTGCGCCTGTGATACGGGCACAGATCAGCCCTCAGTCAGCGGTGCGCCTGTGATACGGACACAGATCAGCCCTCAGTCAGCGGTGCGCCTGTGATACGGGCACAGATCAGCCCCTAGTCAGCGGTGCGCCTGTGATACGGGCACAGCTCAGCCCTCAGTCAGCGGTATGCCTGTGATACGGGCACAGATCAGCCCTCAGTCAGCGGTAAGCCTGTGATACGGGCACAGATCAGCCCTCAGTCAGCGGTGCGCCTGTGATACGGGCACAGATCAGCCCTCAGTCAGCGGTGCGCCTGTGATACGGGCACAGATCAGCCCCTAGTCAGCGGTGCGCCTGTGATACGGGCACAGATCAGCCCTCAGTCAGCGGTGCGCCTGTGATACGGGCACAGATCAGCCCTCAGTCAGCGGTGCGCCTGTGATACGGGCACAGATCAGCCCTCAGTCAGCGGTGCGCCTGTGATACGGGCACAGATCAGCCCTCAGTCAGCGATGCGCCTGTGATACGGGCACAGATCAGCCCTCAGTCAGCGGTGCTGCAACTGTCATCACTGTGTATCAGTGCTGGGACAAGAGAGCAGCCACCAATGACTCAGCCATCACACGCGTCTTCTGTACCCTGCCTACGGTTATTCTGTCCCTTCCCCCATACCGCCGCTGTGGGGAGGGTTAGAGTTAGGGAATGGCCGGGGGAAGCTAAGTGCTGTATACTTACCTGACAACTGTTTGGATTCCCTTTTTTGGGATGCCGGTGTTACCATCCTGACCACTGGCCATCTGTATATATCACGTATACCGACTTCATGTTGAATATGTGATGTTGCCCAAAGCAACCAATCAGAACCAATTAGATTCTACTTAAATAATAGATAGGATGGTGCTATGGGCAACCAATCAGAATCAATAGAACTCCCTCCTTAGTAAATAGGGATGTGATTATTAGGTTGACACTGTCTAGGTCGACAGTCAACACGCATTATGGTCAAAAGGTCAACCTGAAAAATGTTGACATGCAGAAAAGGTCGACATGAGTTTTTTAGTAAATTTTTTTTACAACCAACTTGTTTATACTTTACCATCCCCGTGGGCACAATGGGAGAATAAAATAGTGCGCCGTGCATGCTCCGTGCCCGAAGCATGGTGACTGCAATAAACAGACACCCAAAAAGTGAAAAACTAATGTCAAACTCGTCCATGTCGACCATTTTTCATGTCAACATTTTGCTTGTGTCGACCTCTTGACCATAACGACCAAACACATACTGGCCTTTTTTGATGTGTCGACCTATTGACTGTCAGCCAATAGTAGTTGACCTTTTGACTTAGAGCAGAAAC
This sequence comes from Crinia signifera, assembly GCF_055691185.1. Lineage (NCBI taxonomy): Eukaryota > Metazoa > Chordata > Amphibia > Anura > Myobatrachidae > Crinia > Crinia signifera. Next base: position 285,170,891 of record NC_139222.1, on the reverse strand, counting down.
TGTCGACATAACAACATGTACCAAATAAAGAAACCCGTACGTGCTGGCACTACAGAAATCAGTAATGTCTAAGTCAGGCATGGCTAAACTGTGACCTTCCAGCTGTTGTGAAACTACACATCCCAGCATGCCTTGCAACTGTTTCAGCATTCCCTAGTAGCAAAACTGTGGCAAGACATGATGGGCAAGTGGTTACTGAGCCGGCCCATAACCCCCCTCTACATAGTGTTATAGGATGTCGGAATGCAGCCACAGTCATAAATCAGCCTGCCGCAATTACCTATTTATAGCTTTCCGTCTTATGTAGAAACATTTCATGCATAATAATTACAATATGATCCAATTAATTTGTTACAGTAACACAGTTCACGGCCGTCCGGATTCCGCGCAGCCCCCCCCCCCCCCCCCCCCGAGTACTGTAAAGTCGGGAAATATATGCAGACAATAAGAAACCTCGCACGTCCGCCGCGGCTCAGGCCGCACAAAGGAAAAGCTTCTCTTTTATTTATTTTTATTTTAATTGAATTTAATATCTGCCGATCTGTAGCTAGAATTAAGCCATATAATGCCGGCCAAATCCTAAATCTGTCCCCGGGAATGGAAACGCTTTCTCGGAGCGAGAGAGAGAGAGAGAGAGAGAGAGAGAGAGAGAGAGAGAATTTTAAAAGGTTCATATAAAATGATTTGAAATGCTGTGATTAGCATAAGAAAGATAAAAATGAATTTGCACTAAAACTTTTCGCTGCACTTGAGCAGAGTTCTAGTATACAGTAGTGCGGCTCGTCGCCGTAGTGCTTGGTTGCGTAACCTGGAGGGGGGTCAGAGATGATTAAACTGCAAACTTCCGTTCCCTAAATCAAAAGCTGTTTAAATGCTCCATCCACAGAGACCAAATTCAGGACATTATACCCTGAAATGACATATTACACACAGCAGGACTAAATAAATGGGACCCAGCACCGCTCAGCCTGATTGGACGGCCGGTATGTAACACTGAGCCCGCTGGGCTCAGAGTCAATTGGGTGATATGTGAGGGGTAAACACTTGGAAAGTTTGACGTTTACAAAATATCAACACAGTCAAAAGGGTGGCATGGAAATGGTCGACCCAAATAAGGTTGACAGTTTTTTTGTTTTCTTTTTGGAGGGGGATGTAATATTTAACGGTAAATCACATGTAACCTCAATTACTGCTTCACTCGGCGCAATGCGAACAAGGTGCTACGCTCCGTAACCGCTGCACCCGGCATAGATTACAATTCCCATTCAGAGTCCATGTAGAGGGTGAAAGTAAAAAAAATACAAAAAAAAAAACAACAACATGTGTTGACCATATGTGTTAAGCATTGTCATGTTATCCAATAGAATCTGTCAATCTTTTGTGCCTGGTGACCTTAAACACCAGCCATCTTGACTTTAGAATCATGTTGCCTTAATGCATGTCGACCATTTTTGTTCAACCGACTGACGATCCATCTAATACTTGTCAAACTAACAACCAGATATCAGATACTAGGCTGCCCTCTCAGTTATGTCACTGGTTCCTAGTGACTGGATAGGCTGCCCTCTCAGTGATGTCACTGGTTCCTAGTGCTTGGATAGGCTGACCTCTCAGTGATGTCACTGACTCCTAGTGACTGGGTAGGCTGCACTCTCAGTGATGTCACTGACACCTAGTGACTGGGTAGGCTGCACTCTCAGTGATGTCACTGGCACCTAGTGGCTGGATAGGCTGCACTCTCATTGATGTCACTGGCTCCCAGTGACTGGATAAGTTGCAATCTCTGTAATGTCGCTGGCTCCTAATGACTGTATTGGCTGCACTCTCAGTGATGTCACTGGCACCTAGTGACTGGATAAGCTGCAATCTTTGTGATGTCGCTGGCTCCTAATGACTGTATTGGCTGCACTCTCAGTGATGTCACTGGCACCTAGTGACTGGACAGGCTGCACTCTCAGTGATGTCACTGGCACCTAGTGACTGGGTAGGCTGCACTCTCAGTGATGTCACTGGCACCTAGTGACTGGATAGGCTGCACTCTCAGTGATGTCACTGGCACCTAGTGACTGGATAGGCTGCACTCTCAGTGATGTCACTGACGCCTAATGACTGGATAAGCTGCAATCTCTGTTATGTCCCTGGCTCCTAATGACTGTATTGGCTGCACTCTCAGTGATGTCACTGGCACCTAGTGACTGGAAAGGCTGCATTCTCAGTGATGTCACTGGCTCCTAATGACTGGATAAGCTGCAATCTCTTTGATGTCGCTGGCTCCTAATGACTGTATTGGCTGCACTCTCAGTGATGTCACTGGCTCCTAGTGACTGCATTGGCTTGTATATAGTATATGAAAAGTTGCACTCTCACTGCATTATTAACTCTCAAGTCAAGATGTATATTAACATGAAGAAAACAGCCGTGAATGCAAATAAACGTATGTACTTACATCCCTCTGGGGTCTTGGTTTCTAGATGAACAAGGTCGGCATCTCTGTTAGACACCGTCACGGTCCTACAGGAAACAAGAAACACAGAAGTCAAGACGACGTGTCACAATCAGCCCCTCGTTTTCCAGCTAATACCGCTTCCATCACGTTTGCTTGTGTCAACCCTTTTCATGTGTCGTCCTATTGACAGTCAAGCTAATAATCCCCACCTAGGCATAGATATCAGAACACAGCCGACACGTGAGAGTGCTGCATACACACGGGTCTCAGAATGTGGCACAAACCATATTACAGGAGCACTGTTTTCCCTTGCATGGACTCATTAGTGTAGGCCAAGAGTTGTTCTAGGGACCTAATTCAGACCTGATTGCTAGGCTGCGTGTAACACCGCTTGGCTCTCGGCCGAACACCCGCCCCCGCCAAGTGAATCCCCTCGGAAGCATGCGAGGGGATGTGTACACAGACACACCCCCTCGCATGTTGCCGCACAGTCGCTCACCATCAAATGGTTCACTAATAAATGTCAGTGTAGACAGTTCAGCCGCATGACATCGCACATTAGCGCTATGGGAGCAATTCGCCATTCATGCTGCTTTTATATTTCTCTACCTCACTGAGACGCACCAATCAATATACAGTATATATATATATATATATATATATATATATATATATATATATATATATATATAGTAGTTCCGTGGACCGGCACTCCCTCTAATTTGACAGAATCAGCCCGGTGCCCTCACAGCGTTAGTTGGACGCAAATATACGTACCTTAGCAGAGGTGCGGCACTCAGATGAAGACAAATCTCTTACAGTATATATATATATATATATATATATATATATATATATATATTTGTAAACAAAATATGTACAGTACAGTATATAATTTATTTACAGTGTCTTATATAGCGCAGCAGATTCCGTTACAGTGTCTTATATAGCGCAGCAGATTCCGTTACAGCATCTTATATAGCGCAGCAGATTCCGTTACAGTGTCTTATATAGCGCAGCAGATTCCGTTACAGTGTCTTATATAGCAGCAGATTCCGTTACAGTGTCTTATATAGCGCAACAGATTCCGTTACAGTGTCTTATATAGTGCAGCAGATTCTGTTACAGTGTCTTATATAGCGCAGCAGATTCCGTTACAGTGTCTTATATAGCGCAGCAGATTCCGTTACAGTGTCTTATATAGCGCAGCAGATTCTGTTTCAGTTTCTTATATAGCGCAGCAGATTCTTATTGTGCGTGGAAGGACATTCCATAGGATGGGAGCAGTCCGATGAAAGTCCTGTAATAGTGAATGGGAGCTAATGATCCGTGCAGAAGAGAGACGCAGATCTTGTGCAGTGCGGAGTGGTCGATATGGGAGATATTTTGTGATAAGTGCAGAGATATATGCTGGTGCAGTGTGGTTAATACTGGTTAATATGCGAGTAGAAGTATTTTATATTGAATACAGTGAAACACAGGCAACCAATGGAGGGACCGACAGAGCGGATCAGCAGATGATGAGCATCTTGCAAGGAATATCAGCCTAGCAGCAGCATTTAGAATGGATGGCGAGAGTCTGTTCTTGGGATCCCGACAGTCATTTACCCGACGTCGGGATCCCGGCTGTTAAAACACTGACAGACGGGTTCCCGACGGCAACTGGCTATTCTCCCTCGTGGGGGTCCACGACCCCCATAGAGGGAGAATAGAATAGGTGGCAAGCACAGCGGGCCCGCAAGGGGCTTTGTTACGCTCGCCTTGCTGTCTGAGTCCGGCCAGTCGGGATCCCGATGTCAGGCTAATGACTGTCGGAACCCTATACCACACCCCTTGGGAAGACCAGTTAGGAGACTATTGCAGTAATCAATGCGGGATATAATGAGTGCATGGATAAGAGATTTAGCAGTGTCTTGTGTGAGATACGGTCGTATTTGTATATTGTATTATTGAGCTGGGCCGAATCCCTTACAGACTCAGGTCTAGTAGCCTTACATATATCTGAATTAAATCTTGCTACTTATATTCATTTTAATTTGTCCGCAGTACCAGTAGTTATATTAAGGTATAACTCACAGTTATTGCCTGATTGTATAATAAGCATCAATCTCTAAACCTCCGCAGCGCAGTTATCTCATTGCGCACACTCTCTCCTAAGTAAATCCTGAGTTTAGCAAAGAAATTACAACCCCCCATTTTATGCCCCAGTCTCCCGGAATAATAAGTTTTGCAGAGTCTGACCTCATTTCCCAGTCTGCCTACAGTACATCTGTAAGTGCTGGGTTACTGTTCTGCCTGAAGGAGCGCGTTCTCCTTTGTTCTCTTTCAGTCTTGGTCCCCAAAGGTTAGAGATACACAATAAATAATAAGCAAAAAGAAACTTGTCAGGCTCTCGTGCCCACTGTGGACCACAAAAACACAATATTGCAGTTGTGTCTCGGCATCGCAATAGAATTACTCCTCTTGGCAACAGGAAGATCCCAGGAGCCACCTACCAGCCAACTTTTTAATATGAGCAACGGAAACCGGTAGCATGGACTCTAAATCCGAGTATAAATCTATATCTAACATGTAGAACATCTCTGTTTTGTTATACAGTCCTAGCAGGGCAGCGCGCATTCAATTCCATAAACAGATTCATAGCCACACAACGAAAAAGCTCAAGTTATATATTGCCTGGTGGTCAGCACCTCCACTGGGAGCGGGGGGATCAACACAGCACTATCGAAATTAACTGGATTCCTACGGTCATATTTCATTAGAATGTTATTATTTATACATTTTCCGCAATGTCCTCCAGACTCTACATTCGTAACTATCTGTGACTATAGGTACTTACTGTACATGGGCCTCTGAGTCCCAGGGGGGCCCACAACTTGCACTATGCACCCATTTTTCCAATACTTATCCTCGGGAGTCCAGGAGCACTGCCCAGATCCTGGAAAAACAGGATGGTGGCCATTTGATCTTATCTGTGCATGCGCAAGAGAGTCTGAGCGCGCTAGTGCTCAGACTCCAATAGCGCCTCCACACTAGAGCACTCAGACCGTACTGCTCCAGGCAGAGAGGAAGGGGCCTGGTTGGAGGAGGCTGCACACAGGTGTCCTCTCTTAAGGCACCCCTGGTTAGACTGCAGGAGGGGAGTATAAGGCTGCAGAAGGGGGGTGGGGGGGTTAGGCACTATGGTTAGGGTTAGGCTATGGTTATTCTGTGTGGAGTTTGTAGGGTTTCCTCCAGGTACTCCAGTTTCCTCCCACAATCCAAAAATATATCTGATTGTCTCCCAACAAAAATTAACCCTAGTGTGCACGTGTGTGCGTGGTGCAGACTAATTGGGTTAAATTGACTTCTCAAATTCTATGATTCTATGTAATTTGCATTCAAAGAGCCACTGACCCTGCTCCAAGACTCCACTGGGCTTGTTAATAATAAAGGCCGGAGACTTGGCAGATGCGAGACTTGGCAGTGCCAACCGCAGAGCAAACACAACTAGCACACAACCTGTGACTCACGGCAGACAAAGGAATCATTATCTTGTCTTTCTTCTTACACGGATGTTATTGGCTGACAGAGAAAATGAACGTGAGGTGGGACCCCGGAGGGGACACCAGCGCATTCTCCTACAGTGGGCAATACAGAGAAATCTGACCTGCAAACCTGCGTGCACCTGGGTCGGTACAGCGGGGTTGTTCCAGGAATTAGGGAACTCCCCCACTTCTCATAGCATGGGGAGTACGAGTATATATATATAATCAATAACAGGGTGTACATTAGGGCGGAGTGAAAAAACTGAAATTGAGAAATTCAAAATCGGCTAGTGTGGAAAAGTTGTGACTTGACCTGAATAAGAAACGTGCAAAAGCATTTTGATCTGAGTCAACATCTTCTGTTCTGGCAAGAGGCCTGAAGTTTCACTTTTTTGGTGAAAATTACGAAAACTATGAAGATGCTCCGATCTAGTTAAAATTATGTCAGGATGTCTTAGAGTGGTTCATTAATATACTTTAGCATAGTAAAAGAGAGTACGAGCTTGTCTTAGTGCAAAGTGACTGACTTTGGTGGGAGAAAAAATCCCTAATAATTGACCCATTTTCATGGTCACAATTGTGAATATTGTGTGTTTTCTCCTGAACGTGTTTATAATAGAAGCACAAATACTCTAAATGGAATTTCGGTGACACTGTGTGAAATATAACACTGCATAATAGCCCTTAATCAGAGCTGATCCCAGTACAAATTTGTTCTCAAAATGGGCAAAACAAATGCTGCATTGCAGGTGGGGCAGATGTAACGTGCTGAGAGAGTTAAATTTGGGTGGGGTGTGTTGAAACTGAAATCTAAATTACAGTGTAAAAATAATGCAGCAGGTATTTACCTTGCACAGAAACAAAATAACTCACACAAATCTAAAGGTCGATTGTCAGATTGGGCCGGTTGGAACAAACAGCTGGTAATATCTGAATGACAGTTTTTCAGCATTTCAAAGCAAATGGTCAACTGTCATTTGCTCTCATCTTTTACCAGGATTTTGTTCCAACCAGACAGATCGGACAATAAATCTGTAGATGTATGGCCACCTTAAATCTCTCTGCACATGTTACATCTGCCCCACCTGCAGTCCAGCATTTTTTTGCCCATTTTGAGAACAAATTTGTACTGCGATCAGGTCTGATTAAGGGTCATTATGCAGTGTTATATTTGACACAGTGTCACTGAAATACATGAAATTGGATTTATGCTGCTCTCTTTGCAGTGCATATACAAAGATAGACAATCCTGTGTATATAAATAAGAAATAACTGTTGCAGTCTGTTATTGAAAAACAGTAACTGTTACAATAAGTATTACAAGTAACAGTGTAAACTGTCTAATGTATCATTTTACATATCACTTCTGTTTATTGACAGAAAAACAGTGTTGCATCCCCTATACTGGGAACATGATTGGGCTGCATTACAGCATATAATTATGCCAAAGATAAGCCAATATACAGTATTAACTGTTAAATATGTTGAAGTGTATTATGATGTAATAAATTGTAAGCTTGCAGCAGGGCCCTCTAACCCCCAAGTCTGTCTGTCATTACCCTGTTTGTTTTATCACTGTCTACTATTGTAAAGCACAACGGAATCTGCTGAGCTATATAAGAAACTGTAAATAAATAAATAAACAAATACATCTAATGTTTAGGGAAAAAAAAAAAAACAAGAACATTGATTCAAAAATTAACAGGTTAATCATTCTATGAGTGGTGTCCAGCAGTACATATATGCCAATCACTGTGTTCATTTCTAGGCAGCAGGGCCATCTTAACAGCAGTGTGGGCAACTGGGCAAAGCAATGCACTGGGGCCCTTACCCATTCTCCCCTCCTAGGGGTGGGGGGTGGTATCAGCAGCAGCTTTGATGTCCCACGGGTGGCAGGGGGTGCTCTATCTTCCATTCAACATGTAGGACCTGGAGCAGTAACTTCTGCTAATTACTCCTTTACTGCACAGGTGGTGGGAGGGAGAACACTAACGTGTGGAAGGGGGCACTGAGCTGTATGAAGGGTCCCTTGTAAATGACTTCCAGGGAGGTAGGGGGTGTTTTATACGCAGGGGAGGGTTGGATAATGATGTGGGCTTAATATTCGTCATTTTCGGGTGGAAGGGCAGCTTGTTTGACTGCAGATATCGCCATTATCTGGAAATAGATTTCTTAGCCTAGTATAAAAACCTAGAGTCCCAACTTTCAGGAGGTGCTGGGAACTTGGGTATCAGAGATCAGGAGCCAGAGCAATCCATTGACAAAAATATAAAACTGTACACCAGATGTTTGGAACTGGAGCAGGGACCGGCTGCTTGAAGGCTGATATCTCTGGTTCTGGGCATGATAGAGACAAGCCGCTAGTGTCAGAGAGAACCTGAGAAATATGACTGGAAATTGTAATTAACAGGTCGGATGTGGACTGCTGCTTTGAAGTTGGATATCTGCAGTTCCCCAGGGCCGATTTTCAAAATTCTGGTATCCCTGGAAAAAGGGGATCCTCAGCTATCAACATAGAGCCGTTATACGCCTAGGGCCCCTGGGCAAGTGCCCATTAAGCCCATACAAACAGACGGCCCTGCTAGGCAGGATTGATCAGCAATACTTATTATAGCATAATGCACTTTAATGTATTTAACTGTTAATATATTGGCTTATCTTTGGCATAATTATATGCTGTAATGCAGCTGCAGGTGGGGCAGATGTAACATGTGCAGAGGGAGTTAATGTGGCCATACATCTACAGATTTATTGTCCGATCTGTCTGTTTGGAACAAAATACTGGTAATGGATGAGAGCACTTTGCTTTGAAATGCTGGAAAACTGCCAAAAACTGTCATTCAGATATTACCAGGTATTTGTTCCAACCAGCCAGATCTGACAATCGATCTGTAGATGTATGGCCACCTTTAGATTTGTGTTGAGTTATTTTGTTTCTGTGCAGGGTAAATACCTGCTGCATTATTTTTACACTGCAATTTAGATTTCAGTTCCAACACACCCCACCCAAATTTAACTCTCTCAGCACGTTACATCTGCCCCACCTGCAATGCAGCATTTGTTTTGCCCATTTTGAGAACAAATTTGTATATTTCACACAGTGTCACCGAAATTCCATTTAGAGTATTTGTGCTTCTTCTATTATAAACACGTTCAGGAGAAAACACACAATATGCACAATTGTGACCATGAAAATGGGTCAATTATTAGGGATTTTTTTCTCCCGCCAGTCAGTCACTTTGCACTAGGACAAGCTAGTACTCTCTTTTACTATGCTAAAGTATATTAATGAACCACTCTAAGACATCCTGACATAATTTTAACTAGATCGGAGCATCTTCATAGTTTTCGTCATTTTCACCTAAAAAGTGAAACTTTAGGCCTCTTGCCAGAACAGAAGATGTTGACTCAGATCAAAAAGCTTTTGCACGTTTCTTATTCAAGTCAAGTCACAACTTTCCCACACTAGCCGATTTTGAATTTCTCAATTTCAGTTTTTTCACTCCGCCCTAGTGTACATGGATATAGAAGTAAATTGGACGGAATGATTAAACCAGTCTACAATAACAATCTATAATTTAATATAACCAATTAAAATGCTATAATGATACAAGTCATAAAATAACAGTCATAAAGTTCATATCCTGAAATATATTAAATCTATAATACAGACGATCTGCGTTTCGCTCTGGGTCACTCACAGATTTTCCAGCTCTGTAGACAGTATTATAACAGTCAGACTGGGGCACGTATTATGTAAAACCAGTGGGGCTGATTCAGCTCCTTGTCCGATGGTGGGGGGATTGCTTCAACTCCAGAGGGGACGGGGTGGGGGCGGGCAGGGGGCTGGAGCTGGGTAACGCCAGCGTTTTATGGGCATAACCCCATACACACCTACTGATAAACCCACCGATCACATTACTGGCGGCTGATATTGAACACGAAAGGTGCCCATACACGTACCAATTACCCGGTACTTTTTGTGCTAAAATAGCATCGTTGTGCATATGTTGTGCATGGGATGCGATGCTATTTTAACACAAAAAGTACCGGGTAATTGGTACATGTATGGGCACCTTTAGATCTATCATTCATTTTGGGGAACACTGGGCAGAATGTGATTATAACACAGTCCATGCAGGTAACGATTGCCAGGGAGGGTTCTGGTGGAGTCTGATGGAGTCCCTCCCCGCCAACGCTCGCCAGCGGTGATGTTCTGGCAAGCACTGCAAAGCAAAGAGAGGGGCTCCATCTGTAACAGCGCTAGCGCTCCTCTGCTGCTCACTCATATAACAGCGCTAACGCTCCTCCGCTGCTCACTAATATAACAGCGCTAACGCTCCTCCGCTGCTCACTCATATAACAGCACTAACACTCCTCCGCTGCTCACTCATAACAGCGCTAACGCTCCTCCGCTGCTCACTCATATTACAGCGCTAATGCTACTCCGCTACTCACTCATATAACAGCGCTAACACTCCTCCGCTGCTCACTCATATTACAGCGCTAATGCTACTCCGCTGCTCACTCATATAACAGCGCTAACACTCCTCTGCTGCTCACTCATATAACAGCACTAACACTCCTCCGCTGCTCACTCATATAACAGCGCTAACACTCCTCCGCTGCTCACTCATATAACAGCGCTAACACTCCTCCGCTGCTCACTCATATAACAGCGCTAACACTCCTCTGCTGCTCACTCATATAACAGCGCTAACACTCCTCCGCTGCTCACTCATATAACAGCACTAACACTCCTCCGCTGCTCACTCATATAACAGCGCTAACACTCCTCTGCTGCTCACTCATATAACAGCACTAACACTCCTCTGCTGCTCACTCATATAACAGCACTAACACTCCTCTGCTGCTCACTCATATAACAGCACTAACACTCCTCCGCTGCTCACTCATATAACAGCGCTAACACTCCTCTGCTGCTCACTCATATAACAGCACTAACACTCCTCTGCTGCTCACTCATATAACAGCACTAACACTCCTCTGCTGCTCACTCATATAACAGCACTAACACTCCTCCGCTGCTCACTCATATAACAGCGCTAACGCTCCTCCGCTGCTCACTCATATAACAGCTCTAACACTACTCCGCTGCTTACTCATATAACAGCGCTAGCACTCCTCCTCTGCTCACTCATATAACAGCGCTAACGCTCCTCCGCTGCTCACTCATATAACAGCGCTAACGCTCCTCCGCTGCTCACTCATATAACAGCGCTAACGCTCCTCCGCTGCTCACTCATATAACAGCGCTAACGCTCCTCCGCTGCTCACTCATATAACAGCGCTAACGCTCCTCCGCTGCTCACTCATATAACAGCGCTAACGCTCCTCCGCTGCTCAGTCATATAACAGCGCTAACGCTCCTCCGCTACTCACTCATATAACAGCGCTAACACTCCTCTGCTGCTCAGTCATATAACAGCGCTAACGCTCCTCTGCTGCTCACTCATATAACAGCGCTAACACTCCTACGCTGCTCACTCATATAACAGCGCTAACACTCCTCCGCTACTCACACATATAACAGCGCTAACACTCCTCCGCTGCTCACTCATATAAAAGCGCTAACACTCCTCCGCTGCTCACTCATATAACAGCGCTAACACTCCTCCTCTGCTCACTCATATAACAGCGCTAACGCTCCTCTGCTGCTCACTCATATAACAGCGCTAACACTCCTACGCTGCTCACTCATATAACAGCGCTAACACTCCTCCGCTGCTCACTCATATAACAGCGCTAACACTCCTCTGCTACTCACACATATAACAGCGCTAACGCTCCTACGCTGCTCACTCATATAACAGCGCTAACACTCCTCCGCTGCTCACTCATATAACAGCGCTAACACTCCTCTGCTACTCACACATATAACAGCGCTAACACTCCTCCGCTGCTCACTCATATAACAGCGCTAACACTCCTCTGCTACTCACACATATAACAGCGCTAACGCTCCTACGCTGCTCACTCATATAACAGCGCTAACACTCCTCCGCTGCTCACTCATATAACAGCGCTAACACTCCTCTGCTACTCACACATATAACAGCGCTAACGCTCCTACGCTGCTCACTCATATAACAGCACTAACACTCCTCTGCTGCTCACTCATATAACAGCGCTAACACTCCTCCGCTGCTCACTCATATAACAGCGCTAACGCTCCTCCGCTGCTCACTCATATAACAGCGCTAACACTCCTCCGCTGCTCACTCATATAACAGCGCTAACGCTCCTCCGCTGCTCACTCATATAACAGCGCTAACACTCCTCCGCTGCTCACTCATATAACAGCGCTAACGCTCCTCCGCTGCTCACTCATATAACAGCGCTAACACTCCTCCGCCGCTCACTCATATAACAGCGCTAACACTCCTCTGCTGCTCACTCATATAACAGCGCTAACGCTCCTCCGCTGCTCACTCATATAACAGCGCTAACACTCCTACGCTGCTCACTCATATAACAGCTCTAACACTACTCCGCTGCTTACTCATATAACAGCGCTAGCACTCCTCCTCTGCTCACTCATATAACAGCGCTAACGCTCCTCCGCTGCTCACTCATATAACAGCGCTAACGCTCCTCCGCTGCTCACTCATATAACAGCGCTAACGCTCCTCCGCTGCTCACTCATATAACAGCGCTAACGCTCCTCTGCTGCTCAGTCATATAACAGCGCTAACGCTCCTCCGCTACTCACTCATATAACAGCGCTAACACTCCTCTGCTGCTCAGTCATATAACAGCGCTAACGCTCCTCTGCTGCTCACTCATATAACAGCGCTAACACTCCTACGCTGCTCACTCATATAACAGCGCTAACACTCCTCTGCTACTCACACATATAACAGCGCTAACACTCCTCCGCTGCTCACTCATATAAAAGCGCTAACACTCCTCCGCTGCTCACTCATATAACAGCGCTAACACTCCTCCTCTGCTCACTCATATAACAGCGCTAACGCTCCTCTGCTGCTCACTCATATAACAGCGCTAACACTCCTACGCTGCTCACTCATATAACAGCGCTAACACTCCTCCTCTGCTCACTCATATAAAAGCGCTAACACTCCTCTGCTACTCACACATATAACAGCGCTAACACTCCTCCGCTGCTCACTCATATAACAGCGCTAACACTCCTCTGCTACTCACACATATAACAGCGCTAACGCTCCTACGCTGCTCACTCATATAACAGCGCTAACACTCCTCCGCTGCTCACTCATATAACAGCGCTAACACTCCTCTGCTACTCACACATATAACAGCGCTAACGCTCCTACGCTGCTCACTCATATAACAGCGCTAACACTCCTCTGCTGCTCACTCATATAACAGCGCTAACGCTCCTCTGCTGCTCACTCATATAACAGCGCTAACACTCCTCTGCTGCTCACTCATATAACAGCGCTAACACTCCTCCGCTGCTCACTCATATAACAGCGCTAACGCTCCTCCGCTGCTCACTCATATAACAGCGCTAACGCTCCTCCGCTGCTCACTCATATAACAGCGCTAACACTCCTCCGCTGCTCACTCATATAACAGTGCTAACACTGCTCTGCTGCACACTCATATAACAGCGCTAACGCTCCTCTGCTTCTCACTCATATATCAGCGCTAACGCTCCTCTGCTACTCACTCATATATCAGCGCTAACGCTCCTCTGCTACTCACTCATATATCAGCGCTAACACTCCTCCGCTGCTCTCTCATATAACAGCACTAATGCTCCCCCGCTACTCACTCATATAACAGCACTAACGCTCCCCCGCTGCTCACTCATATAACAGCACTAACACTCCTCCGCTGCTCACTCATATAACAGCGCTAACGCTCCTCCGCTGCTCACTCATATAACAGCGCTAACGCTCCTCCGCTGCTCACTCATATAACAGCGCTAACACTCCTCCGCTGCTCACTAATATAACAGCGCTAACACTACTCCGCTGCTCACTCATATAACAGCGCTAACACTCCTCCGCTGCTCACTCATATAATAGCTCTAACACTACTCCGCTGCTCACTCATATAACAGCGCTAGCACTCCTCCTCTGCTCACTCATATAACAGCGCTAACGCTCCTCCGCTGCTCACTCATATAACAGCGCTAACGCTCCTCCGCTGCTCACTCATATAACAGCGCTAACGCTCCTCCGCTGCTCAGTCATATAACAGCGCTAACGCTCCTCCGCTACTCACTCATATAACAGCGCTAACACTCCTCTGCTGCTCAGTCATATAACAGCGCTAACGCTCCTCTGCTGCTCACTCCTATAACAGCGCTAACACTCCTCTGCTGCTCACTCATATAACAGCGCTAACACTATTCCGCTGCTCACTCATATAACAGCGCTAACACTCCTCTGCTGCTCACTCATATAACAGAGCTAACACTATTCCGCTGCTCACTCATATAACAGCGTTAACACTCCTCCGCTACTCACTCATATAACAGCGCTAACGCTCCTCCGCTGCTCACTCATATAACAGCGCTAACGCTCCTCCGCTGCTCACTCATATAACAGCTCTAACACTACTCCGCTGCTTACTCATATAACAGCGCTAGCACTCCTCCTCTGCTCACTCATATAACAGCGCTAACGCTCCTCCGCTGCTCACTCATATAACAGCGCTAACGCTCCTCCGCTGCTCACTCATATAACAGCGCTAACGCTCCTCCGCTGCTCACTCATATAACAGCGCTAACGCTCCTCCGCTGCTCACTCATATAACAGCGCTAACGCTCCTCCGCTGCTCACTCATATAACAGCGCTAACGCTCCTCCGCTGCTCAGTCATATAACAGCGCTAACGCTCCTCCGCTACTCACTCATATAACAGCGCTAACGCTCCTCTGCTGCTCACTTATATAACAGCGCTAACGCTCCTCTGCTGCTCACTCATATGACAGCGCTAACGCTCCTCTGCTGCTCACTCATATAACAGCGCTAACGCTCCTCCGCTACTCACTCATATAACAGCGCTAACACTCCTCCGCTGCTCATTCAGATAACAGCGCTAACACTCCTCTGCTGCTCAGTCATATAACAGCGCTAACACTCCTCTGCTGCTTACTCATATAACAGCGCTAACACTCCTCCGCTGCTCACTCATATAACAGCACTAACGCTCCTCTGTTACTCACTTCTATAACATCGCTAACATGCCTCTGCTGCTCACTCATATAACAGCACTCACACATATAACAGCACTATAGCTATTCCACTACTCACTCATATAACAGCACTAACACTCCTCTGCTGCTCACTCATATAACAGCGCTAACGCTCCTCTGCTGCTCACACATATAACAGCACTAATGCTCCTCTGCTGCTCACTTATATAACAGCGCTAACACTCCTCCGCTACTCACTCATATAACAGGCGCTAACACTTCTCCGCTGCCCACTTATATAACAGCGCTAATGCTCCTCCATTATTTATTCATATAACAGCGCTAACGCTCCTCCGCTACTCACTCATATAACAGCGCTAACGCTCCTCCGCTACTCACTCATATAACAGCGCTAACGCTCCTCCATTACTCACTCATATAACAGCGCTAATGCTACGCCACTGCTCACTCATCTAACAGCGCTAACACTTCTTTTGCTACTCACTCATATAACAGCGCTAACGCTCCTCTGCTACTCACTCATATAACAGCACTAACTCTCCTCCGTTACTCATATAACAGTGCTAACGCTTCTACTCTACTCACTCATATAACAGCACTAACACTCCTCCGCTGCTCACTCATATAACAGCGCTAACACTCCTCTGCTGCTCAGTCATATAACAGCGCTAACACTCCTCTGCTGCTCACTCATATAACAGCGCTTACACTCCTCCGCTGCTCACTCATATAACAGCGCTAACGATCCTCTGCTACTCACTCCTATAACAGCGCTAACACGCCTCTGCTGCTCACTCATA
Organism: Crinia signifera; assembly: GCF_055691185.1. Classification (NCBI taxonomy): domain Eukaryota; kingdom Metazoa; phylum Chordata; class Amphibia; order Anura; family Myobatrachidae; genus Crinia; species Crinia signifera. The sequence goes on along the minus strand of NC_139222.1, from coordinate 285,154,944 downwards.
TAACAGCACTCACTCATATAACAGCACTATAGCTATTCCACTACTCACTCATATAACAGCACTAACACTCCTCTGCTGCTCACTCATAACAGCGCTAAAGCTCCTCTGCTGCTCACACATATAACAGCACTAATGCTCCTTTGCTGCTCACTCATATAACAGCGCTAACACTCCTCCGCTACTCACTCATATAACAGCGCTAACACTCCTTCGCTGCCCACTTATATAACAGCGCTAACGCTCCTCCATTACTCATTCATTTAACAGCGCTAATGCTCCTCCGCTACTCACTCATATAACAGTGCTGAGGCTACTCCGCTGCTCACTCATATAACAGCACTAACGCTGCTCTGCTACTCACTCATATATCAGCGCTAACGCTCCTCCGCTACTCACTCATATAACAGCGCTAACGCTCCTCCGCTACTCACTCATATAACAGCGCTAACGCTCCTCCATTACTCACTCTTATAACAGCGCTAATGCTACGCCACTGCTCACTCATATAACAGCGCTAACACTTCTTTTGCTACTCACTCATATAACAGCGCTAACGCTCCTCTGCTACTCACTCATATAACAGCACTAACACTCCTCCGTTACTCATATAACAGTGCTAACGCTTCTACTCTACTCACTCATATAACAGCGCTAACACTCCTCCGCTGCTCACTCATATAACAGCGCTAACACTCCTCTGCTGCTCAGTCATATAACAGCGCTAACACTCCTCCGCTGCTCACTCATATAACAGCGCTTACACTCCTCCGCTGCTCAGTCATATAACAGCGCTAACGCTCCTCTGCTACTCACTCCTATAACAGCGCTAACACGCCTCTGCTGCTCACACATATAACAGCACTCACTCATATAACAGCACTATAGCTATTCCACTACTCACTCATATAACAGCACTAACACTCCTCTGCTGCTCACTCATATAACAGCGCTAACGCTCCTCTGCTGCTCACACATATAACAGCACTAATGCTCCTCTGCTGCTCACTCATATAACAGCGCTAACACTCCTCCGCTACTCACTCATATAACAGCGCTAACGCTCCTCCGCTGCCCACTTATATAACAGTGCTAATGCTCCTCCATTACTCATTCATATAACAGCGCTAATGCTCCTCCGCTACTCACTCATATAACAGTGCTGAGGCTACTCCGCTGCTCACTCATATAACAGCACTAACGCTCCTCTGCTACTCACTCATATATCAGCGCTAACGCTCCTCCGCTACTCACTCATATAACAGCGCTAACGCTCCTCCGCTACTCACTCATATAACAGCGCTAACGCTCCTCCATTACTCACTCATATAACAGCGCTAATGCTACGCCACTGCTCACTCATATAACAGCGCTAACGCTCCTCTGCTGCTCACTCATATAACAGCGCTAATGCTCCTCCGTTACTCACTCATATAATAGCGCTAACGCTCCTCTGCTGCTCACTTATATAACAGCGCTAATGCTCCTCCACTACTCACTCCTATAACAGCGCTAACGCTCCTCTGCTATTCACTAATATAACAGAGCTAACGCTCCTCCGCTACTCACTAATATAACAGCGCTAATGCTCCTCCTATACTCACTCCTATAGCAGCGCTAACACTCCACCACTACTCACTAATATAACAGCGCTAACGCTCCTCCGCTACTCACTAATATAACAGCGCTAACGCTCCAACTCTACTCACTAATATAACAGCGCTAACGCTCCCACACTACTCACCAATATAACAGCGCTAACGCTCCTCCGCTGCTCACACATATAACAGCGCTAATGCTCCTCCACTACTCACTCATATAACAGCGCTAATGCTCCCACACTACTCACTCATATAACAGCGCTAACACTCCTCCACTGCTCACTAATATAACAGCGCTAACGCTCCTCCACTACTCACTCATATAACAGCGCTAACGCTCCCACACTACTCACTCATATAACAGCGCTAAAGCTCCTCCACTACTCACTCATGTAACAGCGCTAATGCTCCTCCACTTCTCACTCATATAACAGCGCTAACGCTCCCACACTACTCACTCATATAACAGCGCTAATGCTCCTCCACTTCTCACTAATATAACAGCGCTAACGCTCCCACACTACTTACTCATATAACAGCGCTAACGCTCCTCCACTACTCACTCATATAACAGCGCTAACGCTCCTCCACTACTCACTAATATAACAGCGCTAACGCTCCCACACTACTCACTCATATAACAGCGCTAACGCTCCCACACTACTCACTCATATAACAACGCTAACGCTCCTCCCCTTCTCACTAATATAACAGCGCTAACGCTCCTCCACTACTCACTCATATAACAGCACTAACGCTCCCACACTACTCACTCTACTCAGTGAACGCTCCCACACTACTCACTCATATAACAGCGCTAAAGCTCCCCCGCTACTCACTGATATAACAGCGCTAACGCTCCCCCGCTACTCACTGATATAACAGCGCTAACGCTCCTCCACTACTCACTCATATAACAGCGCTAACTCTCCCACACTACTCACTCATATAACAGCGCTAACGCTCCCACACTACTCACTCCTATAACAGCTCTAACTCTCCCACACTACTCACTGATATAACAGCACTAACGCTCCCCCGCTACTCACTCATATAACAGCGCTAACGCTCCCCCGCTGCTCACTGATATAACCACGCTCAAGCTACTTAAATTATAGACAAAACCACCCAGTTAATTAGTGATAATAAAGTGGAAATGCTGAGGACGCAGCAGCTTCAGCAATAGCAGCGGAGTAAATTGTATTTTGTTCTGTACACGGTTATATCGGCACCATATAATTATGCGCTATATAATTCTTATTCCAGTTCTACAGCACGATTAAGTTTAAATGTTACAATTGTGAGGATAGTGCTCCCTTGGGAGGAAACAGTAGCAATGAATGGTACCAGCCAACAACCAGCGGCAGAACATTTCCCAATGTCTTCATTGTGATTCAGGTTGGTTTGCAAAGCACATTTGTGCCCCGATTCAGGTTGGCTCAGTAAGCTGCATACACCGATTCCCCTAGGTACCATGCGAGGGGATGTGTACAAAAAAAACATTCCCTTCCATGCTTCCGCTGCAGGCAAAATAATTTAATGTTCCTTCGCAAATAGAAGTCAGTGAAAACTGAATTTTATTTGCGAGGGCTATGGCAAAGACGGGGCGGGCAGGCAAACACAACGGCCCGTACCCATGGCAACGCCCACTGTTTTCATGGGGACACCAATAAAACGCTGGGCGTTCCCATGGCATGTTGAACTCGCTAAAGCTGTGAACAAAAGTGAACAAGAATCAGACCCTAAATGCAAACCAACCTGAATTAACCCCAAAATGGGCTTTGCAAACCAACCTGAATTACCCCCTTAGTCTATTTATGTGTGAGCACATCTGCCTGGAATACACAGCTACAAATCAGATTACAGTCTGATTAATGGAACATCCTGGAGGGTTTGTTGCCCAGTATCACAGCGATAGGAGAGATCCATGCTGGTACCTTCTGGAAGAAACACGTTCAGATCTGTAAGGAACAAACTCCGAACTGGAGGACGTGAGACGTGAGAAGTGTAAGCGCTTATTGCTGATATAACCACAGATGCCTCTATCTGCGCTACAAGCCTCCAGCTGGCTCGGCACATGCACAGCTGCCCACCGTGGACTCTTATCCCCAGGATATAGAACCTGGTGCTGATTCATCTGGATGCAGAAAGCTGTTCACTGTATCATTAAAGCGATGACGGGTCAGGCGGAAAATCACAGAAATTGGGATTCGTGCACTTTATGTTGTTATTTGTATTTTTGCCCTAAGAATAATGTTCGATGGGGGTGTGAGGGTCCTAGGAGTAAATCCTAAAGGGGCTGGGGTGACGGGATATGTAAATATGTTCCTTTATATACTACTAGGGGCTTATTCACAGTCACGGTACACGCAGTTATTAGCACTGTGCTACGGCTGAGCATGCGCAATCATGAGGGGATCCGGACGACAGGTCAACAATATCTACATCGACAGTCAATAGGTCAACATCAAATGTTGACATGCACATGACGAATGGGTGTCATGAGCAAATGGTCAACACGGCAATGTCGACACCTGCAAAGGTCATTAGTTTTTCATACATTGGGCCAGATTCTCTAAGCTTCAAAAGTGATAAAATGGAGAGTGATAAACAGCCAGCCAATCAGCTCCTACCTGCCATGTCACAGGCTGTGTTTGAAAAATGTCAGGCAGAAGATGATTGGCTGGTTGTTTATCACTCTCTATTTGATCACTTTTGAAGCTTAGAGAATCTGCCCCATTATCATCCACGTAGATTCCTGTTGGGAATGGTAAAGTGTGTTGAGCGCAGCAGCAGAGAGAGGAACGTGGCCCTCACATGGCGAGCAAAGCGGGATACACTTATCGGAGGTTCGTCTGCTCATGTTTTGACATTGACTGCTCCCTGTGGTCGCCTTCTATTCCCCAGTGTAACTCCAGTGACACCTAGTGGATAAAGGAGAAATAACTCATGTTGACATTACTTTTGTGTCGACATTTTATCAATATGGACCTTGTTCATGTCGACACCATCAACCCTTTAATCCATACTCAATTATGAGAAACTGAAGGGGACTTACAACCAACAGAATGCACCATAATGCAACCGGAGAGGAGGGGCAGAGGCTGGAGCGGGCAGAGGCTGGAGCGGGCAGAAGCGGGCAGAGGCTGGAGCGGGCACACATTTGCTCATTCATATAGAGAGTGGCACTTTCTGCTTTTCTCAATCTATACCTCATCTCTTGGCAAACTAACCAGCTCTTGGATTTTAGCATCCTCTGTATGCGGATGATACTCAGCTCTACCTATCCTCCCCGGACCTGTCTCTATCAGTATTGCTCCATGACTATGAATGCCTTTCTGCCGTCTCATGGATGAGATCAACGCTCTGCACATGTTACATCTGCCCCACCTGCAATGCAGCATGGTTCTGTCCACTAGAGAGAGAATTTGCTTTTGCCTCTTACATGGAAATGCAGCACAAACTACTGCACCGTGTAGGACACACCAAAAACGTAGGATGATAATGGGTACAGCCCCGGAGTCATGCTGTGTTACATGCAAAGCGCCTGATGCAGCTATATTATATTGTATGTGGAGTTGCCCGGAAGTTAAGGATTTTTGGCTGACAGTGTGTAATCACACTACGGCACCACATGGCATTATTTATGTACAGTGTCTTATATAGCGCAGCAGATTACGTTACAGTGTCTTATATAGCGCAGCAGATTACGTTACAGTGTCTTATATAGGGCAGCAGATTCCGTTACAGTGTCTTATATAGCGCAGCAGATTACGTTACAGTGTCTTATATAGCGCAGCAGATTACGTTACAGTGTCTTATATAGCGCAGCAGATTCCGTTACAGTGTCTTATATAGCGCAGCAGATTACGTTACAGTGTCTTATATAGCGCAGCAGATTACGTTACAGTGTCTTATATAGCGCAGCAGATTCCGTTACAGTGTCTTATATAGCGCAGCAGATTCCGTTACAGAGTCTTATATAGCGCAGCAGATTCCGTTACAGTGTCTTATATAGTGCAGCAGATTCCGTTACAGCGTCTTATATAGCGCAGCAGATTCCGTTAAAGCGTCTTATATAGCGCAGCAGATTCCGTTACAGTGTCTTATATAGCGCAGCAGATTCCATTACAGTGTCTTATATAGCGCAGCAGATTCCGTTACAGTGTCTTATATAGTGCAGCAGATTCAATTACAGTGTCTTATATAGCGCAGCAGATTCCGTTACAGTGTCTTATATAGCGCAGCAGATTCCATTACAGTGTCTTATATAGTGCAGCAGATTCCGTTACAGTGTCTTATATAGCGGAGCAGATTCCGTTACAGCGTATTATATAGCGCAGCAGATTCCGTTACAGCGTCTTATATAGCGCAGCAGATTCCGTTACAGTGTCTTATATAGCGCAGCAGATTCCGTTACAGTGTCTTATATAGCGCAGCAGATTCCTTTACAGTGTCTTATATAGCGCAGCAGATTCTGTTACAGTTTCTTATATAGCGCAGCAGATTCCGTTACATTGTCTTATATAGCGCAGCAGATTCCGTTACAGCGTCTTATATAGCGCAGCAGATTCCGTTACAGTGTCTTATATAGCGCAGCAGATTCCGTTACAGAGTCTTATATAGCGCAGCAGATTCCGTTACAGTGTCTTATATAGCGCAGCAGATTCCGTTACAGCGTCTTATATAGCGCAGCAGATTCCGTTACAGTGTCTTATATAGCGCAGCAGATTCCGTTACAGTGTCTTGTATAGCGCAGCAGATTCCGTTACAGCGTCTTATATAACGCAGCAGATTCCAACACAGTGTCTTATATAGCGCAGTAGATTGCGTTACAGTGTCTTATATAGCGCAGCAAATTCCATTGCGCTTTACAATTGTAAACAGAGATCAAACCAACTGGGTAACAACAGACAGACTTGGAGGTAGGAGGGCCCTGCTGCAAGCTTACAATTTCCTTTACCCCAACTCCTGAATGGGCATTGTGGGACATATACCCTACTCCTAACACCATTAAACAGTCTGCGGGACAGAGAATATTCCTGTCAAAGTCAGCTGCTGCGGCACGTAAAACCATTTTGCCACAGTGGATTTCATCTAACACATTGTCCATTACAGTATTTCTGCCCAGGTTTTTTTTACCTTTTCCAAATGGATTGGTTGGAGATGTCGCTAAATAAAGATGTAAAACAAAAAAATAATTTACAGTATGGTTGCTTTATGCCCGGTCTTTGCCGTCATGTAATAAAACCTGTCTCAGGAAAGCTGTTGAGTTAACGTCTTGGTATAACCTTGCAATTTTGCAATGCGTTGCGCTGTTCAGCTCCTTGTTATTTCAGCACCATGAACAGCGCCGCGGTACTGAAACAAGTTTACTTTCACATTCAATTTGTTTCTCCCATTCGATTTTTTTTTAAGGAGGACTCTTCAGGGGGTACGGTCCCAGTAATTGCAGCAGGCGCACAATGTAACATGTGCCATTAATAAGACAAGTGCCATTATCACTGCATCAGAGTGTGCACTTTTCTGAGAACAAGTGGCTCCCGAGGAGAAAATCACTAGTGGAGTGGAAGATTTGTGTGTGATTGCTGCACTAAGTAAGGGAATATTTAAATAGAACAACAGGTTCTAACAGAACGCGGATAAAAGCCGCCGCTGACATTCTGTGCCGCAAATCCCAATTATAACACGGCGACAAACACTTCACATCTAAACAAAACGTTGTTTCAGAGCCAGAAATCTTTACTTCAGTATGGGAAAGATTTATTATCTTAGGTCATTTAAATGATGACGGAAAATTAAATCAATCTCAGGGTTTATCACTGAGACATAATGTTTCTTCCTCCCTTATTCCGGTGTCCCAGAGATAATGCACAGTGGTAATGAGCATTACAGGGCGTCACAGTATAGCGATACAACAAGGCTCGGGGACATCATTGTCTACATTGTCCAAGGCTAGGCTACATCATTGCAGCTTACCATACACCACCAAATATTCCCACTTATAAGGAACCATCCCACTGTCCCACCTGCAGTGCCCCACGGTCATTAGGCCGACAGGCAGTCTGTCGACACATAAAAATGTTTGACATGAGTTTTCCACTGTATAAATGCACCGCAAGACACGGTACATCACGCTATTATATTCCGCTTCAACTGGGATGGTAAATTATGAACAAGTACTTAAAAAAAAAAAAAGTTAAAACCCGGTGTTGACCTTTTTCATATAAATCTTTTCAACATGTCGACCTTTTTCACGAGTCAACCTACTGCCAGTGATGGCATAGCCATCACAGAGAGAGCTGAGCATCCCCCGCAGTGATGAAAATGGGGGTGTGGTAGGGTAGGAGGAGGCCACACTCCTTCTACCCTAATTTTGGGTGCACAAGCCCTGAGATCATAAACGGTTAGTTCTCCAGCGGAGCTGAGATAGGAGGACTTCTTCAGTCCTACAGACGGGTCACAGTGTATCAAATCAGACCTTTCAGTAGGACAGTCCCCCTTTTCAGGCACTGTCCCGCTACCCCCACCCCGTGGCCTGTAGTGCCTCGACCCCCATGGGAGGTTAGATGCGTGGCATCCATTCAGTGCCTGGCGGAGGCATCTGCGGCAGTGCTGGGATTGCCTTAAACATTAGGCGTTACACACAATCACATCCCTCCAGTTTGCTCAGGAACACAGGAATGTGGCAGTACATGATTGCAGGGGTTAAAGTGAGGGGGAACGGGGTGGAACTGAGTCCAACAACCTCTTATGGTGAGGTGGAACATTTTAACCTCAACATTGGCCCTGCACAGTAATTCTTAAAAGAAAGCATTCTAGTCTGCAGGGGGGTGCCAAAAACCCTACCACTGGCCCTATCTCTGCCTAACGGGGGGAGGGGATGGGTTGTAATTAGGTGGCATTAAGAAATGAGTTCCCCCACCTCTGTATAGCCACTTTATGCCCTGCGTGATTGGAAGCTGGACAGGGGGTCTGAAGAATCCAGGGGACTAAGTAAAAACCAGACCCGGATAAGACCCCGGCAATGCCATCATTTTGTAAGCCCCCGACACTATCTCCAGAGGAAATATCCCATAATAATAAGCAGAATGAGAAGACGCTTTGCCGGCTCCCTGCAGCCGGATCGCTGGATGAGCAGAAATACTTAAGCAAACATCATCTTGTACAAATACGTCCGTAACAGTTCTCTGTCCCACACATGATAATAGCTTTGTAATTCAATTACAGCTAGTATTTGTGCTGAGGGATTTATCTCCTGCAAATATCTGCACCGGTGCGAATCTGCTCCCATAAATCTAAGGCGCCGAACGAGATGATCCCGCTGAACATTCCGGTTACAGGCGACACTTTCCTCTCAGAATATGCAGCTCTTCGGGGGTAAATCGGCCCGTACTGCAGATACTGGGAGCTGACAGAAGATAGCATTGGGAATTGTACAGGCTAGATATAACCAAATAGGACATGTGCACGTTGATAAAGGCACAGACATTGGGGAAAACAAAGATACCTTGATACAGTAGGAACATATTCACCATCATAATCGTGAGTGTGGAACACCATCTTCATGAAGTTTTTCAACCAACGGAAAACCAGAAAGAAACCTTTATATGCTTTACAACCTCCATGATTGGTGTATGCTACCCTTATTTACTTTTAATGATGAAGGAGACACAAGGATGAAAGTTTCTAGTAGTTTATTTACCCTTTATTTATGTGGAATCAGGTACGTTTGTTTGTTTTTTTCAAAAGAACACTTAACGCACTCAAAAATAATAGATTTCTTTTGAGATACATATATGTCCTAACACACGGTCCCCTGTTTTTGTTTTGGGGTTCCATTTATAAACCACCAAATATTTGAGAGCCTCTCCTCATCTGAAAACATTTGTGGACACGGGACAAAGAAACCTTGAGAGGAGTCTCTGTGCATTTGCAACAGTGAGTGTGGTACGCCATCTTCTCCTCAGCTTTAAGTATAGATAAGAAATCAAAGAAACCTTTATGTGTTACTCGCCAACATCGGTTGGGGTACGCACTCTATACTTATCTTTGGTGGAGGGAGAAACCCAGTGTATTTAAGATAAAAGAAACCTTTTGATACCCAGCATCACTCATGTACGTGTGAGTGTGGTACTAATCACTTATCAAGCCCAAATGAATTTGAGGATTCTTTTATTTTTCCCCCTTTTTTGATCACATAACAATACTACACATTTTGTATTTGTGTTTTGTCTTTTGCACCCACCTGAGGGATATTTTTGGGAAGTCACTTACAAAGAAGGAATGAAGTAAGATACCTCAAGGATCTACTGTAAAAGGAAGTACAGTATTTATTTTTCTGACTTATTCAGTTATTTTATTGGGAATGGTAAGTCACCCAAAGTATGGTGAGTGAGGTGGTGCACTAATTTAGGGTCCACTCTACAAATTGACACCCATAAAAAGGTGAAAAACCCATATTGACTTTTTCATGTGTTGGCCTTTTTCTTGTGTCCACCTTGGGCATGTTGACTGTTGTATAGCTTATCATTTCTGCTTCTCCATGCTTTCTTATGGAAGATGTACATGACTATGGAGGCTTGCTGATATTTCCGTATCTGTGTATTGCAGTATTCTGGGTTGAGCAGAATAAAGCTCAGTTCCCCGGCTCAGATGTGTCAGCCGGAATCAGAGGCGTTCTAATGACTTATTGATCTATACGCCAGTGAGGAACCTAACGCCATCCATGCCTAGGTGTCAGCTGAGAACTGGAAGCACAGGCTGCACTGCTGCCTGACCTACCAGACATCGATTCCTGGGAAAAGATAATTAAATGATTGGGAAAGAAGGGCGGAGAAATCGCTGCTTTACATACTGCGTCTGCTAATTAAAGTCACAAGCCAATATAAACCAATGTAATAGAGAAAAGGAAATCCTATATGTGTCAATTGTTCCCCTGGTCATCTAGAAACAGCAGTGGCAGTGGCAACCAGCGGAAGTTTTTACCTATGGGCAGCAGGACTGCAGCCCCCCCAGGTAAAATCCTCCACCTCCTCAGCGCTTCACTGTGACTGGCAGTGACATTCGATTGGAAGTCCAACCTGCCAGTCACAACCTGACAGGCAGTCCTTCCAGGATACAAATACCCCATAGAACACAATATCATGAAAATTACATTATGGTGCCAGCCAATCACGGGCAGAGCTCCTCTGGAGCTTGTCCGGTGATTGGTTGAAGGGATTCCCATTGACAAAAGTCAGTGGAATCCCTGTCATTTATGCATGGGAATAGTACGTGTGAGCGAGAACATGTGTAAGCACTATTTTGGACAATTGGATCAAGCCCACGTGTCAACATGTGTTTGTGTGTTGGCATGTATATTAAACATCTGCCACACATTACGGTGTGTGTGGCATATTTTATAATGAGCATTACAGTGTGTGGCATAATGTGTAATTGGCATTTAGGTGTGTGGTATGTGTAATGGGCAATACAGTGTGCCATAATGTGTAATTGGCATTACAGTGAGTGGCATAATGTATAATCGGCATTATGGTGTGGCATAATTTGTAATGGACATTATGGTGTGTGGCATAATGTTTAAAGGGCATTATGGTGTGTGGCATATTGTCTAATAAGCAATTCTGTGTATAGGAAGGCCATGCACCCTTTTTGGAATGGGCACGCCATAGGTACATGCAAAGTCTTTATTTTTTTTTAAATATAATTTTGGCAGGGGGAGAACAATTTCTGGTTACACCACTGAGTAATATCTGCAGTGCGGGTACTAATCACATACAGTAACATACTTTGAGTAGTGATATATTCCTGGTAGACCGGGCCCCTTTGTTCCCTTCCTGTACTGATCCCCTTTGACCTATTTTGCGTTGCCCCCTGCTTCAGACGCCAACTAACAGCAGAGTATATAACATATTAGGCACAGATCAATCACATAAATCAAACGCTCCCCAGCCTCTCCGAGTTACACCTCCACCCTCAGTACTGTAATGATCCAGCGGCATAATCCTGCACAGTATCACTTACATGTTCTTTATCGCCTGTGATTGCTTTCATTCCTCCTGGAATATTTTCATAACCACAAACCGGCGCTGAAACGTGTGGGAGAAACCTTTCTTCTGTCACTAAAGCTGTCACCAATTCATGTGAGTCCCTATAAAACAGGGCTCCTCGCTCCTCTGAATACATTACACCTCTTCATCTATAATCAACAAACAGCAGCTAATAACTGCGCCGCCGTTCCCCGGCACAATATCCACAGCCGTTAACAACTTATTTTTAATTAGATATCGCCCGTACGGCCTGTCTTCAGATCCTAATATTCTGCAGAACAATTAGCCGATGCTCTGCGCTTCCCGCTTTATAGGAAATTAATTATCTAAAAGCCGTTGTACAGAGAAAGTGCATCACCTAAATTCCTGCCCGGTGACGGAACCCTGGTGATCCTAAAAGGCTATTAAACCGTAATTCTCGGATGAGGACGTTGGGGAAATGTAGCCATTGTTACCCCATATATATATAGCTCAATTATATCATAATAATAATGTACATGTCCTACTGCATAGCAATATGCAGCTGGTATTATCACAAGTATAATACGGATTACGGTCACATGGGAGGATGCAGCAACCGCAATCAGATGGGCCTCCACTGCCTTGACTGCATTCCATGCAACTGCTGAGTGTTTGAGGGGATGTCAGAGAAACTTCCATGTGCGGAACCAATCTCCCTCTTCTGATTTGCATATAAATAGTTTGTGGGTTCTGTTGCTGTTGAGGGGCACTATTACCATTGGGGGTAATGCCACAGGAAAATGTATCGCCACTGGGGTGTGGAGGATAACGCTATTGGGGTGATGGGAATATGCAACAAGCGTTATCTGAACAGCAGTTTGACCAGGTTCAGGATGACTATATCATGGTCAACCATTAGAGTTCTACAGCATCCAGTGAGACGTCTATACATGGTCCTCCGCTTCTACATAGACAGTGACGTAAATAGAGGAAAGCCTTGACGGGAACCTTGTCGACTGTAGCAAGGTTGACACAGGTTTTTTGTTGTTTTTTGTTGGCGGTCAACTTGATTCCTACTCTACTATGCAAGTGGATATAGAGTGGGAATATAACAGTGTGCCCAGCATAGCACATACACAGTGTCCACGGGCACCCCTCTGATATTTGGCATAAAAAAAGACGAAAAAACCATATTAACCTTGCTACTGTAGACCAGGTTCCCATCAATGCTTTCCACCCGTCGATCTACCATCACTGTCTATGTAAATGTGGACGACCAAGTATAGACATCTTAGTAGACACCTTCAACCTCTAGTGGTCGACCATGATATTTTTGACCTGAAACTGGTCAATCCGTTAGTCCATAACCCAACAAGCACAGGCAGTATAATGTACATACAGTACCTGGAACATAAAAACGGAACCACACTTCAGCGCTATCCTTGATCATACATAAGAACTAACGATCATCCTATATCGGTAGATGTTCAAGAGTCTTCTGTTGTTAGATTCTGTAGAGTCCCCTTTTAAATTTTAACTGACCTTGCCACAGGTCCCTATTTTCACATAAAGGTATCTTTATTAAGATTTTCCTCTCCTCTCTTAATAAAGATACCTTTATGTGAAAATAAGGACACGTGGCAAGGTCAGTTAAAATTTAAAAGGGGACTCTACAGAATCTAACAACAGAAGACTCTTGCACATCTACCTATATAGGATGATCATTAGTTCTTATGTATGATCAAGGATAGTGCTGAAGTGTGGTTCCGTTTTTGTGTATAGTTTTTGTGTTGGGTATCTTGTGACCCTTGGAAACACATATAGCTGCAATCCTTGGCGCAGCTGATTTCCCCAAATCTCTTTCTTATACATTAGAACCTGGAACATGCAACAGGGGCAGTTACAATGGTGACTGGAAGATACTACAGGGATCTTGGTATAATGATACAGGGGTGCGGGCACGGGCCAGGCACCCCCTAGGGCTTGGCATATACTTTTTTTTTTTTACAAATACTTTTAAATAGACTTTTTTTTGCTATTTAATAAAAATGGGAAAATCATTTTTGGAAAAATATTTGTCAGCAGTAGAAACAAAAAGGCATTTCCTGTCTGTTCCTATATAGTGTAGGGTCTGCCCGCTGGGAACAGCTAAAAGTCCATTGTAACCTTGTCTAAAAATACCTGTCTATCTCTGTGCCCAGGCAGAAACCAGGTGGGTGTCTGGACCAAAACCCACTTTACACCTCTATACACTCACACATGTATCCCTTTACTCAAAGCATATCTAACATTGTAACACTTATTGTTTTCTATGTGATTGCAATCTCCTGGGAGCAAGAACTTTAGTGTTTGTGACAAGTCACCATAGTTGGCATAACAGCCTCACAGCACCCAGGTCTTGGGATGGAGTCTCACCAAGGCCCTATCTGTGGGGAGTTTACATGTTCTCCCCATATTTATTTATTTATTTACAGTTTCTTATGTAGCGCAGCATATTCCCATAGGTGTGTTTACTTCCTACAATTCAAAAATACACTAATAGGTTAATTACCCTAGTGTGTATGTGCGTGCATATGATAGGTAATATAGATTGTGAGCTCCACTGGTGCAGCGACTAATACGAGTGACTGGAATATTCTTTGTAATCCTCTGCATAATATCTGTGCACTTGGGCCCTTATTCTGATTGGTGCGGCCGGATCCGAATATGCAGCCAGGGCCGTGCGTGCGAAACCCCGCCTTCCATACGGATCGCCAACTCCGTCCGTACGCGGTAAGAAGCTGGCCGAACGGACCGCAGGTGTATTTTTCATGGAATACGCCTCCTCCATCTAAGGGAACCTCCCCCATCATTCGATGGTCGCAGACCATCGAAAGCAGGACCGAGTGCTCCACCAGCTCCCGCAACCTCAGACCACACGGACATTTTTCCGTGCAAAAGCAGGGATCTGGGTGGGCAGCTGACATCCGGCGATGTCATATGTCCGCCCCCTACACGTGCGTCACGGTCGCATTACCATACGTACGCCCAGCGTTTGCATGGGAACGCCCATGAAACGCGGGGCGTATGCATATGGTAATGAGCCCAAATAGCCCTTCACGCCCCTCTCTACCCCCTGGTCGGAGTGTTCACATTTCATGCGGGATTTGGCCGTACGCCCCGCTCGCACATGCGCAGAGACGCCTCTGCACATGCGCAGACACAAAACATCAGCGGCACGAACACACGTGGATATTACCGCACCAACCAGAATAAGGGCCTATATAAGTAACATCCTCTTCTAACCCAGCGCCATCTGTGGAAGATGTGCTCTGTGTATAACGGTTGGTAAATAAATAAGTTGTGTAACCGTTGTGTGTTTGTTTTAGCTTCCCATCGCACAGATGTGTGGTCACAACGCTTCTTATAGTGATTGTTTATACAAGTCCTGTGTTCTCCGTCCTGTGGGGAACAAGGAACAGACATGAAGGGAATCCGCAGGAAGCCTGCAGCTGACACAGGAGCCATCATCCGCTGACCCCGGCACCTTAGGCCACTAAGCTTACGCTCTTCCCATGGACTGCAGTGGAAAGCATCCCGAAATACTGCAGTCTCTGTTATCCCAGAGTATTACGCTCTATTCTCTAGAATACACTATAATACAGCTTGTGATCATATTGGCTTTATCTGTACAAGATACACATGTAAAACAACATACATGACAGTGAGGTGTATGGCTTTGATTCAGACCTGGTAGCAAGATTGAAGTTTTTGCAGATGGACAAAACCATGCTGCACTGCAGGTGGGGCAGATGTAACAGGTGCAGGGAGTTAGAATTGGGTGGGGTGTGGTCAAACTGAAATCTAAATTGCAGAGTAAGAATAATGCAGCCAGTATTTACCCTGCACATAAACAAAATATCTCACACAAATCTAACCCTCTCTGCACGTTACATCTGCCCCACCTGCAGTGCAGCATGGTTTTGTCCATCTGCAAAAACTTCAACCTTGCTAACATGTCTGAATCAGACCCTATGTACTAACCAATAGATAAAGTTTACAGATATACCGCAGGGTTGCCTACCCTCCAGGAATGGCCAGGAGGGTACCGGAAATCGGGTCCCCCTCCCGGCCCCCCGGAAAGAGGGGCAACCCTCCCGCATTACCGCCTGGCTCCTGCACACCCCCCCCCCCCCCGGCATCTGTGACCCCCCCTCGGCGGGGGGTCCATGGGTCAAATGATGCGAATAGCGCCGTTTTAGCCCCGCCCACCACAGTGCAATGCCATAAAAACAGCATTGCACGTCGGGGGCGTGGCTAAAATGGTGCTATCACTCTGGCCACGCCCCCAACAAGTGTCCGTCCATGTGGCTCCGCCCAATCACCACCCCTTTCCACTCCCAATGGTGTCTCCCTGGCTGGCTGCCCTCTCCTGGAAAGTATGATATACCGTAACAACCAAACAGCTCCTAACTGCTATGTTAAAGGCAGCCACGAGCTGTATGGCTGTTACTTTATCTCTCTCCAATGTGTCACCAGCCAAAGCTTTGTAAACAGACCCCAGTGTGTCATATACTATTTTTGGTACCTGTATATTATCACGGCACCCACGATTTCCATTGTAGGGCATTTATGGGGTCGCATCGCATGCGATCACATACGGTGCGATGCGACACGATTTTTTATTGTACAGGCACCCTGATGGGTGATTCCTATGTTAAATGCACCCCCAGACCCGATTTTTCATTGTACAGCCACCCTGATGGGTAATTACTATGTTAAATGCACCCCCATTTTTAAAGCCACCCCCACTATCAACGCCAACCCGAAGCGTGGCGAGCGCAGCGAGCCCTCGAAGGGCGGCGGTATGCGTCCTCTGACCTTTTCATACCCCCACTATCCACGTCGGTGTGGAGCTGATTCTATATAGTGTGGCGAGCGCAGCGAGCCACCGAGCCCGAAGCGTGGCGAATGCAGCGAGCCCCGCGAGGGGACGCGGATTACTTCACATGAATTCCGCGTCCGCTCGCCACGCTTCGGGCTCGGTGGCTCGCTGCGCTCGCCACACTATATAAAGTCAACTCCACGCCGACGTGGATAGTGGGGGTATGAAAAGGTCGGAGGACACGTACCGCCACCCCACGTGGGCTCGCTGCGCTCGCCACGCTTAGGGTTGGCGTTGATAGTGGGGTGGTGTTAACAATGGGGGGGCATTTAACATAGTAATCACCCATCAGGGTGGCTGTACAATTAAAAATCAGGTCTGGGGGTGCATTTAACATAGGAATCACCCATCACGATGGCTGTACAATGTAAAATCGGCTATGATCGCGTTGCATCGCATGCCATTATAATGGCATGCGATGCAACGCAATATTAAAATTGTACAGTCAGCCCTTAAAACCCTGAAATCGGGTCCCATCGCATACCTTAATTAGTGGTATGTGATGCGATGGGCGCCGTGATAATACACAAGTATCCTATTTTTTGCTATATCGCAAGTGATACTCGTTGCATATTCCCAGCAAAACCAAACAGTTCCTCTATCACAGACCTGGGCGCGGTTAGTTTATCGCTGTCAGTCCTTTCCCCGGCACTGGCCCCTGTTCCAAGAAAACATTGATGCCTCTCGGATCTCCACTACCACTATCAATGATAAAGCCAGGATTCATCGTAGCCAAATATTGATGACTGCTAATCATCAATGGTCCATGGCCATCCTCACTGCAGAAGTATATATACTGGTACTAAGGGAGTTATTCTGGTTGTTCGCTGTGGGTACACGCACCCTGTATATGCACACGCGCAGAAATGTGCACAGCGCCACCATATTGAACGTAGTGAATAAGGCCCTAAGACCCCAAACACGGACTCTGGTCAGGGTGAATACTTAGAATGGAACAAGACACTAAACAAACGTATCCATGGTTGGAAGGAGAAGCGGCTGCTGTTGTCCAGCAGGAAATAAACCATCACACACTGCACATATTCTATCAGAGCCATCACTAAGGAGAAGCTTCTTCTTACCAGTAAAATCGGTTTGGTGCCACGGACTCACTAAGAAGCAGCCATCGCCTCCCGAACTCTGAGGAGCTGTACAGCTGCGGGGAGAGATATCGGGAGTCAGAAGTGTTTAGCATTTAATAAAGACGTTATAATGATTTAAATCAATTATCTCATTTGGGGGCCATTTAACCTCTTGGGAACATGGGCCCATTCCATGCAGCAGTCCAGTAGACAGTGGTGGCTCCACAGCACATTTCCAAATTCAAATAGGGGAGCCGCACCAACTGCCAGTTAGCACGTTTGGAATGGCAGTTGGTGGCAGTGGGTGTGGCTCCCATATATAAAGTATGAACTGTGCTGCAGCCCCCACCCCTGGATCTGCCACTGTCACATCTTAAATCTGCTGGAGCGCACCAGTTCTTACTATAGGGAGAAGGGCTGTTTCAGCACTGAAGGTGGTCGCATTCTGTTGGACTGAGGGGTCTATTTACTAAGCGGGGAAAAGCCTAATCTTCAACAAATCAAACAGGAGCTTTAATGTCAGCAGAAAGAAATGAATATAAGCAAAAGGAACATAGACAAACTGACGGCATTGTCTAACTTCTTTAAATGCATCCTCAAAGGTAATTGGTTGCTACGGGCAACTTCACTCAATGCTAGATACATTAACCCCATTGTTTCCTGGCTTGGCTTCTGCAGCTCCACCCGGGCTCTATGCTAAGGGCAGCAGCCTCTCGTGACTTCCACAGTCTCTGTATACACAGGCAGCAGCCCCTCTAGGACTGTCCCCATACAGCAGCCCCTCTAGGACTGTCCCCATACAGCAGCCCCTCTAGGACTGTCCCTATACAGCAGCCCCTCTAGGACTGTCCCCATACAGCAGCCCCTCTAGGACTGTCCCCATACAGCAGCCCCTCTAGGACTGTCCCCATACAGCAATCCCTCTAGGACTTGGCAGCCTCTAGGAGTGGTCACACCTCCTCCTTGCAGGTTCCATCTGGGACCTTTCCTCTCTGTCTCCTGCACGTGTACAGGTCTCCGGAAACATGGCGCCCACATATTTTTCCTGGGGATATCACTACTGCACATGGCCACCATTTTCCTGGTGATTTCTGTCTGCAGCATCAACCGCCGCAGGATTCCGGAGGGGAAAGTATAATTATATGGGTGCAGGGTGTGCGGTGGGGGCCCCTGAGGCACACCCTGAAACCATAATAGATATACTAATGGGTGGATCCCTCCAGCCTCACCACAGCTCACTATCGCCACCTATCGTCATATTACCACAGGTGGTAGTAACCATACATGGCTGTCAGAGAGGAGGAGAGGGATCTCTTATTGATCCCTCCCCAGCAGACCACCTGCTCATCCCCTCTTCTGCCCATTACAGGTGACATTTAAACAGCAGCTGCCTTATATGAATAGTAGTAGCTGTATATGATGGAAATGACATTTTATTAGCTTGAGCCCAATCCGTCCGGGCAGTCCCATTGTCAGTGCTGAGCTAACGCCATCTGAAGATGCCACTAGAGGTCACAGGTGATATCTACAAAGCTTTGGTTTGCGGATCTTGATGCATATGTCCCCATACAAAACTACAGTATGGGGAAAGCAGCTGTGTGGGGCCGGCGGACTGAAAGCAGGAGATATCACCTTCTCACCCATGAATAGCTGCCATATACATGTATATCTGTACCACAAACCTTCTGGTCTTGGCTGTAGGCCAGGATCCAGTCTTCTTGTTTGGGGTGGAAGAGAAGACTCTGAATGTAGAAGTTGAGTCGGTATTTCTGATAGGTGGCTCCTTCGTCTGAGCTGATCATCAGGCTGCTCTCTATCTCGGGGTCGGTCAGGAGCATAATCTGGTGGAAGAGAGGAACGGGTACGTTATATATATGGAGCACAGTATAACCAGCCGTAGGGCAGTACTATTATCTGCTGAGGGATCCCTGACACACATAAACTAAGTAACATATGGTGGGCAACACCTAAAACACAAATTGTCTTATACAGTATAACTGTGTGGAGTTTGTATATTCTCCCCGTGCTAGCGTGGGTTTCCTCTGGGTACTCTGGTTTCCTCCCACAATCCAAATATATACTTGTCACAGACCCACCGGTCGCTCCTTCAGATACGTCAATCTGAGCAGCTCCGGCCGTGACTGGGGTTCACTTTGGACACACGAGTCCCCTCTATGAGGTACGCCGCGCAACAAAGCCTGATTTAGCGCTTTCAAATTGCACAAGGGGCGCCTTGCTGCCCCTGACCACACAATACAGTATATGACCGCTCTCCTTTGCCTTAGGTCCTTAGAACACAAAATCAGAACTGGGAATATGTATGATTTATTCCAAGAAAATACTAGAGCTTTAGTGATACAAATGGTTACAAGATGGTTACAAATATTTTAAAAGTGCAAACAAAATAAAAGGGAATTAAAAGGACAGGACTGTATCTTACACCTAAGTACTCATTCTGTATTGGGGGGCTTCCACCTGGAAAAAAAAAACGGGTCGCTTACAGCCAGCTTGCTGTTCCCAGGGCCGATGTAAGGCTTCTCAGCACCCTAGGCAAAACTTCAACCTACTGCTGCCCCCCCCCCCCCCAATACTGCCACCAATTACCATTTTCCAGCCCCTTAATGCATACTTGCCTAACATTCTGGAATGGCAGGGAGCCTGCCAAAATTGAGTGGTCCTCTCAGCCCCTCAGGTAGGTGGGCAAGATCCCTGCTTTCTCTGGAGGCCCCACGCACCCTCCCCTTTGCCACCCACAACAAAGTACAGAAAGAGAGGGCAGCAAAATAGGGAAGTATGCCTCAGGAGAAAGTATGGAGGTGAGGTCGTAGAGGTTCCACAGCAGCCACCTGCATTTAGTACTGTATAATGATCCTCACAGACATCCTTGATTTTTTGATAGGCCGACTTGGTGGTGCCCCCCTAGATCCCAACGCCCTAGGCAGCTGCCTAAAGCTGCCTAGTGGTAGAGCCGACCCTGGATATTCCCCTAAGAAGTACCAAAACCACAGGGACAAGAGAAGCAGTTATACCTGCAGGCTCCCTCATCCCTCCCACCCTTGGGATTTTGACCATTTCCCTGCTGGACCTAGTGAATGTCCCTAGATAATTGATCTTCTACATCATAGGTGTCAATCACATGGCCTGCGGGCCAAATACGGCCCGCCAGACCTGCTAATGTGGCCCGCACAGCCGCCGCCAGCAGCCTTTGGGGAGCTGGAGGGCTTGCACCCAGTGCTGCAAGAGAGGCGGTACGGGGTGGTACGGCATACCACTAAAACATAGGGTGCCGGTACCCCGTACCGCCATAAGAAATTACCCCCCCCCCCGAACATTGTGCGCATGCGCGCATATGTAAGTGGCGGGGGGCGCGGCCTGTACAGGTCCACTGCCCCCCGCCACAGCAGATTTCCTATGGTGGGGAGGGGCGGGGAGCGCATCTCGCGTCTCTCCTTCCTCAGCAGCAGCGGTGTGGAGTTGGCGGCGCGGAGATGGCGGCGGGCGGATGCAGCGGCTGGAGCGGGAGAGAGTGAGACCAGGCTGCAGCAACCAACGGTGAGTTGTGCTGTTCTGCAGCTGGCACTGTGGGGGCATATTTGGCACTGTGGGGGCATATCTAACACTGTGGGGACATATATGGATCTAGCTGGCACTGTGGGGGCATATGTGTGGCACTGTGTGGGCATATCTGACACTGGAGGCATATCTGGCACTGTGGGGGCATTTTTGGCACTGTGGGGGGCATTTCTGGCACTGTGGGCATATGTGTGGCACTGTGGGGGCATATCTGGCACTGTGGGGGCATACCTAGCACCGTGGGGGCATATCTGGCACTGTGGGGGCATATATGGTTCTGTCTGGCACTGTGGGGGCATATGGCTGGCACTGGGGGCATATGTGTGGGCATATCTGACACTGGGGGCATATCTGGCACTGTGGGGGCATATATGGTTCTGTCTGGCACTGTGGGGGCATATGGCTGGCATTGGGGGCATATGTGTGGGCATATCTGACACTGAGGACATATCTGGCACTGTGGTGGGCATATCTGGCATTGTGTGGGCATACCTAGCACTGTGGGGGCATATCTGGCACTGGGGGCATATGTGTTGCACTGTGGGGCATATGACATCTGGCAAAGATACAACCGGCCCTTTGAGGGTGACCAAACTGCCGATGCGGCCCCCAATGAATTTGAGTTTGACACCCCTGTTCTACATGAAGAAATCGTCTGCTGTTTTTAAAGTGAATGGTACACATTCCTTATCCAGTGAGATGCATAACAGACAGGCTTCAAGTCTGATAAGAGATCTTGTTGATATAACCCCCCAATCGGATTTATGAGGGGTCTCTGATCCTAACTTCAGAGAACTATACAGATGGTTACTCTGAGGAATGTCCACAGTGCTTACACTCTGCAGGGGGGAATGGCAGGCAGCCGTCTTACAGGTCACATTAAGTTAACACGCAAAATACAAGACATGCCCTGATCTCACACATAATAATAGCAGACATGATGTTACAAATAATACCAGAAATACATTCATCTCACACATAATAATAGCAGGAGGCATGCGTTATTCCATCCATCACGGGATCGGATCATGACAATACTGGTAGGTTAATTGGCTCCTAACAATATTAACCATAGAATGTCTCTGTGTGCGTGTATATGTGTAGGGAATATAGATTGTAAGCTCCACTGGGGCAGGGACTGATGTGACTGTTCAACTATTCTCTGTACAGCGCTGTGGAATATGTGTGCGCTATATAATAACTGGTAATAATATTCTCTGTACAGCGCTGCGGAATATGTGTGCGCTATATAATAACTGGTAATAATAGTCTTTGTACAGCGCTGCAGAATATGTGTGCGCTATATAATAACTGGTAATAATAGTCTCTGTACAGCGCTGCGGAATATGTGTGCGCTATATAATAACTGGTAATAATAATAGTCTCTGTACACCGCTGCGGAATATGTGTGCGCTATATAATAACTGGTAATAATATTCTCTTTACAGCGCTGCGGAATATGTGTGCGCTATATAATAACTGGCAATGATATTCTCTGTACAGCGCTGTGGAATATGTGTGCGCTATATAATAACTGGTAATAATAGTCTCTGTACAACGCTGCGGAATATGTGTACACTATATAATAACTGGTAATAATATTCTCTGTACAGCGCTGCAGAATATGTGTGTGCTATATAATAACTGGTAATATTAATCTCTGTACAGCGCTGAGGAATATGTGTGCGCTATATAAATAACTTTTAATAATATTCTCTGTACAGCGCTGCGGAATATGTGTGCGCTATGTAACAACTGGTGATAAAATTTTCTGTACAGCAATGCGGAATATGTGTGCGCTATATAATAACTGGCAATAATATTCTCTGTACATCGCTGCAGAATATGTGTTCGCTATATAATAACTGGTAATAATCTCTGTACAGCGCTTTGGAATATGTGTGTGCTATATAATAACTGGTAATAATAGTCTCTGTACAGCGCTGCGGAATATGTGTGTGCTATATAATAACTGGTAATAATAGTCTCTGTACAGCGCTGCGGAATATGTGTGTGCTATATAATAACTGGTAATAATAGTCTCTGTACAGCACTGCAGAATATGTGTGCGCTATATAAATAACTGGGAATAATATTCTCTGTACAGCGCTGCAGAATATGTGTGCGCTATATAAATAACTGGTAATAATATTTTCTGTACAGCGCTGCGGAATATGTGTGCACTATATATATAACTGCTAATAATAGTCTCTGTACAGCGCTGCGGAATATGTGTGTGCTATATAATAACTGGTAATAATATTCTCTGTACAGCACTGTGGAATATGTGTGTGCTATGGAATAACTGGTAATAATAGTCTCTGTACAGCGCTGCGGAATATGTGTGCGCTATATAATAACTGGTAATAATATTCTCTGTACAGTGCTGCAGAATATGTGCGCGCTATATAATAACTGGTAATAATAGTCTCTGTACAGCGCTGCGGAATATGTGTGCGCTATATAATAACTGGTAATAATATTCTCTGTACAGCACTGTGGAATATGTGTGCGCTACATAATAACTGGTAATAATATTCTCTGTACAGCGCTGTGGAATATGTGTGCGATATATAATAACTGGTAATAATAATCTCTGTACAGCGCTGTGGTATATGTGTGCGCTATATAATAACTGGTAATATTATTCTCTGTACAGCGCTGTGGAATATGTGTGCGCTATATAATAACTGGTAATATATAATAAATAAATATAAAAGAGCTGCAAATACTAATTAACCCAATTCACTGCTGAGAACATATCGGTAATGTTTAACATGAATGTCCATAGTCATTTAGGCTGCAACTGCACAAGATAAAACCCGTTACATTTCTAGACGATTACATTATTGCACTTACAGTAATGCTGGGTACACACCAGGACGACTAGGGCCCGATCCCCTCAATCTAGATCACATTCCGACCAATTGGATATAGATTGTGTGGTGATTGGGCCCTTTTCTGTCCTGGTGTGGACCGATACCGATCCCGCGGGTCGGTCGGTCGTTATTCAGATCCTACCTGCTGCAGGTAGGATCTGAATAACGACCATACTGCCGGGTGCGGGTCGCCATTGGATCGGACCCGCTCACGGTGCACATCGTGAGCGGGTCGTGCGCCCCCCCCCCCCCCCCCCCCGCATCATCGTGAGCGGGTCTGAAGAAACACTGACGACGCGCTCACAATGTGCATCGTGAGCGGGTCGTCGTGGTGTGTACCCTACATAAGTCTCCTCACACTGCAAAGGCGTCTTCCCAAATTGGCTACATCTTTTCTAAATAGTTTTATTGAAATTGCAAGACAATAAGATACAAGCAAATTTGTATATATGTTTTTCCAGCAACTAAAAAAAAAGTATTGTGTGATTCTTGCTTCAGCCTTTATCCACCTTTAATTAATGCCTGAGATTCAGAGAAAAACATGAAATGCATCCGGCTGGTGTGATGATGTCATTTGATGTGTGATGATGTAATTTGTTCCCACCCCTTCTGAATCCCTGCTATAACAACTAAGGGTGGATCTCTGAGACTAGTTCCCTACCACCTCCTCTGTTTGTACCCCTGAAGTGCTGAGGATGAGACCCACTCATCTTAGCAAAGGAGGAGTTAACCAGAAGTTGCTCTGTGCATGGCCAGACAGGAAGAGAAAATCCCCCCCAGTTAAAGGTCTGGAACATTACTCGGAAAATAACATGTAATGTCACTTTAAATGCAAAAGCCGCGTTTGGAGTCATTTTAATTATTGTCTCTTACATAGCAGGCAGCCTGGGTCACGCTAACGAGGGATCCGCCGCACCTCGCGCAATGCGCAGGCAGCAAATGGAACAAGCACTGCCTGGAGGGGTCTCGCTTATTATGCAACTGGTGGGAATTCAATAACAAATTCGTTAATTGCCTTACACAGAGGGGAGGGCGGGTTACAAGATATAGATGACTGATTACATCAATCAGTTATTCCCCTATTACCAAGCAAATAAAGAATAAACATGTTACTTGTCACAATCATTAATACACGATGATGTAACCGGAACGGGAATTCTTACTATATTTCAAGTAGAGTATAAGCTCCCATTTTCAGGCTGCCAGTCTCATAACAGTCGTCAGGAAGGACATGCTGGGATTTGTAGTTCCACAACAGATTTCTGCCTTTTACAGCGACCTACAGAGGTGAATTATCCAGCGGTAATAATAGGAGATGAGGAAACAAGTTGGAAGCGTAATCGCAGAGCTGTGATGTTAGACTGAGCCATCAGCAATAAACCTAAGCGCAGTTGTCTAAGTGCATTAAAAATGTTTTACATCATCAGCCGAGTGACCCGGCTCCTCCAGGTTACATCGTCTATATACACACATGGCTTCATTAAAACTCTCTAGTGCTTTTAGCAGGGTGATAAAAATCCCTTTTATCCGGAGCATCGTAGCATGACAAGTACGGCGGAGATCGCACCGGAGTGCTACAAATCTGCAATTGTTGAGCACCACAATAAACTATGATATGGGAGACTGGGTGATGGACGACGCAGCGGCTTAAAATGAACACAGACATTAAGCAGTTATTCTATTGGCTGTTTATATGAAGCGCCATCCGGCTGTTACATCCAAGCGTTCTCGCATTTGTTTTCCTTTTCTGCTATTTTTTTGACAAATGATTTTGGTGCTCGACTTATAAACACGTTTTATTGCTGGGAAATTGAATGAGATATAGAGAGAGGTAGAAACGAGGGTGAGAGCGAAGGTGGGGGAGGGGGGACAGCAGGGCCCTCTTTAAAGAGGTCCTTCCTCATCTCTATATGTACAGACGAGTGAGGGGGTCATTAGTGATGTGCACAAGCACACATCGTTAACTATATAGTGTGGCAGGGACAGTATACTTCCACATGAAGGTAATGTGGAAAATCCAGTCCAGGATTTAGAACAGCATCAGCAGGGCTAGAGAGGTCGAGTCCGTTTTTTTTTAAGATGTATTGTGAATCACTCTTTGCTGATTAACAGCACCTGTTACTTCATCTTATATGTTTGTCCAAAGCAGGAGTCCCTGTTCTCAATGCCTACAAGAGGCTGGGTGATAGGTGTTCTCTGGAGTATATTCTTACTGCAGAAAACCTACTATACTGTAACTGAGGAATTGTATTGCTGTTACCTTTATACTGTATGAGTACACCTGTCGGTAGTACAACTGGATACATGAGAATCATAGGCTAAACTTGAAAGTTGGTTGGTTGGACCCAACTCCAAATTTCAGATTTTTTTTAAAAAAATTACATTGACAAAAGAATTACAAAAAACACACACCGGACTATGGGGTCAGCGGCCGACGGCCTTAATGGCGGGCGGCATCTGGGAATGGCAGGCTGCGAAGCGTCCAGTAAGAGCAGGCAACCGGGGATGTGGGCTTTGATGGATGCACGTGCGGCACTAGGCACACTACAATATGGCGTGATGCCATCGCAGCCAATGCATCATTGCCAGTGTTTCCGGGGGGAAGGGAGGAGAACAAAGAAGCTAATGCAGAATGGCCGGGAATCATTGCCGGAGGTTAATAAAAGTAATAAACTATGTTTTGGGCAAATGGGTGGTCCGGTGCACCCCGGACCACCCCACAGTTTCACCTATAATGAAGATATACAGTAACACTACACAGACTGCTGCCAACATTTTGATAGTCATTAAGCCGCATGTATCCCTTGTTTGTTGTATCTATTTTAAACCAGTTGCCTGGCACTAACATATGGGATGTGACCACAGACAGCAGTGTGTTACCTGAACAGGTAGCATCCCACACACTTATACCACCCTGCTCTGTCCTCCTTGTATAGTAGGGGGATGTAAAAGGTAGGGGGGGCATCTTTTGGCACTAGGAAGCATAAGGGTGGGTTTTGCTGCTCCATAAATATATTTTTTCGACTTGGTGGGGGAGGGGGTGTACTAGGGTGGAGGGCACACTGCCACAGCGATCTATTACCACTAGCAGGGGACCATATGCCGGGGGGGGGGGGGGGTTTTCGGGTATTTCTGATGAGGGTGGGAAGTAAAATTACAAAATGATAATGGGGGCCTATGGATTGAGGGAAGTAAGTGAGGGTTAGGTGCAAACCACTCCTTAGGTATATTTAAATATATTTTTTAAAATACCATATAAACGTTATTATCATAAATAAAAAAATTCAAAGCGATTTCGGCAAAAAAAATTCCTTCAATTCTCTAATGTTTTTTTATTTCACGGTATAAATAATTTGGAAGCGTCGTATGTTCGCTTCCTCCAAGTCCTGACCATTGTATCATAACTGCACAGACTGCAGCTGTTCGGCAAGAAGCATTTATATTCCTCCAGCGCTGTCCGCGTCATGTACACACGGCCGCGCTATCCTGGCATGTACACTCCATCCAATTGATTAATCGCTTTTCATAGCAAGTCAATAAATTCGACACAGACCCCTGAAACCAAACTCAAAGCGGCAATTTATCATCTGCCCTAGGAATAGGAAGAAACTTTATTTTCTTTGCCTTTCCTTTGATAAACGAGCACGAAACTCAATTTATGGATCCAGCGCGCATAGCGCCAGATGGGGCTGCCAACCCAATGTATTAAAAATGTAAAACTGCTCTCTATCTCCGGCGACCTCTCCTCGCACCTCGCCAGTAATGTCTCCGCACTCTCTTTTTTTTAAATAAAGCGACGTTATTCATAATTGACTCTAATTTGCTGTAAGCTCGTTGGAACCCGACGGCTATTCTGAAAGTCAACAACAGTTGTTCCCAAATTCATTATCCCTCCAAAGGTCGCCGTCCAGCTCATTAAGGGCCTTTGGTTTTTACACAAACAAATATGGCGTGTTAGAGGGAAACTTATTATTTCTTCAAAGTCTTTCATCTATTTTCAATCTGCGTAGAGAGCTTAAAGGACACTGCGCGGTAACGAGGCGGCCGAACGCATTCATTGTGCTTCTGTTTATTCTCGGGTGATGGTTCTAAACAGTGCTGGTCGCCTATGCTGATCTCCTGCTGATAAACTCTTCTACTCCCAAATTTCTGATTGGTTGCAAAAAGCAACATCCCAGGTGAAACAGAACTTCCATTTTAGTAAATGTCCCCCTAATTCTCATTTACTTATACCCCTCAGTGTCACAGACTATGCTAAATAAATTACAGAACTTGATTGGAAGATTTGGGCAACTTCCCCACTTTAGCTCTCTCCAAGGCTTGACACCCCCCCCCCCACCACCCACATACAGCGACCTTTGCAATGTTACATACTGTATATAAAATTAATTAATAAGTTAATAACACATTTATTTCTGCTGCCTCTGAGGCTTAGGGCACGGGGTTAAGTGAGAACCGTAACCGGACCAGTCCCTGGAATGCCGGACATTAAACGCTGCAGTCCCCCTCCCGGACACAACACGCCAGGGCCGCCAAGAGAGATCCTGGGTCCTGGTACAACAACTTCATGGGGCCCAACAGACGGAGCTCCCCGCACACTCTGCGGACCCTTGTTACGCCACTGCTTCCAAGGTGGATACAAGGACAAAAATGTACACAGTAATGCCGATTACACATGTCACACACCCAATACATATTATACCACATGCCATAATGCTCATTACACGTTATGCCACACCGTAGTGGCCAGTACACATTATAGTATACACTGTAATACCTATTACATATGTTACCACATGCCATAATGCCCATTACACATTATTCCACACACCGTAATGCTCATTGCATATTATGCCACACACTGTCATGTCTATTACATATAATACCACACATATTATGCCACCAAATAATAAGCCTGTGTTTCCCAGGTAAACTGTACCTGCTCCCCTCCCCTCTCACCACCCCTGCAACATGCTCCGGAATAACAGAGATTGATGAATATTGCCTCTCCAGTCCGGTGTTTTGGGGTCCTTTCCGGTTCCAGTTTTTACCAATACCCCGCAGCACCGCAATGATCGGGGCGAAGGCACTATGCAAGCAGCATCTCTGCTCATTATGCCTCATGCCCAGTAGTAGATTTACCACAAGGCAATACAAGCGGATGATTGGGGGGCCAACAACTGGTATATTTAACGGAGGGAACTTTTTCCTTGAGCTGTATTGAGAGCTGTCCTGCACAATCCTGATCATTTTTAGAACAAATTAAGCTAGTTTCTCTTATTTTGGGGTGTAAATGATTATGCGTGTCTGATCTCCAGACAGGGGACGGTGCTATTCAATTGGAATTGTCACACTGATCGCTCCCTGCAGTACCAGGCTTTCCTCAACCAAAGCACTGGCCGCAATTTGGGCACCTGAATGGGTCACATTCATTTCTGCTCACCAGCTCGGGAGAAAATGCTGGCACCGGTAGCTGTCTCCACCCGGGGAGCAGTAGCGGTGGCCTGGGGAATGAGGGGGAGGAATTTGGGGTTTTTGGACTGTGTGAGGAAGAGGGTCCACAAATCAGCGGCTTGCTTAGGGTCCCATGAGGTATAAATCTGCCTCTGACCACACGCTCTAGAGGAACGTCAGCGAAGATTACTGTACAGAAGGAGCCGTTCTCATTCATCCTGACAGCGTGCCGTATCTTCCAGCCTCGGTGCACCGCTGCCGAGAATGGGACGTGCGTGCATGTGAGACACTCGCACACCCCATTTGTTGCAACGCACACCCCATTTGTGGCAATGGCGCAGAGGCGGTAAGACGTGCATGCTGCTGGGATGAATGAACACAGATCCATCTGTACCCACCGTATTAAAGGACCCATTTATCAATGGTACACTATTGTATACCATTCCGGGTATGGGTAAAAACCAGACCAGGACAAGACCCCCGGACCGGACATCAAAATCTGCAGTCAGGAGCTTGTAAGGGTTTGCTGTCCGGGGGGGCTGCCTGTGGCACCTGCCACCAGAGAGAGGAGGAGGGGGAGAATAAAGCCTCCCTGTATGGTCCGGGCATGTAACAAAAACCGGGCGGGCCTGACCACACGGGGTGGCTGTAATCTCCCCTTCCCCATGTCCCTGGTGATAGCTATCACAGGGACCCCCCCCCCAGACAAGACACCCCCCGGACCGGACACCCCCGGACGGGACACCCCCGGACTGGACACTACAAGCTCTGGACTGCAGATTTTGATGTCCGGTCCGGCGGTCCGGGGTTTAGTCCGGGTCCGGTTTTTACATATGTGGATAGTAAAGAATAAAAAAAAGTTTTAAAAAAGAAAAAAATCCCCCAAAACACGTCGCAATTTTTATGTCGACCATAGTTATGTTGACCTTTCGCTTGCGTAGAAGCCGGGAGTTTGCGCAGGTGTAGTACCATCACCGCTACTGCGCATGCGCCTGTCAGTTACACTGCGTAGATGACGGGAACCGGCCGGTGCTGGGGACCTGGCAGCTGGGCATAGGCCCTAATTCAGGTTGGCTCATTAAACTCATAACATCGCAGCTTACCGAGCACCGGAAACGCCGTCCGCGGCTTGCGCATGTGCAGACCCCCAAACATCGCTGAATTCACCCCGTTCTGAGTGATGATGATTTAGGCCCATCACCCCTATGCCCCCTGCCCGCAGTGGTGGGTGCGAGCGCCCGGTGAACACCCTCTTCGCCATGGCCGCTCGCACCCGTTGCATGCAAGCGTATGAACTAGAATAACCGCCATTGTCTGCCAGCCATCCGAATACCCTACAGCCCAGCACTGCAGCACCACGGACAGCAGCCCTGTAATGTGGATTGCTGCAGTCGATCATTTCTCACTTGACTATTCTCAGTGGGGAGAGTTGTGTGGGAGATGACAAGAGCTCAGTCAGCCGCTTTCTCCTCCATTTGTCTGTTTTCCCTCTTGGACTGTTATAAGTCACTCTGCCGCTGTACATGTCAGGCTGATCAATGCCCCGGCTTTTAGAAAACCTTAAATAGCCAACGCTCCTGCACTGGAAATATTTATTGGGCATTTTCTTTCCAGTATCACAGCGCGAGTGTTGCACTTCAGAGTTATGAGGGAACCGGAATAAAAGAAACGGTTTTGGAAAGGTAAAAAGTTGTTTTGATGGCTCAAGAAGAAAAAAGCGGAGAGGAAGATAATGCGGAACATGAACGCCGCGCGGTCGCTGCGCAGGTTACGCGGTCCTCGGAGCACACGCAGTAAACGCACTTCATTCAAATCCGTCTCTAAGCCAGTTATCCCGAGATACTTTTTCAAGTGGTCGCGTCATGATTGCAACTAGCCACGCCCCTTTTCTGGCAGCCTATGTACCCATACAATCTTATGGCATCGCAGTCACGTGTTCCGCATTTACTTGTGGTTGACGCTCAATAAATAGGATTAGGTCGACAATGGGAAGGTTGACATGTGCTTTTTACTTTCTGTGTGTGCCGACAGGCGGTATTTCATGCCCTATCATCCAATAAGGCTTGGAGGGAGAATAGAATAGTGCGCCGATCTGGTGTCGATGTCAACATGAGTGGAAAAAAGTGAAAAACTCACGTCAACTATTTCGCTATTGACCTTCCCATTGTCGACCTAATGCTTGTCTCGACATTTTGACTCAGTCGACCTTAGCCATGTCAACCTTTTTCATGTGTCAACCTTCTGTGGTCGATCCAATACATGTCAACCTTAATTTGGTCGACCCAATGACCCGTACTCTCCACAGCATAATCCTAACCTTCATTCCTACAGCCTAATCCTACTAACATTTAGAGATTGTCAACATTTCACTTGTCGACATTCCCGAGAATGTCGCTGCATCTGTCGACATTTAAACTATATTGAATATATCATGAATGTCGACCGAGTCATGGTCTACATCCGTTGTCTTCATTTCATGTCTAGCGGAGGGAAAAATCTATACCGTGCGACTACACGCTATGCCGACGCT
The DNA here is from genome assembly GCF_055691185.1 of Crinia signifera. Classification (NCBI taxonomy): domain Eukaryota; kingdom Metazoa; phylum Chordata; class Amphibia; order Anura; family Myobatrachidae; genus Crinia; species Crinia signifera. Next base: position 285,122,891 of record NC_139222.1, on the reverse strand, counting down.
ACAGCCGGTGCACATTTTCTGCATGATGTTGTTCAATCAAATGACTAAACGTTTGACAGAGTCTTCACTTCCACCCTGCAATCACATTGTTGCTGGTGTATGTTACAAGGATCTGTCATGTAATAAGAGGGGGTGGTGGGGCGCCTGGGGACCTGGAAATAGCTGCTAGTTACAGGCAGATACATTTATCTTGTCTGCTCAAGCAAGAACCATACACTGATTTCTCCAGCTTAGATTTCTAAGTACAACAGCGGCAGCTAAAATACCAACTGGGAAGGGCAAAGAGCGGCGCTCTCCGGGGGGACCGCCATGTGACAAATCCCAGAGACTGTAACTGAAACCAGATGGTTGTATTTGCCTGTCAGGACCCATGACCCGATGTCTACTGAGAGCGGTCTGCATAGAAAGCCTAAGGACAGAGCGAACAGCTGGATGGGGGTGACACCGCTAAGTGCTTAATGTACAGAAAGGACGGCAATAATAAGTATTAATTATATGTATCATATGGACAAGTTCATGTCCTGTACTCAGCTGCACTGGAAAAAGGAAAAAAAGATTTTAAGACAGGCATGTCCAAACTGCGGCTCTCCAGCTGTTGTGAAACTACAAGTCCCATCATGCCTTGCCACGGCTTTGCTATTAGGGAATGCTAAAAGTATGGCAAGGGATTCGCCATAAAATGCATCTTCGTCATTTACAAAACATGGTAGAGTTTGCTCAGATACGAATGAAGATGACAGTAGATAAACCATCGGCCGAACACGGCGGAACTTTACATAGGCACCAACTAAATTTACCAACATTCGTTTCAGCAAACTCTGCCGTGAATTAAACTAAAAATGCAGCGCTTCTCAGGGCCTGATTCAGGTCTGCTCGCTAAGCGGCGATATGTCACTGCTTAATGAGTGGTTAAACGCCACCCGCCCCGACCTGAATTAGACTCTTTGTTTGAAAGTTAAAGAAAAGGTTAACTTAAAAATTTCTGTTGTGAACCACTTATGTCCACCTTCTGACCATGTCGACATTATAACCATGCCAACCTATTGCACGTCAACCTTTTTCATGTCGACCGTTTGACCATGTCAACCTTTTTGCTGTGGACCTACTAAGGCAGATGCAACTAGAGAAAGAGAGGCAGACATGAATCAGGCCCCACAGTAATATCCCTTTTATTCTAGTAATTATTTAATTGTATACATGACGAGCCATCAGAATGGATTATCCCCGTGGAGATTGCAGGTATTGATCCGTGTATATATATATATATATATATATATATATATATATATATATATATATATATATATATATATTTTCCCAATGGTGTTCCCAGTATGTTCTGTAGCAGCAGAACACTGGTATTATCAGCACACTGTAGACAGTTTGTAATTATTAATAATAACAGTATGTTTAAACCTTTAATAATCTTTCAACTAGTGCGCCAACAAAAAGACAATCTATCTCTCCTTTCGTGTTGTACTATACCCCTTGTCTTTGGCAGCACCCCCAAACCTATAATTGGACAGAGAAATATAAAACCTTACTTGGGGATCCTTTTTGAGTACGCTGAGCACCAACCTGTGCAGAGGTCCCCCAGCACCCCCCCCCCCCTATTTCCCCTTTTCCTTGTTATAGTGCATCATTGAAATATGTGTATGTGTATGTGCGTGCGTGCGTGCGACATCCAGAACACTTTCCTCCCCGGCCAGCTCTGAGAAATATTTATAGCAATCAATTTAAACCTGTCAGCAGAATTCCCATCGATTCAGTAGGTGCAGATGGTTTGGGCCGAAAAGATGAGGATCGGGCTCCTAGAAGCTGGACCCCCCTCATCTGCACTATATAAAGCTGAAATTTGGGCATTACCTCCAGGCATGGTCCAAAGCACCGAGTGGGGCCCTCCTGGACCATAGCAGTGCAGAACAGTGCTATCCGCATAGACCTCCAGTATCTTCCAGGAAAGCGCAGAGCGTATAGCACTACCTGGGAGGGCCAGATTCCAGGATCGCTTGCGTGTCTGCGAGCATGTAGCTCCTGGCAATGAGAATATAATCCCTGGCAACAAGCATGAAATCCTTTCCAATTAGCATGTAACCCCATGTAATGAGCAATTTAACAACTGGCAATGAGAATGTAACCCCTGGAAATGAGCATGTAAACCCTTTGAAAAAGCAAGAAACCCCAGGCAACAAGCAATAAACTCCTGGCAACAAGCATGTAACCCCTAGCAATGAGCAAGAAGCTCCTGGCAACAAGCATGTAACCCCTAGCAATGAGCAAGAAGCTCCTGGCAACAAGCATGTAACCCCTAGCAATGAGCAAGAAACTCCTGGCAACACGCATGTAACCCCTAGCAATGAGCAAGAAGCTCCTGGCAACAAGCAAGTAACCCCTAGCAATGAGCAAGAAGCTCCTGGCAACAAGCATGTAACCCCTAGCAATGAGAGAAAAAAAACCCTGGCAACAAGCAAGAAACCCCTGGCAACGAGCAAGAAACTCCTGACAATGAGAATGTAACCCCTGGCAACAAGCATAAAATCCCTGGCAATGAGCAAGAAGCCCCTGGCAATGAGCAAGAAACACCTGACAATGAGCAAGAAACTTGTGGCAACAAGCATGAAACCTCTGGCAGTGAGTATGTAATCCCTGACAACGAACATGTAAACCCTCACAAAAAGCAAGAAACCCTTGACAATGAGCAAGAAACCCCTAGCAAAGAGAATGTATCCCTGGCAACGAACATGAAATCAATCCCTGGCAATGAACATGTAACCCCTGCTGTCAACAAGCATAAAACCCCTGGCAATGAGCAAGAGACCCCTGGCAATGAACACCATAGCAACAAGCAAGGAACTCCTGGCAACAAGTATGAAGCCCCTGGCAATGAGCATGTTTGAGGGGTGTCTCAGAAACTTTTTTGGCAAGAAGGTCCAAAATTCCTAGTTATAGTTATAGAACCATAAATTCCATACAGGGCCAACAAATCAAATGATTCTCAGTGAAATAAAATATTAGGAGCCTCAAGCTGTCTGGGCCCACAAAGATATAAGTCTTAGCAATATACTGGGATTTTCTCATTTAGAAATACTCAGATGGATCCAAGGAGGAATATGTCACTGTAACTGTACGGCTGAACCAAAGGTCACCTCTACCGGACGACGTGCATCACACAATAACACACAGGTTGCGTATCACGGAGAGTTTATTTATACTTATATAATATTTATGTCTATTATTTATATAAATACATTGATTATTCATTTATATGTAATTGCTTATTAATGTTGCAGCCCATGATCTATAACCATTATGATAAATCAGATCTTTAATTATCCGGCGTATGACTCCGATGTGGAATTATTTCTTGTTGCGCCATAGATCCGTCGGCTGCATGTGCTACAACACTCACCACGGAATTGTCCCCAATACCGTCTCTTTATTATACTCTAAATGAATATTAACTGTTATGACAAACCGCCTTCACGCAGGGAAGTAAATGCAATTAAGACCCACGGGAATTCTCTGCGAAATTGCATAATCCATAGCTGGGTGCTAAACCTGCCTGAAATTATTTTTAATTGCACGCTATCGCATTTTCTTTCAATTACAGTCTTATTTATCATGCTGTAATATTTATAGTCTTTCTTTCTAATGCAGTTTTATTGGAGTGCGGTTTAAAGAACTACAAATCAATACAGAGGGAGAGATTCGCCGCGCTCGGCTGTGCTATTTCTGGTTAATAGGGTTTACCGAGCGAGACCACTAGCACTTCGTTACGCTTGGCGATCACCCGCTGCCGTAATTATTAAGTGAATCCTGTCACAGTTCAAGCAGAGCCTCGTGTTGTGTGCGTTCCGCTATAGATCCTGGAGGTCAGGCTGAGACAACTACAGCAATATCCAGCCAATGGGTGTATTAATATTTTCTCATTTTTCCTCCTCTGAAATGCAGTAAGAATCGAGTCGTTTGTCCAGTCCACGTTCCCATGGGATATAAGACATGGTCGCTGGATTCTCTGTAACTGCCGCTTTGTAAATGCCTTGTTTGAACGTCACCTGGCGGGATGTCACGGAACTATAAGTCCTGACAAAGAGCGCACTTAGACTTCTTTATGTGGGCCCCAATGTAATGCAAGAAGGTGGTATTTGAAGTAGGGATGAGAGAACATTTGCTAACTGTCACCGGTGGAATTCCGTGTCCAAGCTGCGCCACGCAGCGGAATAAACTGAAGGATATCCAACTCATTTCATAGTCACTAGACTTCCAATATATACATGGTCGGGGTGTGGATTAGCTCATAGACAATATCAATGGGTCGACACCAAAAGGTTGACATGCACTAAGTCAATACTGACAAAAGGTCGACATGGCATGAAGTGTCAGTATCAACACATGAGCACGTGGGCTGTATATTATTGTACCACGTAACCCTCGCTGGTAGAGTAGATGGATGGGGTCTAGAAGGACCATGTTATCGTCGACCACGCTGAATCGAACCTGTCTAGTTAGACACCTTTGCTGTTAAATGTCTGTTCAGAGCAGAGGGTCAGAGTTGCCAATGCCAGTTAGTGGCTGGGCAATAGGCTTGGGGTGTGGGACTGATTAATCTAGGGACCTCTGGAGCCTTGCACCTATCTGTGAAGCCTGTTTGTTGCCTGCTGGATATCCTGCCATGCTGTAATCTGTAAATTGCCAAGCTGTCAGACCTGTCTGCTGTCTGCCTGCTACCAATAAAGGAAACAACTTCTGTTTATCCAGTGTACAGTATGTGATCCTTGTCACAATATACAATCTTTTTAGCAAAGTTTTGATCCCTATTGTGCTTTAAATGAAAGCACTTTATTGCAATGTCTTTAGAAGACAAAAACCGAAGTCAAACCCCTGAAACGCGTTGTCCCTGTAGCAGAGCAGAGGTGCAGGTAAACAATGCCGGTGCTGTGGGGGCTCTGAATTTACACTAGTGAGAAGCAATTGCCAGATGAAGAAGACAGTAATTGCCACAATTGCCTCCCTTATCCTCGTTAGATTGACGGCCACATTGTCTGGAAGGAAGGGGATCATTTTTCAGGTTGTGAGACCGGGGGCAGAAGCTGTGATAATGGAGACTAAAGTGCAGCCAATGAAGTAAGAGATAAAAATAAAACAAATGTATAAACATGGAAACATTATCCAAGTGTTCTATTGTCGCGCAGGGCACCGCTGGTTCCGTAATTGTAACGGAGATCCTTCACAGAGCCACCTAGGAGCGGCCTAGAAAACGTGTCCTTAAAAACAAGAACTTAGGCAAGACGCTACAAGAGGCCAGAAATCACACTATGGGGCAGATGTATTCAGCCTGGTGAAGAGATAAACTGGGAGGTGATAAGGTGAGCCAATCAGCTATGTTTGAAAAATTACAGTTAGGAGTCGATTAGCTTGTACAGATGGAGGCACGGCATCTATGCGGCCTTCGTGTTGCAGCGACCCGCCTTGCTCGCTTATCCCCATAGTCCATTATCAATTACATAATGAGACGCATGTTTATGCAATAGTATTTTCTGAGAATAATGTCTATTTAACATACTGAACAGTAAAGTAAAGTATTTATTGCGCTACAATGCATTTCAATGGACACTTCACACACACACACAATGCAGATTCTTTCGCTATAGCTTTGAATTACACACCTGACACATCCTTAGTGGTGATTTTAAAAAGCATCTGGTGGATGATCGCTGGTATTGCACTCATCCGGTAATGTTGTACATGATGCTGTGCGACATTGCGCTGCCGTGGTGCTAGGGACAAACACCATAGGCAGGCTAGATGATGGAGGCTTCATCTGAACATTATCACCTTCCCCTTTATCTTTTCACCAGGCTTAATACATCTGCCCCATTAAGTGATAGGGTAGTATTCAATGCCGCTCGCCGCGGCCGGCGAGGGGGTTAAACAGCGAGGATCGCAGAAAACCAGCGATCCTCGCTGTTTAACCCCCTCGTCGGCTGCTCGCCCTATGGCGAGGATTCCCCCAAACAGCGAGACCTGCAGCTAATGCAGCAAACCTGCTGTATATAGCCGCGAGTCTCGCTGCTTCTGCAGCCATATACGCCGATTCCCGCACGCTCAAAAAACGGAGCAATAACAACCACATGAATTATATCCCACGGGAGACCTCCAATGGACGCTGCCCAGCATTGGACAGGATGCTCATTAGAGACGGGTGAGACTCCACACATCCCACATAGCCTAGAAGTCACCGATCCCATGTCTTTTTGCCCGGTCGCAGGTACATTTTTGGACAATAAAAACGCCATCCACAGTTTTTATTAGTCGCAACGGCATTGGGGATAATAGGATATTCCCCACATTCTTAGAAGTTTACATATACCAGGGCTGTCAGCTAGGTCCGCATATGCACCAGTGATCAAGTACTTAAATTGCGGTCATTTTACAATTGGAGTTTCATGAGTGATGGGGGGGTGGCATCGACGAGTTGGAGATGAACAGACGAGGATGGACCATGGACAATGCTGTGTTTTCAGGGGGAGAGGGCTGCAGCGACTGCATCACATTACCGCAGCCACTGCAAGCCCAAACATGGCCGGCCTGCTTCTGGCTTTACAGCCGTACTGCGCAGCCAGTGACCTGCTTCTTTTGTGCACAATAGCGATGTGCCCGGCCTGCGGGGTGGCAATGCCCTGTGCTGGATGGCACCCAACAAAATACCGGCGCGGGTTGTAGTTTTTAGAGAATTCAAATTAGGTCCACAATACAAAAATCACCTGGGAGTGCAGGACCCATCAGCAATAACAGCGGAAGGAACCATCCCACCGTCCCTGATATAAACCGCATGTCTGCTGTTTATCACACACCCCCTCACCCCCCTCCCAAACCGCAATACGCAGCAATACTAATGATAGTTACCACCGTGGTTCGCTAAATAGTCTCCCATTGGCCGAATGTCATAGTTATATGAGGTGAACATTTTGCAGGACAGCTTTGCACATTTCTGCCCACTACCCAGGATCCTCTCTTGCACAGAGACGACCACACAATTAGCAATGCACTGACGTGGTACAATGTGCAGATAATACTGCGACGGCTTCCGCCATCATTACACCCACGGGACAAGAAGCTGCGGAACAGACAGAAGGTCACGGCTCATTCCGGGAACGCAGCCACATCTGTATTCTGCTGTCTGGGCCTGACATGTCTACTAAGCTGTCATCTCTCATTGTTCCCAGGGAGCGCCATTACGGGAAGTGCTGCACAGCCGGTGCCCAGGGTGAGGGCTGCATGGCACATGAGCAGCATTGCAGATGGCGTTTAGGAACAGATGAATACGTCCCAAATTGTATATGAGAAATGCGCACCTCTATATTTATTTATTATTTAATAACAGTTTCTTATATACTGTAGCACACACATATTCCGCAGCGCTTTACAGAGAATATCACTATATATATAGTATATATCACAACTCCTTACCAGGGTTGGGAAAAAAAAAAAAAAAAGGAAGTTTATCCATTATGAATTGTTTTTGCATTAATGCACATGTTCTCAAATTCGATCCTTACGACCCCACACACTGCATGTGTTACAGGTCTCCTCACAGAATCAAGTGAAATAATTAGTTCCAACTGTGGATATGTGTCAGTCAGTGAGTAATGAGTGCACCTGTTGGGTGACCTGGAAAACATGCACTGTGTGTGGTCCTGAGGACCGAGTTTGCGAACCACTGCATTAATGTTTTAATGCTGAGTCCTGATTATAGTATTAATACTGTGCTGCATTGCAATGTATTAGAAACCTTACACAACTATTTACTGTATTAATGTTTCCTATCATTTACAGTCTAAAGTTATTAGGCTTTAATAGGGTTGGGGGGGGGGGGGGGCAGAGGGAAGGCAAGTATACTGTCGGCAAACCAGCATCAGTATCCTGACCGTCGATTATCCGTATGTTTATTTTTATCTTCTCTCAATAAAACCAATTTTTTTACCGCTCATTACTCCTATTATATCTGAATATATACAGTATACACTGTACTTTACACATAGACTAAACTTATTAAAACAAAAGTGCACTCAGAGACGCAGAACCCAAGGTTTTGAATTCCTCCCAACTTCCCATGATGGACCAGCGGGAAATTTGGGGGCTTGGTCTCATGGCTAGTGGGGGTGGCCTACAACTCACGACACTCACGTGAGCCCACGGCCCAGTTTTGCCGCTGCTGCCCCTCTGCCTGCAGGACAGTTGGGAGGGATGGTAGCACTTAGCACTAGCAGCTCACAATCTGTGGAAACTCAGAAATGAAGACACTATGGGAGAATGATTTGCCAGGAGCCAGGATGCCGGTGGTCCCAATCCTGACAGCGGGGTCCTAGATGCCGGAATGCTGAAAGGGGGAGCGCAACGGGACCACTTGTAGGCTCTCTGAGCTCACCAAGTTGCTATCACAGTAGCTGACTTCCCTCGCCAAAAGGTCCTATTGCACCCTCTTTGGGGGAATAGAACCTCCTAAAGAGTTAGATTTGGGTGGGGTGTGTTATAACTGAAATCTAAATTGCAGTGTAAAAATAAAGCTGCCGAACATGTGTGGGCTACATGCAAAAGCAGCCAGTATTTATCCTGCACAGAAACAATATAAATGTACAGTATTTGCTGCCCTTACATTGCAACATGGTTTGTCCCAGACACAAAATGACTTATTTGCTCTACTGAATCCGGCCTACAGAATACACGTTTATTAAATTCCCCCTCATATTTTATTTTTCGTACATCCATAGAGGAAATACGTGTGACCACCAGGCTCTAATACATCAAATATAAAAAAAGGAAACTTGCTACAATATTTTATTACAAATAGCTACATACAGCATATAAACCGCAGAAAGTTTCATCCTATCTCTGTCTGAATGGGAAACAATTCCTAAATTTAGTGGAAGCCGGGTCATAAAACTCTCATAAAATTCACCTCTTACTAAACACTCAGTAAATCTCCCCCAGCGAGACATAAGCTTTATGGTTTCCAAATAACCGTGGACAAATTAGGAGCAATAATTCTGGCCAGAATGGGCAGCTCTGCAAACATGTCTTCCCAGCGCAGCTTCTTCCGAGCGGGTGTAGAATGGTGAAATATACCGACGCCGCGCCGCGCTTTCCTTCCTCTATAACACATATTTCCCTGTCAGCTGATCTCTTCATTCCTTTCATTTTCTGTTTATTTCCATTATCATTATAGCTTGCTGCATGTCCGCAGTAGCGTCTCCCTTTACTTCTTATTTGTCTGCAGTTTGCATCTATGCATTATCATTGTATTTCTTTGCAAACGCCCATTATGGAGGGTTGTGCTGAACAGCGGATTACCTAGGCAAGCCCAAAGGGCGGAACTCTCTGAGCCAATCAGATCTGCTCAGTTTGGGCCAAATTCGCTCCCCTGGGCCGATGTTTGGGGTTTGTGCATGCGCGAATATGCGCATAAAAAACTATTTGGTTATGCTCAGCCATCGAAGGAGGAGAACCATCGGGGTCTCCTCCATCGATGGCAAAACTATTCTACATCATCATGAACCATCATCGATGGTCATACCAAGCTGGAAGCAGGAAACTACTCGTGGACAGTGACCACTTAAAACACTAATTTGAGAAAATAGCCCATCAGTCCTAAACACACTGCTCCCAGCAGACACGTCCCTTGTACTTGCTGAATACAGACAGAGATAACAATAACAAGTGTGACTGTAGCCTGGCATATAGGGAGAAATAGAATGTCACTTAGGGGGGTATTTTGGTTCACTCTTTCTGACAACATCCTTCTTAGATGGACAAAACCATGTGCACTGCAGGTGGGGCAGATGTAACTTGTGCAGAGAGAGTTAGATTTGGGTGGGGTTTTACTTTAAAGTGAGATCTATATTGCAGTGTAAAAATAAAGCAGCCAGTATTTTCCCTGCACAGAAACAAAATAACTCACCCAAATCTAATTCTATCTGCACCTGTTACATCTGCCCCACCTGCAGTGCACATGGTTGTGTCCATCTAAGAAGGATTTTGTCAGAAAGAGTGAACTAGAATAATCCCCTTAATGTGGGACTGAAACAAGAAGTTATCTTCCCGACAACTGTGATGTGATTTCTCCTGACCCAGATTTGGGTATATTCAATGTAATTTCGGGTCCCTATCAGTGACGGCAGCACTAGAGACTCTGATCATGGGGGAGATGCTATTGAAAATTGATAGAATGGGGAGTGATAAGATATCAACCAATCAGCTCCCAACTGTCATTTTTTAAACCCATACTGTAAGATGGAAATTAGCATCTGATTGGCATTATCACTCTCTATTTTATCACTTTTCAAGCATAGTACATCTGGCCCACTGTCTATCTCCACATATTGATAGCAGTTTTGCTTCCTAGTAATCACACCACTGGCGTACTGTATGTCAGTGGTGTAGTTATAATAATAATCATAACAATAATCATAATATACAAGTTTGCATATGGAGGAGAGACAAGAGAATGTTGTGTGTCACTAATGAATGCTGATGGAATATGTGCCATATGGGCAGTACGGACGGTGTAATGGTTACATTACTGCCTCACAGCGCTGAGGTCATGGGTTATATATATATACAGGGCAGTACGGACGGTGTAATGGTTACATTACTGCCTCACAGCGCTGAGGTCATGGGTTATATATATATACAGGGCAGTACGGACGGTGTAATGGTTACATTACTGCCTCACAGCGCTGAGGTCATGGGTTATATATATATACAGGGCAGTACGGACGGTGTAATGGTTACATTACTGCCTCACAGCACTGAGGTCATGGGTTATATATATATACAGGGCAGTACGGACGGTGTAATGGTTACATTACTGCCTCACAGCACTGAGATCATGGGTTCTATCCCCACCATGTGTTATATATACAGGGCAGTACGGACGGTGTAATGGTTACATTACTGCCTCACAGCACTGAGGTCATGGGTTATATATATACAGGGCACTACGGACGGTGTAATGGTTACATTACTGCCTCACAGCACTGAGATCATGGGTTCTATCCCCACCATGTGTTATATATACAGGGCAGTACGGACGGTGTAATGGTTACATTACTGCCTCACAGCACTGAGGTCATGGGTTCTATCCCCACCATGTGTTATATATACGGGGCAGTACGGATGGTGTAATGGTTACATTACTGCCTCACAGCACTGAGGTCATGGGTTCTATCCCCACCATGTGTTATATATACGGGACAGTACGGACGGTGTAATGGTTACATTACTGCCTCACAGCGCTGAGGTCATGGGTTATATATATATACAGGGCAGTACGGACGGTGTAATGGTTACATTACTGCCTCACAGCACTGAGGTCATGGGTTATATATATACAGGGCACTACGGACGGTGTAATGGTTACATTACTGCCTCACAGCACTGAGATCATGGGTTCTATCCCCACCATGTGTTATATATACAGGGCAGTACGGACGGTGTAATGGTTACATTACTGCCTCACAGCGCTGAGGTCATGGGTTATATATATACAGGGCAGTACGGACGGTGTAATGGTTACATTACTGCCTCACAGCACTGAGGTCATGGGTTATATATATACAGGGCACTACGGACGGTGTAATGGTTACATTACTGCCTCACAGCACTAAGATCATGGGTTCTATCCCCACCATGTGTTATATATACAGGGCAGTACGGACGGTGTAATGGTTACATTACTGCCTCACAGCACTGAGGTCATGGGTTCTATCCCCACCATGTGTTATATATACGGGGCAGTACGGATGGTGTAATGGTTAGCATTACTGCCTCAGAGCGCTGAGGTCATGGGTTCTATCCCCACCATGTGTTATATATACAGGGCAGTATGGATGGTGTAATGGTTACATTACTGCCTCACAGCGCTGAGGTCATGGGTTCTATCCCCACCATGTGTTATATATACAGGGCAGTACGGACGGTGTAATGGTTACATTACTGCCTCACAGCACTGAGTGTTATATATACGGGGCAGTACGGATGGTGTAATGGTTACATTACTGCCTCACAGCACTGAGGTCATGGGTTCTATCCCCACCATGTGTTATATATATGGGGCAGTATGGACGGTGTAAAGGTTAGTATTACTGCCTCACAGCGCTGAGGTCATGGGTTCTATTCCCACCATGTGTTATATATACGGGGCAGTACGGACGGTGTAATGGTTACATTACTGCCTCACAGTGCTGAGGTCATGGGTTCTATCCCCACCATGTGTTATATATACGGGCAGTACGGATGGTGTAATGGTTACATTACTGCCTCACAGCGCTGAGGTCATGGGTTCTATCCCCACCATGTGTTATATATACGGGCAGTACGGATGGTGTAATGGTTACATTACTGCCTCACAGCGCTGAGGTCATGGGTTCTATCCCCACCATGTGTTATATATACGGGCAGTACGGATGGTGTAATGGTTACATTACTGCCTCACAGCGCTGAGGTCATGGGTTCTATCCCCACCATGTGTTATATATACGGGGCAGTACGGATGGTGTAATGGTTAGCATTACTGCCTCACAGCACTGAGGTCATGGGTTCTATCCCCACCATGTGTTATATATACGGGGCAGTACGGATGGTGTTATGGTTAGCATTACTGCCTCACAGCGCTGAGGTCATGGTTCTATCCCCACCATGTGTTATATATACGGGGCAGTACGGATGGTGTAATGGTTAGCATTACTGCCTCACAGCACTGAGGTCATGGGTTCTATCCCCACCATGTGTTATATATACGGGGCAGTACGGATGGTGTTATGGTTAGCATTACTGCCTCACAGCACTGAGGTCATGGATTCTATCCCCACCATGTGTTATATATACGGGGCAGTACGGATGGTGTAATGGTTACATTACTGCCTCACAGTGCTGAGGTCATGGGTTCTATCCCCACCATGTGTTATATATACGGGGCAGTACGGACGATGTAATGGTTAGCATTACTGCCTCACAGTGCTGAGGTCATGGGTTCTATTCCCACCATGTGTTATATATATGGGGCAGTACGGATAGTGTAATGGTTAGCATTACTGCCTCACAGTGCTGAGGTCATGGGTTCTATCCCCACCATGTGTTATATATATGGGGCAGTACGGATGGTGTAATGGTTAGCATTACTGCCTCACAGCACTGAGGTCATGGGTTCTATCCCCACCATGTGTTATATATACGGGGCAGTACGGATGGTGTTATGGTTAGCATTACTGCCTCACAGCGCTGAGGTCATGGTTCTATCCCCACCATGTGTTATATATACGGGGCAGTACGGATGGTGTAATGGTTAGCATTACTGCCTCACAGCACTGAGGTCATGGGTTCTATTCCCCACCATGTGTTATATTTGCAGGGCAGTACGGACAGTGTAATGGTTAGCATTACTGCCTCACAGCGCTGAGGTCATGGGTTCTATCCCCACCATGTGTTATATATATGGGGCAGTACGGATGGTGTTATGGTTAGCATTACTGCCTCACAGCACTGAGGTCATGGGTTCTATCCCCACCATGTGTTATATATACGGGGCAGTACGGATGGTGTTATGGTTAGCATTACTGCCTCACAGCACTGAGGTCATGGGTTCTATCCCCACCATGTGTTATATATACGGGGCAGTACGGATGGTGTAATGGTTAGCATTACTGCCTCACAGCACTGAGGTCATGGGTTCTATCCCCACCATGTGTTATATATACGGGGCAGTACGGATGGTGTAATGGTTAGCATTACTGCCTCACAGCGCTGAGGTCATGGGTTCTATCCCCACCATGTGTTATATATACGGGGCAGGACGGATGGTGTAATGGTTAGCATTACTGCCTCACAGCGCTGAGGTCATGGGTTCTATCCCCACCATGTGTTATATATACGGGGCAGGACGGATGGTGTAATGGTTAGCATTACTGCCTCACAGCACTGAGGTCATGGGTTCTATCCCCACCATGTGTTATATATACGGGGCAGTACGGATGGTGTAATGGTTAGCATTACTGCCTCACAGCACTGAGGTCATGGGTTCTATTCCCACCATGTGTTATATATACGGGGCAGTACGGATGGTGTTATGGTTAGCATTACTGCCTCACAGCGCTGAGGTCATGGTTCTATCCCCACCATGTGTTATATATACGGGGCAGTACGGATGGTGTAATGGTTAGCATTACTGCCTCACAGCACTGAGGTCATGGGTTCTATTCCCCACCATGTGTTATATTTGCAGGGCAGTACGGACAGTGTAATGGTTAGCATTACTGCCTCACAGCGCTGAGGTCATGGGTTCTATCCCCACCATGTGTTATATATATGGGGCAGTACGGATGGTGTTATGGTTAGCATTACTGCCTCACAGCACTGAGGTCATGGGTTCTATCCCCACCATGTGTTATATATACGGGGCAGTACGGATGGTGTTATGGTTAGCATTACTGCCTCACAGCACTGAGGTCATGGGTTCTATCCCCACCATGTGTTATATTTACGGGGCAGTACGGATGGTGTAATGGTTAGCATTACTGCCTCACAGCACTGAGGTCATGGGTTCTATCCCCACCATGTGTTATATATACGGGGCAGTATGGATGGTGTAATGGTTAGCATTACTGCCTCACAGCGCTGAGGTCATGGGTTCTATCCCCACCATGTGTTATATATACGGGGCAGGACGGATGGTGTAATAGTTAGCATTACTGCCTCACAGCGCTGAGGTCATGGGTTCTATCTCCACCATGTGTTATATATACAGGGCAGTACAGACGGTGTAATGGTTAGCATTGCTGCCTCACAGCACTGAGGTCATGGGTTCTATCCCCACCATGTGTTATATATACAGGGCAGTACGGATGGTGTAATGGTTAGCATTACTGCCTCACAGCACTAAGGTCATGGGTTCTATCCCCACCATGTGTTATATATATACGGGGCAGTACGGAAAGTGTAATGGTTAGCATTACTGCCTCACAGTGCTGAGGTCATGGGTTCTATTACCACCATGTGTTATATATACGGGGCAGTACAGACGGTGTAATGGTTACATTACTGCCTCACAGCACTGAGGTCATGGGTTCTATTCCCACCATGTGTTATATATATATATATATATATATATATATATATATATATATATATATATATACGGGCAGTACGGATGGTGTAATGGTTAGCATTACTGCCTCACAGCACTGAGGTCATGGGTTCTATTCCCACCATGTGTTATATACAGTACGGATGGTGTAATGGTTAGCAATACTGCCTCACAGCGCTGAGGTCATGGGTTCTATCCCCACCATGGCCTTAATTGACAACTTAACCCTAGAATGTGTGCATGTACATGTGGTAGGGAATATAGAGGGAAAACTTTACTGGGTCAGGGACTGGTGTGAATTTTCAACTATTCTCTGTACAGCGCTGCTGCATATGTGTGGGCTATATAAATAACTGGTAAAGTGTACAGCTTTCCTCTCCCAGGAGACCACCTGTAACATTCTGCCAATCACTGCGCAATGAGCGACTCGCGGTTCAGCTGGGGTATGTAAGTAACGCTTGGAGCTCATTCATCAACTGCTCCATTAGTAAATGTCATTTAGCTCATTACCTTTTCAGGCAGGCAACAATTTACACAGTCAGGTCTTGTCACATAGTCTCCACTCCCGTCCTGCCCCCCCCCCCCCCCCCCCCAAACCCCATAAGGAGTGGTCAACATTAGCATTCTTCAATACAATAGAAAACCATTAAATTATGGTGCTAGCAGATGCCACATTTATTCTGTTGTTCTAGGGTGTCTTCATCTGTAAATGGAACAAGCAGATGCCACTATCTTAAGACTCGAAGGTAAGGAACCCTGCCGATACTATACTCTACACTACCCACCACCCACAGACATCAGTCACTAGCTTAAAGTACAGAGAGCATCAGTGATGGCCATACAATACAGAGAGCATCAGTGACGGACATATAATACAGAGAGTATAAATGACAGCCATACAATA
Source organism: Crinia signifera (assembly GCF_055691185.1). NCBI lineage: Eukaryota > Metazoa > Chordata > Amphibia > Anura > Myobatrachidae > Crinia > Crinia signifera. Next base: position 285,106,848 of record NC_139222.1, on the reverse strand, counting down.
TAGAGAGCATCAGTGACACCATGCAATACAGAGAGCATCAGTGACGCCATACAATAAAGAGAGCATCAGTGACGGCCATATAATACAGAGACCATCAGTGACGCCATATAATACAGAGACCATCAGTGACCGCCATATAATACAGAGACCATCAGTGAAGCCATATAATATAGAGAGCATCTGTGACGCCATATAATACAGAGAGCATCAGTGACATCATATAATACAGAGAGCATCAGTGACGCCATATAATACAGAGAGCATCAGTGACGCCATATAATACAGAGAGCATCAGTGACGCCATATAATACAGAGATCATCAGTGACACCATATAATACAGAGATTATCAGTGACGCCATGTAATACAGAGAGCATCAGTGACGCCATATAATACAGAGAGCATCAGTGACACCATATAATACAGAGAGCATCATTGACGCCATATAATACAGAGAGCATCAGTGACGCCATATAATACAGAGAGCATCAGTGACCGCCATATAATACAGAGAGCATCAGTGACCGCCATATAATACAGAGAGCATCAGTGACACCATATAATACAGAGAGCATCAGTGACGCCATATAATACAGAGAGCATCAGTGACACCATATAATACAGAGAGCATCAGTGACGCCATATAATACAGAGATCATCAGTGACGCCATATAATACAGAGAGCATCAGTGATGCCATATAATACAGAGAGCATCAGTGACGCCATATAATACAGAGAGCATCAGTGACGCCATATAATACAGAGAGCATCAGTGACATCATATAATACAGAGAGCATCAGTGACATCATATAATACAGAGAGCATCAGTGACGCCATATAATACAGAGAGCATCAGTGACGCCATATAATACAGAGAGCATCAGTGACGCCATATAATACAGAGAGCACCAGTGACACCATATAATACAGAGAGCATCAGTGACACCATATAACACAGAGAGCATCAGTGACCGCCATATAATACAGAGACCATCAGTGACGCCATATAATACAGAGAGCATCAGTGACCGCCATATAATACAGAGAGCATCAGTGATCGCCATATAATACAGAGAGCATCAGTGACCGCCATATAATACAGAGAGCATCAGTGACGCCATATAATACAGAGAGCATCAGTGACCGCCATATAATACAGAGAGCATCAGTGATCGCCATATAATACAGAGAGCATCAGTGACCGCCATATAATACAGAGAGCATCAGTGACGCCATATAATACAGAGAGCATCAGTGACGCCATATAATATAGAGAGCATCAGTGACACCATATAATACAGAGAGCATCAGTGACCGCCATATAATACAGAGAGCATCAGTGACACCATATAATACAGAGACCATCAGTGACGCCATATAATACAGAGAGCATCAGTGACACCATATAATACAGAGATCATCAGTGACGCCATATAATACAGAGACCATCTGTGACGCCATATAATACAGAGAGCATCAGTGACGCCATATAATACAGAGAGCATCAGTGACACCATATAATACAGAGACCATCAGTGACGCCATATAATACAGAGAGCATCAGTGACGCCATATAATACAGAGAGCATCAGTGACGTCATATAATACAGAGAGCATCAGTGACGTCATATAATACAGAGAGCATCAGTGACGTCATATAATACAGAGAGCATCAGTGACGTCATATAATACAGAGAGCATCAGTGACACCATATAATACAGAGAGCATCAGTGACGCTATATAATACAGAGAGCATCAGTGACGCCATATAATACAGAGAGCATCAGTGACACCATATAATACAGAGAGCATCAGTGACGCCATATAATACAGAGAGCATCAGTGACGCCATATAATACAGAGAGCATCAGTGACACCAAATAATACAGAGATCATCAGTGACGCCATGTAATACAGAGAGCATCAGTGACGCCATGTAATACAGAGATCATCAGTGACGCCATATAATACAGAGAGCATCAGTGACGCCATATAATACAGAGAACATCAGCGGACGCCATATAATACAGAGAGCATCAGCGACCGCCACATAATACAGAGAGCATCAGTGACACCATATAATACAGAGAGCATCAGTGACGCCATATAATACAGAGAGCATCAGTGACGCCATATAATACAGAGAGCATCAGTGACGCCATATAATACAGAGAGCATCAGTAACCCCATATAATACAGAGAACATCAGTGACGCCATATAATACAGAGACCATCAGTGACGCCATATAATACAGAGAGCATCAGTGACGCCACATAATACAGAGAGCATCAGTGACGCCATATAATACAGAGAGCATCAGTGACGCCATGTAATACAGAGAGCATCAGTGACGCCATGTAATACAGAGAGCATCAGTGACGCCATATAATACAGAGAGCATCAGTGACGCCATATAATACAGAGAGCATCAGTGACCGCCATATAATACAGAGACCATCAGTGACGCCATATAATACAGAGAGCATCAGTGACGCCATATAATACAGAGAGCATCAGTGACGCCATATAATACAGACAGCATCAGTGACGCCATATAATATAGAGAGCATCAGTGACACCATGCAATACAGAGAGCATCAGTGACGCCATATAATACAGAGAGCATCAGTGACGTCATATAATACAGAGATCATCAGTGATGCCATATAATACAGAGAGCATCAGTGACGCCATATAATATAGAGAGCATCAGTGACACCATGCAATACAGAGAGCATCAGTGACGCCATATAATACAGACAGCATCATTGACCGCCATATAATACAGAGAGCATCAGTGATGCCATATAATACAGAGAGCATCAGTGACCGCCATATAATACAGAGAGCATCAGTGACACCATATAATACAGAGAGCATCAGTGATGCCATATAATACAGAGAGTATCAGTGACGCCATATAATACAGAGAGCATCAGTGACGCCATGTAATACAGAGAGCATCAGTGACGCCATATAATACAGAGACCATCAGTGACGTCATATAATACAGAGAGCATCAGTGACGTCATATAATACAGAGAGCATCAGTGACACCATATAATACAGAGAGCATCAGTGACGCTATATAATACAGAGAGCATCAGTGACGCCATATAATACAGAGAGCATCAGTGACACCATATAATACAGAGAGCATCAGTGACGCCATATAATACAGAGAGCATCAGTGACGCCATGTAATACAGAGAGCATCAGTGACGCCATGTAATACAGAGATCATCAGTGACGCCATATAATACAGAGAGCATCAGTGACGCCATATAATACAGAGAACATCAGCGGACGCCATATAATACAGAGAGCATCAGCGACCGCCACATAATACAGAGAGCATCAGTGACACCATATAATACAGAGAGCATCAGTGACGCCATATAATACAGAGAGCATCAGTGACACCATATAATACAGAGAGCATCAGTGACGCCATATAATACAGAGAGCATCAGTGACGCCATATAATACAGAGAACATCAGTGACGCCATATAATACAGAGACCATCAGTGACGCCATATAATACAGAGAGCATCAGTGACGCCACATAATACAGAGAGCATCAGTGACGCCATATAATACAGAGAGCATCAGTGACGCCATGTAATACAGAGAGCATCAGTGACGCCATGTAATACAGAGAGCATCAGTGACGCCATGTAATACAGAGAGCATCAGTGACGCCATATAATACAGAGAGCATCAGTGACGCCATATAATACAGAGAGCATCAGTGACCGCCATATAATACAGAGACCATCAGTGACGCCATATAATACAGAGAGCATCAGTGACGCCATATAATACAGAGAGCATCAGTGACGCCATATAATACAGACAGCATCAGTGACGCCATATAATATAGAGAGCATCAGTGACACCATGCAATACAGAGAGCATCAGTGACGCCATATAATACAGAGAGCATCAGTGACGTCATATAATACAGAGAGCATCAGTGACGCCATATAATACAGAGAGCATCAGTGACGCCATATAATATAGAGAGCATCAGTGACACCATGCAATACAGAGAGCATCAGTGACGCCATATAATACAGACAGCATCATTGACCGCCATATAATACAGAGAGCATCAGTGATGCCATATAATACAGAGAGCATCAGTGACCGCCATATAATACAGAGAGCATCAGTGACACCATATAATACAGAGAGCATCAGTGATGCCATATAATACAGAGAGTATCAGTGACGCCATATAATACAGAGAGCATCAGTGACGCCATGTAATACAGAGAGCATCAGTGACGCCATATAATACAGAGACCATCAGTGACGTCATATAATACAGAGAGCATCATTGACACCATATAATACAGAGAGCATCAGTGATGCCATATAATACAGAGAGCATCAGTGACGTCATATAATACAGAGAGCATCAGTGACGCCATATAATACAGAGAGCATCAGTGACGCCAGAGCATCAGTGACGCCATATAATACAGAGAGCATCAGTGACGCCATATAATACAGAGAGCATCAGTGACGCCATATAATACAGAGAGCATCAGTGACGCCATATAATACAGAGAGCATCAGTGACGCCATATAATACAGAGAGCATCAGTGACGCCATATAATACAGAGAGCATCAGTGGCGCCATATAATACAGAGAGCATCTGTGACACCATATAACATAGAGAGCAACAGTGACACCATATAATACAGAGAGCATCAGTGACACCATATAATACAGAGACCATCAGTGACGTCATATAATACAGAGATCATCAGTGATGCCATATAATACAGAGAGCATCAGTGATGCCATATAATACAGAGAGTATCAGTGATCGCCATATAATACAGAGACCACCAGTGACCGCCATATAATACAGAGAGCATCAGTGACGCCATATAATACAGAGAGCATCAGTGACGCCATATAATATAAAGAGCATCAGTGACGCCATATAATACAGAGAGCATCAGTGACGCCATGTAATACAGAGAGCATCAGTGACGCCATATAATACAGAGACCATCAGTGACGCCATATAATACAGAGCGCATCAGTGACGCCATATAATACAGAAAGCATCAGTGACGCCATATAATACAGAGAGCATCAGTGACGCCATATAATACAGAGAGCATCAGTGACGCCATATAATACAGAGACCATCAGTGACGTCATATAATACAGAGATCATCAGTGACGCCATATAATACAGAGAGCATCAGTGACGCCATATAATACAGAGAGCATCAGTGACGGCCATATAATACAGAGACCATCATTGACCGCCATATAATACAGAGAGCATCAGTGACGCCATATAATACAGAGATCATCAGTGACGGCCATATAATACAGAGACCATCATTGACCGCCATATAATACAGAGAGCATCAGTGACGTCATATAATACAGAGATCATCAGTGACGCCATATAATACAGAGAGCATCAGTGACGCCATATAATACAGAGAGCATCAGTGACGCCATATAATACAGAGAGCATCAGTGATGCCATATAATACAGAGAGCATCAGTGACGCCATATAATACAGAGAGCATCAGTGACGCCATATAATACAGAGAGCATCAGTGACGCCATATAATACAGAGAGCATCAGTGACGCCATATAATACAGAGAGCATCAGTGACGCCATATAATACAGAGAGCATCAGTGATGCCATATAATACAGAGAGCATCAGTGACGCCATATAATACAGAGAGCATCTGTGACGCCATATAACATAGAGAGCAACAGTGACACCATATAATACAGAGAGCATCAGTGACGTCATATAATACAGAGAGCATCAGTGACGCCATATAATACAGAGACCATCAGTGACACCATATAATACAGAGATCATCAGTGACGCCATATTATACAGAGAACATCAGTGACCGTCATATAATACAGAGACCATCAGTGACACCATATAATACAGAGATCATCAGTGACACCATATAATACAGAGAGCACCAGTGACGCCATATAATACTGAGAGAATCAGTGACGGCATATAATACAGAGAGCATCAGTGACGCCATATAATACAGAGAGCATCAGTGACGCCATATAATACAGAGAGCATCAGTGACGCCAGAGCATCAGTGACGCCATATAATACAGAGAGAATCAGTGACGCCATATAATACAGAGAGCATCAGTGACGCCATATAATACAGAGAGCATCAGTGACGCCATATAATACAGAGAGCATCAGTGACGCCATATAATACAGAGAGCATCAGTGACGCCATATAATACAGAGACCATCATTGACCGCCATATAATACAGATAGCATCAGTGATGCCATATAATACAGAGAGCATCAGTGACGCCATATCAGTGACGTCATATAATACAGAGATCATCAGTGACGCCATATAATACAGAGAGCATCAGCGACGCCATGTAATACAGAGAGCATCAGCGACGCCATATAATACAGAGAGCATCAGTGACGCCATATAATACAGAGACCATCAGCGACGCCATATAATACAGAGAGCATCAGTGACGCCATATAATACAGAGAGCATCAGTGACGCCATATAATACAGAGAGCATCAGTGACGCCATATAATACAGAGAGCATCAGTGACGCCATATAATACAGAGAGCATCAGTGACGCCATATAATACAGAGAGCATCAGTGACGCCATATAATACAGACAGCATCAGTGACGCCATATAATACAGAGAGCATCAGTGACGCCATATGATACAGAGAGCATCAGTGACGCCATGTAATACAGAGAGCATCAGTGACGCCATATGATACAGAGAGAATCAGTGACGCCATGTAATACAGAGAGCATCAGTGACGCCATATAATACAGAGAGCACCAGTGACACCATATAATACAGAGAGCACCAGTGACCACCATATAATACAGAGAGCATCAGTGACGCCATATAATACAGAGAGCATCAGTGACGCCATATAATACAGAGAGCATCAGTGACGCCATATGATACAGAGAGCACCAGTGACCGCCATATAATACAGAGAGCATCAGTGACGCCATATAATACAGAGAGCATCAGTGACGCCATATAATACAGAGAGCATCAGTGACACCATATAATACAGAGAGCACCAGTGACCGCCATATAATACAGAGAGCATCAGTGACGCCATATAATACAGAGAGCACCAGTGACCGCCATATAATACAGAGAGCATCAGTGACGCCATATAATACAGAGAGCATCAGTGACGCCATATAATACAGAGAGCATCAGTGACGCCATATGATACAGAGACCATCAGTGACGCCATATAATACAGAGAGCATCAGTGACGCCATATAATACAGAGAGCATCAGTGACGCCATATAATACAGAGATCATCAGTGACGCCATATAATACAGAGAGCATCAGTGACACCATATAATACAGAGAGCATCAGTGACCACCATATAATACAGAGAGCATCAGTGACCGCCATATAATACAGAGAGCATCAGTGACGGCCATATAATACAGAGAGCATCAGTGACACCATATGATACAGAGAGCACCAGTGACCGCCATATAATACAGAGAGCATCAGTGACGCCATATAATACAGAGATCATCAGTGACGCCATATAATACAGAGAGCATCAGTGACGCCATATGATACAGAGAGCATCAGTGACGGCCATATAATACAGAGAGCATCAGTGACACCATATGATACAGAGAGAATCAGTGACGCCATATGATACAGAGATCATCAGTGACGCCATATAATACAGAGAGCACCAGTGACGCCATATAATACAGAGAGCATCAGTGACGCCATATAATACAGAGAGCATCAGTGACCGCCATATAATACAGAGAGCATCAGTGACGCCATATAATACAGAGAGCATCAGTGACGCCATATAATACAGAGAACATCAGTGACGCCATATAATACAGAGATCATCAGTGACGCCATATAATACAGAGAGCATCAGTGACGCCATATAATACAGAGAGCATCAGTGACGCCATATAATATAGAGAGCATCAGTGACGCCATATAATACAGAGATCATCAGTGACGTCATATGATACAGAGAGCATCAGTGACGCCATATAATACAGAGATCATCAGTGACGCCATATAATACAGAGAGCATCAGTGACGCCATATAATACAGAGAGCATCAGTGACGCCATATAATACAGAGAGCATCAGTGACGTCATATAATACAGAGAGCATCAGTGACGCCATATAATACAGAGAGCATCAGTGACGCCATATAATACAGAGAGCATCAGTGACGCCATGTAATACAGAGAGCATCAGTAACGCCATATAATACAGAGAGCATCAGTGACGCCATGTAATACAGAGAGCATCAGTGACGTCATATAATACAGAGAGCATCAGTGACGCCATATAATACAGAGAGCATCAGTGACGCCATATAATACAGAGAGCATCAGTGACGGCCATGTAATACAGAGAACATCAGTGACCGCCATATAATACAGAGAGCATCAGTGACGCCATGTAATACAGAGAGCATCAGTGACGTCATATAATACAGAGAGCATCAGTGACGCCATATAATACAGAGAGCATCAGTGACGCCATATAATACAGAGACCATCAGTGACCGCCATATAATACAGAGAGCATCAGTGACGCCATATAATACAGAGAGCATCAGTGACGCCATATAATACAGAGAGCATCAGTGACGCCATATAATACAGAGAGCATCAGTGACACCATATAATACAGAGAGCATCAGTGACGCCATATAATACAGAGAGCATCAGTGACGCCATATAATACAGAGAGCATCAGTGACGCCATATAATACAGAGAGCATCAGTGACGCCATATAATACAGAGAGCATCAGTGATGCCATATAATACAGAGAGCATCAGTGACGCCAGAGCATCAGTGACGCCATGTAATACAGAGAGCATCAGTGACGCCATATAATACAGAGAGCATCAGTGACGCCATATAATACAGAGAGCATCAGTGACGCCATATAATACAGAGAGCATCAGTGACGCCATGTAATACAGAGAGCATCAGTGACGCCATATAATACAGAGAGCATCAGTGACGCCATATAATACAGAGAGCATCAGTGACGCCATATAATACAGAGATCATCAGTGACGCCATATAATACAGAGAGCATCAGTGACCCCATATAATACAGAGAGCATCAGTGACACCATATAATACAGAGATCATCAGTGACGCCATATAATACAGAGAGCATCAGTGACGCCATATAATACAGAGAGCATCAGTGACGTCATATAATACAGAGACCATCAGTGAAGCCATATAATACAGAGAGCATCAGTGAAGCCATATAATATAGAGAGCATCTGTGACGCCATATAATACAGAGAGCATCAGTGAAGCCATATAATATAGAGAGCATCTGTGACGCCATATAATACAGAGAGCATCAGTGACACCATATAATACAGAGAGCATCAGTGACACCATATAATACAGAGAGCATCAGTGACACCATATAATACAGAGAGCATCAGTGAAGCCATATAATATAGAGAGCATCTGTGACGCCATATAATACAGAGAGCATCAGTGACACCATATAATACAGAGAGCATCAGTGACACCATATAATACAGAGAGCATCAGTGACACCATATAATACAGAGAGCATCAGTGACGCCATATAATACAGAGAGCATCAGTGACACCATATAATACAGAGACCATCAGTGACACCATATAATACAGAGAGCATCAGTGACGCCATATAATACAGAGAGCATCAGTGACGCCATATAATACAGAGAGCATCAGTGACGCCATATAACACAGAGAGCATCAGTGACGCCATATAATACAGAGAGCATCAGTGACACCATATAATACAGAGAGCATCAGTGACCACCATATAATACAGAGATCATCAGTGACTGCCATATAATACAGACAGCATCAGTGACCGACATATAATACAGAGAGCATCAGTGACACCATATAATACAGAGAGCATCAGTGACCCCATATAATACAGAGAGCATAAGTGACACCATATAATACAGAGAGCATCAGTGACACCATATAATACAGAGAGCATCAGTGACGCCATATAATATAGAGAGCATCAGTGACGCCATATAATACAGAGACCATCAGTGACGCCATATAATACAGAGAGCATCAGTGACGCCACATAATACAGAGAGCATCAGTGACGCCATATAATACAGAGATTATCAGTGACGCCCAGTGGTGCAAGTAGAATTTTTTTTCTTGGTGATACTGATAACATCCACCAAAAATGGGCGTGGTCATGTGTCATGAGGGGCGTTGTCACACAAAGCTAGAGGAGTGACTAAATGACAATAGTGGCGTGGCATCAGGTGACAGGGAATGAGAAACAGAGAATGACTGGGGGTGGGTTGGCTCTTGCTTGGGGGAGAGCCAGGCAGCTTGTGCTTACAATTGTGGAGCTTGCTCCAGGGGCGGATTGGCCCACCGGGAAAGCGGGGCATTTCCCGGTGGGCCGGCCCAAAACTAATTAAAAGGGGCCGGCCGCGCTCCCTCCTGGGCTGGCCGGGCCGCGGGCAGTGACCGCAGCACTTTGCCCATATCAAAATTGGCCGCGGGAGGGCTTCTGCACATGCGCCCGCAGCACCTCCCAGCGCCCGTTCTTCCCCCTCTGCCCGGCAGCTAAAGAGCAGCATCAGCAGTTGAGCTGCCCAGCCGCCCCCCCCCCGGGCATACCGCCGCCACCCCACCCCACACGCACCCGGGCATGCCGCCACCCCCCGGCGCATACCGTCTCCGCAACCCGCCGCCCATCCCCCCGGGCATACCGCCACCACCCCACACGCACCCGGGCATGCCGCCACACACACACCTCCCCTGGCGCATACCGTCTCCGCCACCCGCCCCCCTGGCACATACTGCCTCCCCCCCCCCCCCCCCCGTGCATACCGTTTCTACCACCCACCCCCCCCGGGGCATACCACCTCCGCCCCCGCCGCACACACCCCCCCCCCCGGCACATACCGCAGGGGGTCCGCGAATCGCGGGAGGGGGCGCGGGAGGTGCCGAGGGGGTTCGCAAATCACGGGGGGCGCAACGGGGGGTTCAGTGAATCGCGGGAGGGAGTCCGCAAATTGCGGGGGGGGGCTAGAATTGCGGGAGGGGGGGGCGCAAATCGCAGGAGGGGGGGTGCCGTGAATCGCGGGAGGGGGCGGTGGTCAGAAAATCGCGCGAGGGATGTCGTGGGGGTCTGGGGGGGGGTGCTGGCAGAGGGGGGGGTGCAGGAGTAATGGTGGATGGTGGCTGTGGAGTAATGGTGGATGGTGGGTGTGTACTGTAGCCCTGGCTGGGCGGGGGGAGGTGATGTCAGGGGGGTGGAACGTTATACACATGAAAACGTGTATGCCGCTGGGCAGGAACGTTATATACACAGGGGATGAGTGACAGATCTGGCTAAATATATAAGAGATATTTAAGTATTAAAAGGAGCACAGATGTTGGTTTCATTCCTGAATGGCACATATACTGTATTACAGTAGCTTCGCTATTTTATTTGTTTTAGTAAAGTGGCACAGATTCAGAAGAATATCCTTTTATTTCTTAATGAAATGCATATTTATTTGTTTTATGCCGATACCCACCTCCTTGGGCACCCCTCCAATGGGGATGCATTGCCTTAAAGCTGTGTACACACGGGGCGATCGCTCAGTATCCCGTTTGCATCAGCAACCAGAGATGGTCGCTGATGAAAAAGAAACTGCCAGAGGAGCCTGGGAGTGGAAATCAGCTGGTCGCAGGAGCATGTTCCTGCGACCAGCAATCACTACGGGGAAAAAATGGGAGTGCGCACACTCCCATCGCGGGCAATATGGTCGCTCGGCGACCATATTGCCCGCGATATTAGCAAAAATTGCCCCCGTGTGTGCACACCATTAGGTGTATGCAATTCACAGTCTTGTAAATACCACACATTACCAGCAACTTGCATTTCTAAGCAATCCGCTGGTTAATAAATATGGCGGTTAAAGCGGTAAAATTGTTGCAATGTCTGTTCACACCACTTGTACGGCTCTGCACAATTACACCGGCTGACCTGTTGTCTCTTTAATTGCATGTGAGTGTTATGATGTGGAACCACACGCGCTCACCTCCGGCGGTGATCTTTGGCTTTTGACACCAATTAGTGCACTCGGTTGTTGTCAGGATACCGGAGACTGCAATAATTGGAGTTGAAGTTTTGCAATGGGAATAAAAAGTTTTTTCATTTGGAAAAAAAATAAAAGATGGCGGATGATCGTGTAACTAGGTGGGAATAACAACAAATTCTGCCATAAATCAGGGGTCAGGGTAGCAATGAAAAGCCGATCAGTAACAGGGGTTTTTATGATCACAGAGCAGCGCGGTGTACGAGGCTGGTACATTAACTGTAATGCGTAGCGTGAAACTGCATTCAATCGTTTGATTTCCATATTACCATTTCCCTGACAACAGGAAGGCTAAACATGGCCGACTCCTGGGGTCAGGCTCCTGTCTGCTCATCTATAAAGCAATTTATTCTTTTTCTGTGCAGCTGCGCTGACTGAAAACTGATTGTCCACAGCCAGATTAACGCTTCATGCTGCACGTAGGTGCCGCAAACTGAGGCCTCCGCCAGCGCGCCCAGGCAGGCTTCTGCTGCTTATTAGGACGCACCGTATGCAACAGCAAAATATGATGGAATTATGAGGTAGATATTAAAGATAACAACACCCAGAGTACAAAATGTCATTCCTGGTGCATTTTCAGGCGGAAAACATGGAAATCTGTTTGTGCTGTTTGCTGGGACTGCGGGGCCCTGCTGGCTGTAATGGCCCAGGGCCTCACTCCTCTCCAGTCGCAGCTGTGGTAGTTCTGTCCACACAGGGAAGAGACACCGACATGTGCCAGCAGGTGGAGTAATCAGATAATAGGGGAGGACGGCCACCAGGAGGATTCAGCCCAACGCACGAACTGCGCAATTCTAACATCTGCCGTTAGCAAAAGTGATGGACTGAGGACAAGGCATCAACTAGTAATAAAAAATAATATTTTATTGTCAGTGCAGATATTTATTTATAAGATACTTGCCTACTGTTTGAGTCTCCTCTCCGGGAGAAGCACTACCGGGTGTGGGGGCGGAGCTTAACATATTTAAGCCCTGCCCCCTTTAAGTAAATGTAGTGATTTGTGGCTCTTCGTGGAGGGAGCATTAGACTGCATGAGAGCAAGTGTGAGAGAAAGAGAATGAAAGAGAACCTCAGCACTAAGGGGAGCGTTAGGCTGCTGGATAGAGAGAACCTCAGCACTAAGGGGAGCGTTAGGCTGCTGGATACAGAGAGCCTCAGCACTAATTGGAGCGTTAGACTGCTGGATATAGAGAACCTCAGCACTAAGTGGAGCATTAGGCTGTTGGATTCAGAGAACCTCAGCACTAAGGGGAGCGTTAGGCTGCTGGATAGAGAGAACCTCAGCACTAAGGGGAGCTTTAGGCTGCTGGATAGAGAGAACCTCAGCGCTAAGTGGAGCGTTAGACAGCTGGATACAGAGAGCCTCAGCACTAAGTGGAGCGTTAGACTGCTGGATACAGAGAGCCTCAGCACTAAGTGGAGCGTTAGGCTGTTGGATAGAGAGAACCTCAGCACTAAGTGAAGCGTTAGACTGCTGGATAGAGAGAACCTCTGCACTACGTGGAGCGTTAGACTGCTGGATACAGAGAACCTCAGCACTAAGTGGAGCGTTAGACTGCTGGATACAGAGAACCTCAGCACTAAGTTCTCAGCACTAAGTGGAGCATTAGGCTGTTGGATAGAGAGAACCTCAGCACTAAGTGGAGCGTTAGACTGCTGGATACAGAGAACCTCAGCACTAAGTTCGCAACACTAAGTGGAGCGTTAGACTGTTGGATAGAGAGAATCTCAGCACTAAGTGGAGCGGTAGACTGCTGGATAGAGAGAACCTCAGCACTAAGTGGAGCGTTAGGCTGTTGGATTCAGAGAACCTCAGCACTAAGGGGAGCGCTAGGCTGCTGGATAGAGAGAACCTCAGCACTAAGGGGAGCTTTAGGCTGCTGGATAGAGAGAACCTCAGCGCTAAGTGGATCGTTAGACTGCTGGATACAGAGAGCCTCAGCACTAAGTGGAGCGTTAGACTGCTGGATACAGAGAGCCTCAGCACTAAGTGGAGCGTTAGACTGCTGGATACAGAGAGCCTCAGCACTAAGTGGAGCGTTAGGCTGTTGGATAGAGAGAACCTCAGCACTAAGTGAAGCGTTAGACTGCTGGATACAGAGAACCTCAGCACTAAGTGGAGCGTTAGACTGCTGGATACAGAGAACCTCAGCACTAAGGGGAGCGTTAGACTGCTGGATACAGAGAACCTCAGCACTAAGTGGAGCATTAGGCTGTTGGATAGAGAGAACCTCAGCACTAAGGGGAGCGTTAGACTGCTGGATACAGAGAACCTCAGCACTAAGTGAAGCGTTAGACTGCTGGATACAGAGAACCTCAGCACTAAGGGGAGCGTTAGACTGCTGGATACAGAGAACCTCAGCACTAAGTGGAGCGTTAGGCTGTTGGATACAGAGAACCTCAGCACTAAGGGGAGCGTTAGACTGCTGGATACAGAGAACCTCAGCACTAAGTGGAGCGTTAGACTGCTGGATACAGAGAACCTCAGCACTAAGGGGAGCGTTAGACTGCTGGATACAGAGAACCTCAGCACTAAGTGGAGCGTTAGGCTGTTGGATACAGAGAACCTCAGCACTAAGGGGAGCGTTAGACTGCTGGATACAGAGAACCTCAGCACTAAGTGAAGCGTTAGACTGCTGGATACAGAGAACCTCAGCACTAAGTGGAGCGTTAGACTGCTGGATACAGAGAACCTCAGCACTAAGTGGAGCGTTAGACTGCTGGATACAGAGAACCTCAGCACTAAGTGGAGCGTTAGGCTGTTGGATAGAGAGAACCTCAGCACTAAGTGAAGCGTTAGACTGCTGGATAGAGAGAACCTCTGCACTACGTGGAGCGTTAGACTGCTGGATACAGAGAACCTCAGCACTAAGTGGAGCGTTAGACTGCTGGATACAGAGAACCTCAGCACTAAGTGGAGCGTTAGACTGCTGGATACAGAGAACCTCAGCACTAAGGGGAGCGTTAGACTGCTGGATAGAGAGAACCTCAGCACTAAGTGGAGCATTAGACTGCTGGATACAGAGAACCTCAGCACTAAGTGGAGCGTTAGACTGCTGGATACAGAGAACCTCAGCACTAAGTGGAGCGTTAGACTGCCGGATAGAGAGAACCTCAGCACTAAGTGGAGCGTTAGACTGCTGGATACAGAGAACCTCAGCACTATTCTATTGTATTTAAATTAGGAAATAACTATTTTTATTATTTCTAGTGGCTTCTTAGTAAACACCCACCCACCCACCCACCCAGTAGTTTATTATGAGCTTGGGGATGAATTATTTGAGTTCCATACGATTTCCTGGCATTACCATGGTTAGTGAGGCGCTCCAAGCTCAATACAAGGAGTTTGCAACAAAGTTTTGAGCCACTGCTAAGATTTCTAAAATTTCTTTGAGTATTTTGAAAGAACATTCTAAACATAAAAGAGGTTATTGTTATAAACCATACAATAGTGCATAATAAATTCTTAGAACTAGAACCTTTGGCATTATGGCTGCCTTTACTCTGAAGCTTTACACAGATGCGTAGATATCAATGTGGATAATAAGAATGTATCCAAGACTACTGGACCTTTTTTATTTTAATGTTATATACCTGGACACCTAATGCACATATAATGGTATATGGTCACTAGGTCGACAAGAAGAATTTTGACATGCATTAGGGGTTGACATGCCTGAATTTTGACATGGGGTAAGGTAGACATGGGCTACGTCGACAGTTAAAAGGTCGACATGGGGTTTTGCATTTGCCTGAGCCGAAATGCGGTATTTCATGCCCTACCATCCACTAGGGTAAAAAAAAAATCTGTTGGATCAAAATGATGGAAATTTCCTCATTGTAGCACCCCCTGCTGTGAAATGCCTGTAATACTGGCATTGCCCAGCAGAGGGAGTGGTCACGATGAGGCGATCGCTCTGGCCACACCACGATGCAGTACTCTCTTGTGAGCTCTGACCCCGTACCGCCCCTTTTAAGTCTCGCTAACTGTCCCACCCCCATCCACTTCCTGTCTGCCCTCTCCAAGTATGTACAAAGAGAGGAAGAGTATGTCCTTATGTGGTGCACCTATGAAAACTATCACGAATAAAAAGTAACTTTTATTCTTTATTGATTAAAAAAGCGAAATATAAGAACACACAAACATAACGTACAGTGTATTAAAATAACGGCGGCTCACTGTTTCCACACACAATATTGCTTATTGTAATTTCAATTTACAGGGGTAGGTAGCGAACACCAATTGTTAATGTAATCAAATTTTTATTAAAGTGTTCGAATGACTCAGTCCTCATATGCACATGGGATTTTGCAAATACACATTCTCCTGTATCTACAAATAATGACACAATCTGGAGTAGTTTGAACAGATAGTTCATAGAGTTCACAAAAATTTATCTGAAGTCCACCTAAACTGTGTATCCTGATACGGACCCACTTCAGGAAAAATTCCAAAGGGATCTGCAAGTTGTTAACATAGATCTGGATTCATAGAAGGTATGATCCCATATACAGTTATATTCATACCCTATCTCCCATCATATAAAGCTGGAATTGCTGTGTTTAGGGAGTGTGGTTTATAGCCACTGGGTAGATATAAGTAGGTTTATTGGGAATCAATAGTTAACATTGGTGGGGAATCAACAGTATGGTGTCGACTTCAGGTGTCACTTATATTCATACCATATCTCCTTACATGTACAGCTAGAATTGCTATGTTTAGGGAGTGTGGTCTATAGCCACTGGGTAGATATAAATAGATATTATTCAGTGGTGAACATACATGAACATAAATGAGAAGTCACAAGTGTACTGTCGACTTCAGATGTCAACAATTCTAATATCGGCATTCAACTAGCAGGTAAGTATCAACAACGATTTCTCTGATAGTCACCCTGGATTGGGGCTATTATGGTAATGCTAGTTAGGTAGCACACTTTGCCCCCAGTATTAACACACAGTGTAACCTTGTACACCAAGATTTAGCGCAGACGTTAGGACAGAGTGAGAAATCCTTCAACACTCTCCCATAGACTGCTATTATAAATTTGTGAAAATCACTGGTATGGCTGATGAACAAGGGGGGTGAATCAACAGTATAATGTCGACTTCAAGTGTCAATAATGTTAGTGCCGTGTCTCCCTTTATATGAAGAGCTGGATTGCTCAATTTGGGGAGTATGGTAAATAGCCACTGGGTAGATACAGGCAGATTTTATTCTATAGTAAGAAAATAAATAAAAAATGAGGAGTCAACAATATGGTGTCGACTTCAGGTGTCACTGGTTCTATTGTCGGCATATATTAACAGCGATTGGTCTGGAGTAATCACCGCAAAATTGGGGCTACTATAGTAATGCTATTAAGGTAGCAGAATGAGCCCTCAGTAGTTAACAAGCAGTGTAACACTGCACCACTGTAATTAGCGCAGGTGTAAGGGCAGGATGATGGTACAATCCTTCACCACTCTCTTGATGCTGCGTTTAAAAGTCACTAGTATAGCCGATTAACCAGACACGAGAGAAACCTCATACTATTTGCCAGTGCATAATTATGAGGAATACCCTGTATTAATAAAACAGATCAAAATACATCCTAGTCAATGCGAGGAAACAGAGAGCGTCACCGCTAGCCGGCGCGCGCTTCGCAGACAGCTTTTTCAAGGCCAACCCGACTGGCCAAACTGAGGCTGTTCTTATACCGTCCCTAGTGTGGGCGCGGCAGTTAAAACTTTGATTGACGGCGGCCTCATCCTATGTGTATGGTCTCTAGTAGCTCCGGGCGGCATTCATTCGTCAGGGGGCGCGGCAGTCTCAGAGGATGACTGACTGCTCTCGCGTCCTATCATGTCTCTGCTGCGTAAGTGCTGCACCACTTACCCGTTATCTCTAACGGAGCTGACATGTTTACATTGGTTGTCATGGTAACATCATTGGTAATGATTCTTGTAAGTATCTATGTTGTATTTGTCTGGCCACCAGTGTCTGTTCTCGTGGTAAGTATGTTCTACCCCGATATTATATGTAATGTGTGCATCTATTTGCACTTAGTACAGGCTCTGATAGTGTTACACGCCATCTTAAAGCAGGATCAGAAAAAAGCCACGAAAAATGATAAAAATAAGAATATTAATGTTAATATAGTATCATCATGACAGGCAATGGAGTAGGATTACATATGATGGGATTTCAAGAAATGGATACTGACACAACATAAACGGTATCCTTATTGTGTTCATACTATACAATAATGTAACACCTTAATACATGGGTAAGGCAAAGTTGAAAAAAGTTCATAGAAGGGAAGGGGAGAATGAGGAATAAGAGGTATACTGTAATCGATTCATATGAGAAGAGGAGAGGAACCAATCGATTCATATGAGAAGAGGAGAGGAACCAATGAATGCAGAGCATTATATTCTTTGATGTAGGGCATTGGTATTGCATTTTATTACAACTGATAAGCATGTTCATAGTGGGATTATAACACTATAAATGACTTGTAGGGGGTAGTGTCCACATTAACAAGGTAAGTATGCGTCCCAGTAGTGTTAGGTCAGAACGTGATATGATATACAGTGACCTATATGATAACAGGGAACCTGTTATCCGGTGCCATGGAAAAATAACATGATGTGTGACATAGAGAGTGACAGTGAAATGTCTGAAAAAATGGATGTGATCAGGGCTAAATGTCCTGCTAAATATAGAAGAGGTCTGATTAATTCAGAGTGTACTACACTGTGGAATGGAGTGATAAATTCAGTGGTCAAATTAAACGGTCAAATTAAACCAATGTGTGTGTAAAAGAAAATCCTCAAAATTCAGTGAAAAAATAAATAAATAATTGAAAAGTGAGTGACAGAAACAATGTGACCAACAAAAATATTATTAATAAAGAAAATAATATCTCTTATATATTTAGCCAGATCTGTCACTCAACCCCTGTGGAGAACGTTCCTGTGTAGAACAGTTTCACTTTCATGTGTCTGACGTTCCACCACCTTGACATCACCTCCCCCCGCCCAGCCAGGGCTACAGTACACGCCCACCATCCACCATTACTCCACAGCCACCATCCACCATTACTCCTGCACATCCCTACCCTCTGCCAGGACCCCCGCGACCCCCCGCGACCCCCCCTCCCGCGATTTGCGGGACCCCCCGCGACCCCCCCTCCCGCGATTCGCGGGACCCCCCCTGACCCCCCCTCCCGCGAATCGCGGGACCCTCGCGACCCCCCCTCCCGCGAATCGCGGGACCCCCCCTTCCGCGATTCGCGGGACACCCGCGACCCCCCCTCCCGCGATTCGCGGGACCCCCGCGAACACCCCGGTATCCGGACTATTGTAAGACAGCACTTACATCGACAGCCATTACATCGACACCATTAGTTTGACACCTCAATAGGTCGACATGGTTTTAGGTCGACATACCATTAGGTCGACATGTCATTATGTCGACACTGCCATTAGGTCGACAGTGTCTATGTCGACAGTCAAAAGGTCGACATGGGTTTTTTCACTGTTTATTGAGCCGACATGTGCCGACAGGCGGTATTTCATGCCCTACTATCCACTAGGGCGTGGTGGAAGAATAAAATAGTGTGCCGAGCGCAGCGAGGCATCGTGCCCGAAGCATAGCGAGCGGCTGCGGTACACTTCAAACTGTGTCCATGTCGACTGTGTCGACATTTCGGCCAAAAAACAGTGAAAAAACCCATGTCGACCTTTTGACTGTCGACATAGACTCTGTCGACCTAATGGCAGTGTCGACCTAAAAACATGTCGACCTAATGAGCTGTCGACCTAATGACATGTCGACCTAATGGTATGTCGACCTAAAACCATGTCGACCTATTGAGGTGTCGAACTAATGGTGTCGATGTAATGGCTGTCGATGTAAGTGCTGTCTAATATCCGTCCCAGACCCGACCACCCCCTCCCGCGATTCGCTGGACCTCCGCGACCACCCCCTCCCGCGAAACACGGGACCCCCGCGAACCTCCCGCAAATCGCGGGACCCCAGTGACCCCTCCCTCCCGCGATTCGCAGGACCCCTGCATCCTCCCCTCCCGCGATTCGCGGGACCCCTGCGACCCCCCCTCCCGGCATTAAAAGGGCCCCCCGCGACCCCCCCTCCCGCGATTCACGGCAACCCCCCCCCTCCCGCAATTCGCGCCGCCCCCTCCCGCGATTCACGGAACCCCCCGTAGCGCCCCCCTCCCGCGATTTGCGGGCCCCCTCGGCACTTCTCGCGATTTGCGACCGCCCCCTAATTCACACATTTGGGGACCCCACCTCCCGCGATGCATGCCCCCCTCACGCAATTCACGGCACCCCCCACACCCCCCTTCCTGCGATTCGCGACCCCTCACGACCCCCCCTCCCGCGATTCACGAAACCCCCCGTAGCGCCCCCCTCCCGCGATTTGCGGGCCCCCTCGGCACCTCTCGCGATTTGCGACCGCCCCGTAATTCACACATTCGGGGACCCCCCCTCCCGCGATTCATGCCCCCCTCACGCAATTCACGGCACCCCCCATACCCCCCTTCCTGCGATTCGGAACCCCCCACGACCCCCCCTCCCGCGATTTATGCCCCCTCCCGCGATTCACGGACCCCCGCACCACCCCCCTGCGCCCACCCTCCCTTGATTCACGCCCCCCTCATGCAATTCACGGCAACCCCCCACACCCCCCCTCCTGCGATTCGCAGCCCCCCCCCGCCTCCTGCGATTCATGACCCCTCCCGTGATTCACGGACCCCCGAACCACCCCCCCTTGACTCACGGCACCCCACGCGCCCCTCCCGCAATTCACGGACCTCCGCAACCCCCCCTCCCGCAATTCACTAACCCCGACAACCCCCCTCCCGCAATTTGCGGACCCCCCTTACCACGATTCAAGCCCCCCCGCGCCCCCGATTTGCGGACCCCCGCCCCCTCCCGCTAACCGCGGATCCCCACACACCACCCCCCCTCCCGCAATTTGCAGACCCCCTTCCGGCAATTCCACCCACCAGCGGACCACCGCGGCCCCCGCTCCCGCATTTCACGTACCCCCGTGACAATGGGGGATCCTGTACCACCACAAGCAGGTACCGCCCCTAGGTGGGAAATCCGGCCCTGGCTGCCACACTGCAGGTTTCCCCACTGCCCTCTGCACCAGCGCCACAACTTTTATCAATGTCTTGCCCACATACCACTATTATACAGCCTCCTGCTCTCATGCACGCTCACTCCCTCCCAGTGGGAGGAGACGCTCACCCACTGCCGGGAGCTGCATACTGTCCCCCACCCTCCTCCAGTTCTAGGGATGCCCATCGACCATCAATGATTTTCAAATAATCGATGGTTTTGCCATCAATGTGGGAGGACACTGCCCTGCCTCCTGTTCTCCTGCCCCGTAACTTCCGCCAGTGGAGACCCGCTCACCCTGTGTTGCCCACATTCCCCTATCATGCTTTACCGCCCAGCCTCCTGCTCTCATGCACCCTAACTCCCACCCAGTCGGAGGAGACACTGACTCCTGTATTTCTGTGCTGCCACGCTGGACCCTCACCCACTGGCAGAAGCTGCACAGTGTCCACCACCCTCTTTAGCCCCCCGTATGCCCACACACCCCTATCACTACCCAGCTTCCTGCTCTCCTGAACCGTAACTTCCACCACTGGGGAGTCGCTGACGCTGTTTTGGCCACATGCCCCTATCATGCCTCATAGCCCAGCCTCCTGCTCTCATGTACCCTAACTCCCACCCAGTAGGAGGAGACACTGACTCAGGGCCACCGTCCGGTACTCCTGTGCTGCCACGCTGGACCCTCACCCACTGCCAGAAGCTGCAATACAGGGCATCTTTCATACAATTCTAACCATATTTCTCACAATACAAATGTTCACAAATTAAGGGGCGTAGCCCCTTACGCCGGTGTGAAGAGCGCCCGTAGGGCGCGATGAATCACCTAGTCACTTTATATTGGTGAATAATGTGCCTATAATCGAATATGTTCTCAGTTATAAGTCAATGTTGGAGGGGAATTTATCAAGGTATTCAGAGGTATGCTGAATATTTATTCTCTTCGTTTAATCCATATGGGACCATGGTATCTAGTAAAAAGATGAGCCTGGTTTCCTGCCTCAGCAGTTCGCTATCCAGGTCACCTCTTCTGATGCCTAGGTTGACCTTAAGCATGCCATATGCTTTAAGACCTGAGGGGTCCTGGTGATGGTGCCGATAAAAATGACGAGCCACTGGCGTTAGGGTTTTCATAGCTGTCTTATCCCTTTGGGCATTTTTAATGCTGTTGGCATGTTCCATGATTCGTTTTTTAAGGGGCCTGATGGTCTTGCCTATGTACGTTTTGTTGCACGGGCACTGTAGGTTGTATACCACCCCTGCCGTTTCGCAGGTAATGTGGTCCTTAATTTTCCAAATGGAATCAAATTTGTCCCGATAGGAATCTGTAGCGACCATATAGGTACAGGCTTTACAAGTGCCACATTTATGTGACCCAATTTTGGTCTTCTGTGGCCCCTTAATTTTGTCCAGATGGCTGTGGACTAATATATCTCGCAGGTTCTTACTCCTGCGCCAGCTGATTTCGATTCTGTTACCAAGAATGGGGGACAGATCTGGATCTGTCTTAAGTATATCCAGATTTTGATTGAGGATCTTTTGAATATCACGCCATTCTTGGCAATAGGTCCCTATAAATCTGACTTTCTGATCCTGTTGGTTATCTCTTCTTGAGGGTACAAGTAGGGATTCTCTTGTCACTCTTTTAGTGTTGTTATATGCAGATTTAATGGCTCGATTACTATAGCCTCTCTCTCTGAGGCGGCCACCAAGTTCGTCAGCTCTTTTGATAAAATTATCTTCATGTGAACAGTTCCGTTTTGTCCGCAGGAATTCTCCTTTGGGGAGCCCCTTAATTACAGGGGGAAAGTGGGCACTTTTAAAATGCAGTAAGGAGTTAGTGGCCGTTTTCTTCCTATACATATCAGAGGAGATGGTCCCATCTTCCTCAATGTTAAGGCGTAAATCAAGGTAATTGACCCCTTCCTGGCTCATCTCAAATGTTAAACGAAGATTGAATTCATTAGTGTTAAGAATGTTGATAAAGGCAATGAAGAGATCAGCATCTCCCTCCCAGATAATCAATAAATCGTCTATATATCTTAACCACAATAAAATGTGGTTAGTATATAGTTCATTTTGCTCCTGGAACACCACCTCCCGTTCCCACCACCCCAGGTACAGGTTCGCGTATGTCGGAGCACAAGTGCTCCCCATAGCGGTCCCCCGTACCTGGAGGTAGAAGGCCTCATTGCACACAAAGTAATTTCGCTCTAACACGAATCGTAAAAGTTGAATAATGATATCGTGTAGATCATTTTCTCGGTCCATGCTGAGAAAATATCGTGCTGCATGGATGCCCTGTCTATGAGGGATACTTGTGTACAGGCTTTCGACGTCACAAGTTATCAGCCAAGAATTGCGGTTTAAAACAACATCCTGTATCTTTTTCAGGACATCCATTGTGTCTCTGACATAGGAGGGCAATGTGACTACATATTGTCGAAGATGGTAATCAACAAATTCACTTGCTTTTTCAGTCAGGCCCCCTATGCCAGAGACAATGGGTCTTCCAGGTGGCATCCTCTCATGTTTGTGGACCTTTGGAAGTAGGTACAAAGTTGGAATACGTACATTTTTGACCACTAGAAATTGGTATTGGTTTTTGGTTATCACACCATTTTTGAAAGCAGTATCTAGCATGAGAGAATAAGATTTTAGGAAATCATCAGTGGGATTAAAGGTCAACCTTTTGTAACAAGTGGTGTCTTGGAGCTGTTTTTCCAGTTCTCCTATATACAGGTCCCTGGACCATAGTACCACGTTTCCCCCCTTATCAGAGGGTTTAACTATGGTATCACTCCAATTTCTAATCTCAAATAGAGCCTTCTGTTCGTCTCGACTAAGGTTGTGTTTGAACTGGTAGGAGCATTTGTCTCTCTGTAGTTGATCTAGATCCTTGCTCACAA
The DNA here is from genome assembly GCF_055691185.1 of Crinia signifera. Lineage (NCBI taxonomy): Eukaryota > Metazoa > Chordata > Amphibia > Anura > Myobatrachidae > Crinia > Crinia signifera. Next base: position 285,082,599 of record NC_139222.1, on the reverse strand, counting down.
CATCAACAAACGTCTTGACGGCAGGGCAGATGGAAAAGTCAGGATAGAATGTTGACTTCTTTTTGGGATGAGAAAGATGGGTGTCTATCCCCAAACTCGTTTCATCTTCACTGGTATCATTTCCACTCTCATTTTGGAGATCTTCCAGTGTTAGTAAAGCTTGTCTCTCTTCCTCCGTGTACCACAAATTGAAGATGGGTCCCAAATTGGTAGGGTCATGTGTTTCTGGAGAGGTTCCTATAATTCCAAGTTCCCCATCTCTATCTTTCTTGCAATAAAACTTTTTGAGTAATAATTTCCTAGCAAAAAGATGTACGTCCTTTTCATAAGTAAATCTATCAAAAGATTCTGATGGGGAAAAGGATAGGCCTTTTTGTAAAACGGTTATCTGGGGTTCAGTAAGAATATGGTTGGTGAGATTAATAATCTTAAGTGATTCTTCTAATTGCGGTACCTCCGCCGTTCTTTGTGATCCTCCCTCCAGTCCCTCACTTCTCTTTTTCTTCTTCTGCCCCCTCCTTGTCCTGCCATGTCTCTGCCTAGGGTTTCCCTGATGAAACCGGGGCTGGCCCCTAAAAAATTCCTGTGTGACATGCCGGGGGTAGGGACATCTTGTCCTGATTCATTGCCCGATGAATCTTGTTCTGAGCTGCTATGCTGGGCTGGATTGGTGGATGTAGGTCTTTTCTTATTAAAGTTCCACCTATATACCCGGTCATTTAGGAAATCATTAACATCTCTCTGCATTTTCCCTTTCTTCCTACTAATGACCTCTTTTTCAAAGGTGTCGATCTCATTTTTAAATTTGAGAAAGGTTTTCTGAAATTTATCCAGTCCTTCGAAAGGTTTAAGTTTATTGCTGAGGGCAGAGATATCGGTGGTGTATTGATTGAGAATCGTTTCATCATGTCTCACTAAGATGTTAATGAGTTCAAAGGAACAATTTGTAAGGGCTCTCTCCCATTCATTTTTCAATGCTGGAGTGGCCAACTCAAAAGAGGGAAAAACCCTGGGTCTTAAACCTCTAGGTGTCACTTTTTGTTTAATATAGCTCTCAAAGGTCATTTTATTCCAAAATGTTTTTGTCTGTTTTATTAAGACCATTTTGAGTTGCTGGAGATCGTTCATCCAGTCTTCTTGTGAGGTATTAAAATGAGACAAATCTCTCTCCAGCATGGTTTCTCTACTCTGCCTGAGAGTGGCCTGTCTGATATCCAGTTCATTACTAAGACTGAATGGAGGTGCAGTACTCATTGATGGCTCTGAATTGAGCATAGTTGGGAATGTACTTGAATAAGAGTATCTCAGATTTGGACTAGGTCGGGTTGATAACTCTAAATTAGTAAGAAAATATATAATCAAAGAGATAATAATAAATTGTCCGTGCTGAATAGTAAAGAAGGTGAAGAGACTTCACTACAAGGATATAGAGACACAACAGAGGTTGCTATTCGCACAGGACCCTCGTCTAATGGAGGTTTAACGTGGGTGAACCCCCATTTATCACATCATTGGTTATATATGAGTATTGTCGGAGGTGTGCTACCACTGGACACAAAAGATTAGCATGTACAAAGAGAGGAAGAGTATGTCCTTATGTGGTGCACCTATGAAAACTATCACGAATAAAAAGTAACTTTTTTTTTTCAACTTTGCCTTACCCATGTATTAAGGTGTTACATTATTGTATAGTATGAACACAATAAGGATACCGTTTATGTTGTGTCAGTATCCATTTCTTGAAATCCCATCATATGTAATCCTACTCCATTGCCTGTCATGATGATACTATATTAACATTAATATTCTTATTTTTATCATTTTTCGTGGCTTTTTTCTGATCCTGCTTTAAGATGGCGTGTAACACTATCAGAGCCTGTACTAAGTGCAAATAGATGCACACATTACATATAATATCGGGGTAGAACATACTTACCACGAGAACAGACACTGGTGGCCAGACAAATACAACATAGATACTTACAAGAATCATTACCAATGATGTTACCATGACAACCAATGTAAACATGTCAGCTCCGTTAGAGATAATGGGTAAGTGGTGCAGCACTTACGCAGCAGAGACATGATAGGACGCGAGAGCAGTCAGTCATCCTCTGAGACTGCCGCGCCCCCTGACGAATGAATGCCGCCCGGAGCTACTAGAGACCATACACATAGGATGAGGCCGCCGTCAATCAAAGTTTTAACTGCCGCGCCCACACTAGGGACGGTATAAGAACAGCCTCAGTTTGGCCAGTCGGGTTGGCCTTGAAAAAGCTGTCTGCGAAGCGCGCGCCGGCTAGCGGTGACGCTCTCTGTTTCCTCGCATTGACTAGGATGTATTTTGATCTGTTTTATTAATACAGGGTATTCCTCATAATTATGCACTGGCAAATAGTATGAGGTTTCTCTCGTGTCTGGTTAATCGGCTATACTAGTGACTTTTAAACGCAGCATCAAGAGAGTGGTGAAGGATTGTACCATCATCCTGCCCTTACACCTGCGCTAATTACAGTGGTGCAGTGTTACACTGCTTGTTAACTACTGAGGGCTCATTCTGCTACCTTAATAGCATTACTATAGTAGCCCCAATTTTGCGGTGATTACTCCAGACCAATCGCTGTTAATATATGCCGACAATAGAACCAGTGACACCTGAAGTCGACACCATATTGTTGACTCCTCATTTTTTATTTATTTTCTTACTATAGAATAAAATCTGCCTGTATCTACCCAGTGGCTATTTACCATACTCCCCAAATTGAGCAATCCAGCTCTTCATATAAAGGGAGACACGGCACTAACATTATTGACACTTGAAGTCGACATTATACTGTTGATTCACCCCCCTTGTTCATCAGCCATACCAGTGATTTTCACAAATTTATAATAGCAGTCTATGGGAGAGTGTTGAAGGATTTCTCACTCTGTCCTAACGTCTGCGCTAAATCTTGGTGTACAAGGTTACACTGTGTGTTAATACTGGGGGCAAAGTGTGCTACCTAACTAGCATTACCATAATAGCCCCAATCCAGGGTGACTATCAGAGAAATCGTTGTTGATACTTACCTGCTAGTTGAATGCCGATATTAGAATTGTTGACATCTGAAGTCGACAGTACACTTGTGACTTCTCATTTATGTTCATGTATGTTCACCACTGAATAATATCTATTTATATCTACCCAGTGGCTATAGACCACACTCCCTAAACATAGCAATTCTAGCTGTACATGTAAGGAGATATGGTATGAATATAAGTGACACCTGAAGTCGACACCATACTGTTGATTCCCCACCAATGTTAACTATTGATTCCCAATAAACCTACTTATATCTACCCAGTGGCTATAAACCACACTCCCTAAACACAGCAATTCCAGCTTTATATGATGGGAGATAGGGTATGAATATAACTGTATATGGGATCATACCTTCTATGAATCCAGATCTATGTTAACAACTTGCAGATCCCTTTGGAATTTTTCCTGAAGTGGGTCCGTATCAGGATACACAGTTTAGGTGGACTTCAGATAAATTTTTGTGAACTCTATGAACTATCTGTTCAAACTACTCCAGATTGTGTCATTATTTGTAGATACAGGAGAATGTGTATTTGCAAAATTCCATGTGCATATGAGGACTGAGTCATTCGAACACTTTAATAAAAATTTGATTACATTAACAATTGGTGTTCGCTACCTACCCCTGTAAATTGAAATTACAATAAGCAATATTGTGTGTGGAAACAGTGAGCCGCCGTTATTTTAATACACTGTACGTTATGTTTGTGTGTTCTTATATTTCGCTTTTTTAATCAATAAAGAATAAAAGTTACTTTTTATTCGTGATAGTTTTCATAGGTGCACCACATAAGGACATACTCTTCCTCTCTTTGTACATGCTAATCTTTTGTGTCCAGTGGTAGCACACCTCCGACAATACTCATATATAACCAATGATGTGATAAATGGGGGTTCACCCACGTTAAACCTCCATTAGACGAGGGTCCTGTGCGAATAGCAACCTCTGTTGTGCCTCTCCAAGTATGGTTTAGGCACTGAGGAAGGGGTTAGGCTGCAGGGAGGGAGGGTTAAGGTCTAAATTTGGGCAGCCACCCCACTTCCCTTACTTTCTATTTTCAATATTCTTACCTCTCTTCTGCACCCTACTATTCAGGTAGAGCAGCCACGTGGCTACGTCACATGGGAAACAGCAATTTAACAATACGAAAATTAAATCTAGAAGGTTCTCATTTTTTCGATCTTCCATTCAAGGTCCAAACTGGCACTATCCAGAGAAATTCCGATTTTTTTTTTTGCATTGTGGCGTTTGATATTCTCCTCCATCTGTCCCGCTTCCCGTGTGCATGAAGTAGCAGAATGCCAATAATATCTCAGGTAATTGTCTTAGAACTTTCCCGAGACAACCTCAGCACCCGACAGATGAATTTCTATCGTTCCCCGTGTTTTAGCGAAATTGTAAGTCACGGTGGCGCAGAATAATTTTCCATCTCTATGGATATAAGCAGAACACTTGAAGGGGAAGAGTAAGTTAAGCTGTGTTGATGGGATGCAGTCGGCAGTGTAATCTAGGCATGAATACAATATGTCAGCACCCGCAGGCCGCAGAACAGCGCAGGAGGGCGGCTTACGGCTCACAAACACTGAGCTGCTTTAATTAACCTCCTATGCGTGCGTAGATTTAATCAGAGATTTAAGCTGGAGCCGGTAACCAATCCATTACTGTGCCGCTCAATAATCTTCCCGCTAACATTTCTATAATGTATCTGAACTGATATAGTGAAATAAAGCGCAGAAGAAAGGAACAATCACACAAATCTCATACAGGGAGGAAAGGTCCGGTGTCTACACATACGGGCCGAGATGAAACGGGAGACGATTTTAGCAGCCGGGAAAAAGCCAGTGTAATGGCGTGCAGATACAGTACAAGGCTATGCAGCGTGCCTATATTTTGTATTTAATTGTGACTGTATCTGCGTACTAATATATGGGCGAGATTCAGTAAGGATGGCAGCAGCATAGCAAATGTGATATATAGCCATGCAAATGCAGGATGAGGTGCCTGCCATCCCCTACGTGGCCTGCACACCGCCTCCTGCCTGCACACCGCCTCCTGCCTGCACACCGCCTAATGCCTGCACACCTCCTCCTGCCTGCACACCGCCTCCTGCCTGCACACCGCCTCCTGCCTGCACACCGCCTCCTGCCTGCACACCGCCACCTGCCTGCATACCACCTCCTGTCTGCACACCGCCTCCTGCCTGCACACCGCCTAATGCCTGCACACCTCCTCCTGCCTGGACACCACCTCCTGCCTGCACACCGCCTCCTGCCTGTACACCGCCTCTTGCCTGCATACCACCTCCTTCCTGCATACCACCTCCTTCCTGCACACCGCCTCCTGCCTGCACACCTCCTAATGCCTGCACACCTCCTCCTGCCTGCACACCACCCCCTGCCTGCACACCGCCTCCTTCCTGCACACCTCCTCCTGCCTGCACACCGCCTCCTGCCTGCATACCACCTCTTGTCTGCACACCGCCTCCTGCCTGCACACCACCTCCTGCCTGCACACCACCTCCTGCCTGCACACCACCCCCTGCCTGCACACCAACTCCTGCCTGCATAATATGACCTGCCTGCATACCACCTCCTGCCTGCACACCTCCTCCTGTCTGCACACTGCCTCCTGCCTGCACACCGCCTCCTGCCTGCACATTGTCTCCTGCCTGCATACAACCTGCTGCTTGCATACCTCCACCTGCCTGCACAACCCCCCTGCATGCATACCACCTCCTGCTTGCACACTACCTCCCTTACATGCCACCCCCTGCCTGTACAACACCCCCTGACTACATACCTCCTCCTGCCTGCACAATACCCCCTGCCTACATACCTCCTCCTGCCTGCATACCAACCCCTGCCTGCATACCACCTCCTGCCTGCATACCACCCCCTGCCTGCACACTACCTCCACTACATACCACCTCCTGCCTACACACCACCCCCTGCCTAAATACCAACTGCTGCCTGCATACCACCCCCTGCCTGCATACCACCTCCTGCCTACATACCTCCTCCTGCCTACATACCTCCTCCTGCCTGCATACCACCACCTGCCTGCTCACTACCTCCCCTACTTACCACCCCCTGCCTGCACACCACACCCTGCCTAAATACCTCCTCCTGCCTGCACACCACCTCCTGCCTGCATACCTCCTCCTGCCTGCATACCACCCCCTGCCTACACACCACCCCCTGCCTACATACCTCCTCCTGCCTGCATACCACCCCCTGGCTACATACCTCCTCCTGCCTGTATACCACCCCCTGCCTGCATACCACCCCCTGCCTGCACACTACCTCCACTACATACCACCTCCTGCCTACACAACACCCCCTGCCTGCATACCACCCCCTGCCTGCATACCACCCCCTGCCTGCATACCACCCCCTGCCTGCATACCACCTCCTGCCTGCATACCTCCTCCTGCCTGCATACCACCACCTGCCTACACACTACCTCCCCTACTTACCACCCCCTGCCTGCACACCACCCCCTGCCTACATACCTCCTCCTGCCTGCGCACAACCTCCTGCCTGCATACCTCCTCCTGCCTGCATACCACCCCCTGCCTGCACACCACCCCCTGCCTACATACCTCCTCCTGCCTGTATACCACCACCTGCCTGCACACCACTCCCTGCCTACATTTTCATTCATTGAAAACAGCGATACGTAGTTTAAGAGGAACATCCCAACCATCGGTCACCATGCCCCTCTGTGACCGCAGCCTGATTAAGTCTAAGCTTACTTAGGCTGCCTGTTGCAGGGCAGCTTGCAAGGTCAAACGCAGTCCTTTGCCTGGCCTCTCCCCGAAAATGGGGGCAAATCAACCCTGCTTCCGGAAACACCAGCCACCACCGCCACTGTCCCTACCCTTGAAATTCATTCTGTCATGAGAGACACCCAGGGCTATTTTTCAGCAGGCTCCAGCAGGAACTGAGGCCCTTATTCTAGTTCACTCTTTCTGACAAAATATTTCTTAGATAGACAAAACCATGTGCACTGCAGGTGAGACAGGTGTTACTTTTGCAGAGATAATTAGATTTGGGTGGGGTTTTACATCTGCCCCCCCTGCAGTGCACATGGTTTTGTCCATCTAAGAAATATATTGTCAGAAAGAGTGAACTAGAATAAGGGCCTCAGTTCCTGCTGGAGCCTGCTAAAAAATAGCCCTGGAGACACCTATTTTGTGCTATGGTTGCAGGCACATGCACAGAATACTGTAGGTCCTACCGTGTGTCTGCTGTTCCTATCTGTTGGAGAAACTATAGGTTGGATCACGTATTCAATCCAACCTGAATTTACCCCTATGTTACACTGTTTGGCTGGGAAACACAGTAGCATAAAAATTTTTTATGAAGATACAGTCACAATTACATAAATAATATAGGCATGCTGTATAGCATTTTAATATGCAAAAGCGGCTTGTGATTCCCACATCAATTTGCATAATGCACTTTTTACTGCTGAATATAGCTCACCCATACAAACCAGCTGTAATAATGGTGGTGATTCAGACTCGCTTGCTGCGGGCTGAATTCTCTCCCTATCCGATGTTTGCGCATGTGCGCGTGCGAATGCCTTTGGCGTAGCGAACCCCTGTAGCGAACGCCTTTGGCGAGTTTCACAATCGCCGAAGCATTCGTTTCAGGATGGGTTGGCAGAGGGCGGGCCGGGAGTGGAGGCAGGGGGAACGCCCAGCGTTTTATGGGTGCTCCATTTCCCAAAGTTGGACCAAAATCATCTCTCATTACACCCTGGGCCATGGTATGGGAGTGGGAGGAATGTTTTTTTTTAGCGTATGCAACCAGTATGGCGGCCATCTTGAAGTCAGCCATGTTGAACTTCATGAATGTCATTAAAAAAACTGCTGTTCTTTGTGATAACACTTACATCACACCATTGAACCCTATGGTTGCTCAGAACGTCCATCGCAACTGGGACAGCGAGGGCTGGAAGCAGGTAGTCCGAAGGAGCAGTCTCTGGCTGCAACATACCCCTCAAATGGATCTGAGTTTTGCACACAACTTCCCATTTCCACCGCTGCCTGTCAGTCAATCTGCGACTAAACCTGCACTGGGATCGCCTTCGATGGACCATCGTGTCACGTGAGCGCAGCGCCAAAGACGCAGGCGCAGAACTGAAACCATCGCCAGTTGCATCAGATAATGGGAATTTGTTGATAGATAATGTAACACCATAATAACCATAACAATAATGCCCTGAGCCAGTGTCACACACGCTGTAATGATAAGTAAGCTCGGAATTAAAGTGCGCCACATGTCAGTAAATAAACAGATGGTGGACAGTTAGCTACGCTATTAGCAAAATAAACACAGCGCAGTGACATAAAATCTGCAACGCTGAATGCAAACAGTGTCACCCTGCTGTTATCCCTCATTAATATATAAATCATCACCATTGCCAGCGCTAACCGTAAATGCCACAATGACGTTATGTGACTCTCGCAGAGCATTAGGGGACACCGGATCCCTGGAACTGGGTTTTAATGTTCCAACCAAAACTGAATTTCCTGGATTTGGAAAAAAAAAAATGTAACCTGCCATGTATGTCATCCAGAGTAATAATTATACACCGGGAAACATGTACTAAGCCTTGGAGAGTGGTAATGTGGAGAGGAATAAAGTAACAATGAACCAGATCCTAACTGTCATTGTTCATACACAACCTGTAACAGGGTGTCACGGGCATCTGCCACTGTGTGCAGCAGGCCTGTTACTCTGACTTCCATGCGCGACAGCGTCTCTCTGTTCTGGGTGCAGGACACAAGGGGTGGACGACGGGTGACTCCAGAGGGTCAGCAAATGGCCAGTGACACCAGGATAGCAGAGTGGTTTGGTTTCCTGGCCAGGAGTCCAGTGCCACCATCTTGCATATGGGCAAATGTATCATTGTGCCAGTCTGAGCTCTGTTGGGCCTCCTTTCTCTGACAACCAATGGCAGCTTAGGTATTTAGAGAGCCTGCCTGAGCTATTTGTTGTCAGTTAGTGGCAGGTTTTACCTATGGGCAGAAGGACTGCACCCCCTCCAGGTAAAGTCCACCACTGTGCCCTGAATAAGTGAAGCCAGTTGCAGTCTGTGAGACTAAAATGTCCCCATACCCCTAGGCTTCTATCGCCGCCCACTGCCCGCCGTCCGCGCGACCCCCCCTCCCGTCCTCCATCGATCTCCTCCTCCCCCAGCTGGTGTCACAGCTGGGAGGACATCCGGCTGCAGGGGGAAGGAGGAGACGCCGTGGACAGTGACAGCCGCCGGCATGTGACGGACACCACATTACAGGTATCGCGGGGGTCTCCGTCACTACACCACGATGCTAGCCGCATATGTTAGTACATATGCGGCAGCATCGCGGCGGCTGAGCGGTGATGTATATTAATACATCCCGCCCTGTGAGACTGCTCTGGCTTCACTGTGACTGGCAGTAACTTCCTATTGGATGTCCGACTTGCCAGTCACCCAATGCAATCCCATTTGGAGGTGTTCGCTCCATTTGGGATGTAGAGCTGCTAGGTCAACAGTCAAACTATTGGTGGACAGTCAAAAGGTCGACATGGTTAAAAGGTCAACATTCAGAATGTCAACATTGTCAAAAGGTCAACGTGGTCTACATGAAGAAGGTAGACATGAGTTTTTAATTTCTTTCTTTGAGCCGACATGTGTTGACAGGTGGTTTTTCACACCCTAGCATCCACTACGGCGTGGTGGGAGAATATAACAGTGTGCCGAGTGCAGCGAGGCACCGTGCCCGAAGAATGGCGAGCGTTGCAAGGGGACACGGTACACTTAGACGGTGTCCATACTGACCCATGTCGACATAGACAGCAAAAAAAATGAAAAACTCATGTCGACATTTTCTATGTTGACATTTTCGAGGGGACGTAGCTAAAGATGCAAATTGTGTCATTTAGCCCCATCCCCTCCTCGAAGACTCGCGAATTGCAGGATTTGCAATACTGGGGGCGGGGCTTCATGACGTCCACTTTAGACCCCGTCCCCCGAAGTGCTGCTGACAGAGAGGATACTTTAAAAGTAGGCAACCCTGGCACACTGCGATGTGTCAGCGCTGAGCGATCTGTCAGGAACCGTGTTCTCCGGTGATATTACACAATAATTAATTGTGGGGCAACAGCGACATGTGGGGCCGCGGGCAGGGTGGTGCCGTGGGTACAGCTGTCCCTGGCCCCGGCCTCTGGAGGGGCCTAGGCAGCTGCCCACAGTGGCACGGCACCCCCCCCCCCAACACACACACACACAATGCCTCCCCCGCCTGGCAGCCAGGCACGCACAATATACAGTGCAGCCTGCAGAGCGGCGATCCTAGGATATAGAGGGGCTCGGCGCTCTGCAGGCTGCACTGTGCAATGTGCGCTCCCGACCGTCCGTGAAGGAGGGAGATGCCGCGCCGCCGCTTCTGGTGGCTTCTGGTAAGTAATGGTAATTGGTAGGTGGAGTGCGTGATTGGGCCACAGGGAGGGGAGAGGGGAGTGCTGCTGGGAGCCCGAGGGCCCCTATCGCTACGAGTGTAAGCCCTGTATCAGTATATACTCTAGGTGCGTTACATAAGAAGACCCATTATAACTAGATATTACCGCGCTGTAGGAATAAACACTGATGACCTTTCAGCCACACGTATGGGTGTAAGCTCAGCGCTAATGGGGCGATCCCCCGCTGTGATTGAATATATTGCATAATATAACATTTGCAGAACGCCCGCGCCCACGTCAGCCTGATCCTTGATGTTATGTTTGGAATTTCACTGTCAAATGGCCTTTGAAATAAAATGACCTTTCAAGCCCAATTTACCGCCTGCTCGAAAGTGCAACTTCTACCCGGCTAGGAAAACAGTTGTATTGTAATGTTTATTTCTCTGCGTGAGCGGGTTCCACGGGCGGCTTGTCCTCATATTGCTCTCAATGAGGCTGAAAATGATTATTCCAGGAGGATAAACCCGTAGCCTGATCCTGCTCCTCACGGACTGTACACAGCTTATATCACTTAATGTAGCGTATGGCGAGTTACAAGGGTAATGCGGTAACTTCCTGTATTCTTATTCACTCGCTGATTGGCTTATCCGCTACCCTCACTTACAAGCTCCACCACGCGCCTTTGCCTCTTGTCCGTGGTCTTTGGTGAGGTGGCAGCTGTATATGGTGCATACGGCACGACTCAGACCTGATCACACGGCTGCGAATTCGTCCTGCAATAAAAGCCTGCTACTTTTTCTGATTGCTGGACGTACACAAGGTGATTGACAGGAAGTAGGCGGAGTGCAAAGAAAAAACGCAGGCATGCTGGAAAAACCGCTGGGAGTGTCACGGAAAACGTTAGGTGTGTCTCAGCGTTCTAGGGGAGGGCGTGTGACGTCTGCTCCAGGCCGGATATGCCTTTCTCCATCGCAGTCGCGAGTAAGTCTCTGGCTCCAGCCAATCAGCTCCCAACTGTCCTTTTTAAATGCATGTCAGTTAGGTGCTCCAGCCAATCGGCTCACAATTGCCATTTTAGAACACATGGCAGTAAGGTGCCCCAGCCAATCAGCTCCCAACTTTCATTTCCAAACACCTGGCAGTTAGGCGCTCCAGCGATTCAGCCCTCAACTGCCATTTTTCATGAACATTACAATTCAGTGCTCTGGACAATCAACTCCCAGCTGTCACTTTCAAACACATGGCAGTAAGGTGATCCAGGCATTCCGCTCCCAACTGTCAAATTGCAAACATATTACAGTTAGGTGGTCCGGTTAATCAGCTCCCAACTGTCACTTTCAAACATATGACAGTTAGCTAACTCATGATCCGTAGCCTTAACCCCATCATCCGGGGCCTTAACCCTCTACAACAGCGGGGCCTTAACCCTCTACTCGCAGCCTAGCGAAGTCTGAATGAGGCCCAATGAGTATTTCCAGGCCCCAGAAAATGTGCTAGTTATTCCACTATATACTGTACAATCTCTTCCTGCAGAGATATCTGCGCCCTCCATGCCGGGAGAGACAAGCCGTAGAAGTAAACTACTTAACCCCCTGATCAAACACTACATGTACTATTTTATTTCCAATCTAGCAGAGTTCCTGTCCTGGGTTGAACGTTGGATTTCTTACGACTTTCTGCTGTAATTTGCTGTCTGGAAACGTGTTTATGCCGTGCAGGTCTCTCACTTGCTGGAAAGAGCGACGTTTAATAGCTTTGTCCTCATCGATAAATATCTTTTTATGTGGAATACCTTATTACCTGCTGCCGGGTGAGATAGAGGCCGAGATAGCAGGACTGGTCATTTATGAGAAGGGGTTGATAGAACCAATATTAACTTGGGCGTTTAGTGGCCCTATAAACCGGACATTTCCTAACATGGCGGCGCACCGAGAGCGGCTTTTACCGTCAGCCGACAACTCACGTTCAGTATGAGCATCTCCCCCTCTCCCCGGGACAGGGGCAAGGTTTTGTGGGGGGTTGGATGGGTTAGGAGACCAACACCAAGGTGACTCCTGCCCCATTAGAGACAGAACCTGTAAGGCATCCTACTGGCGGAGCTTGGTTCTCATGAATGCCTCAGTATACTGTATGCACTAGAACCTCATAGAGGCATGAGGCACAGTGACGCCATGTTTTGTCTATGACAGTTGTGCACGAAATATAAACCTTCAATATTCCGGTATCCGGCTGGTAGGTCAACAGCCTTTAGGATGACAGTCAATAGGTTGACACCATATGGTCAACATGGTAGGTCAACACAAGCAATGTAGGTCAACACAAGCAAAGCCAATGGTCGGCACATGAAAAGGTCAACATGAGTTTCTTTGGGAATTGTCTTTCTTTTTTTTTTTGACTTTTCACACTTTACCTTCCGTGTGGGAACCAGATGGGAAATGGAAATATCTTGCCTGAAGCATTGCGAGCGAGTGCAGTGCACTAATTAATAAAAATTGACACCCCAAAAATTCATTAAAAACTCATGTTGACCCTTTCAATTGTCAACCATTTCCACATCGGCATTTTTCTTGTGTTGACCTTTTTTTCTATGTCAGCATTATTCATCTTGACCTACTGACTGCCGACTTAGATGCTGGCGATCCTTTATTCCATAGCCAAATATTACATCTGCACACGTTCTTGTTTTTGGTGTCGGCAGAGCTTTATTTCATACCGCTCTATAGATCAGAGGGTTACCGCCGGCGATACGGGGGAAAGTATATATAACAAGCATTGCATGATGGCCATAACAGAAGTATCATCCATTGTTATCATAACAATGATAATATCAGGGGAATGGTTCTACTGGTCCGTACCGCTATCGCAAAGGTGCCAGAGAATAGCCCATATTTCATGCTAGACAGAACCTGATTGGTTGCTAAGGGCAACATCGCCTCTTGTCATTTTTAGAAGCTTTAGTAAATTTCCGCCTTAGTGTCTGATTTAGAGATGTACATTCATTGATCCGCAGCTGTGATCCCATACACAATGATTGGGCGGAAATATGTTGCATGGAAATGTAGTGAGGCGCCCAACAGCGAATGCGTACAAACAGCAGCGGTGGTCGCAGAATATTAGATTATCTGAGTAACTCTACGCTAGCGCAGAATGGTGCAAAGCCTGAAACGCGTTTTTTCTGCAAATTGGTCGTTTTTTGCCACGACTTCCAGTTACCACTAACTGTCACTTTACAAAGAAATCCCCACTGCAAGCGGCTACACAAAGTTACTTTGGCCGGTGCTCAAAGCGACCATGACGCGTACACCACTCAACTGAGTGACTATCGGCATTGCATTCATATCTGAATGAGGCCCTTAGTGTCGGCTGCCGACGGAGAACAAGTACAGGTGCACCCTTATTTCCCATCTCAGTGACCTTCAAAGGTCGATCACATCTATTAGAGGAGGCAGAGCCGGCCTTAGGCATAGGCCAACTAGGCAATTGCCTAGGGCATTTGGAATGCCTAGGGGCATCAGCAGCTTCTGCTGATTAAAATGATATGCAGCATGTCTATATTCTGTGTGTGAGTGAGGCTGTATCTGCATATGAAATAGTGTATTCATGGAAATCACTGTAACATAGCATTCCGTATGCAGGTACAGCCACAGTCGCTCACAGAATATAGGCATGCCGCATATAATTTTAATCATTGGAAACTCCTTGTGTGTGCTGGTCACATAACAATGCAAATAAGATGAATTTTCAGCAAAAAAGGCACCCAACGTTAGCAGAACTGGCCAGGAGCTGCATGGCCTATTGAGGCAGGATGTATGAGGAAACATCTGTATCCAAGCAGAGGCAGAGGTCACAGTGTTAGCGGCTGTGCGAGTGCTGTCTGCGGATGGGTTGGTTGTGCAATAGTGTTCGGCATATGTGTAAGGGGCATTATTTGTGTCATGTATAAACGCATTATTAATGTGCGATATATGTGTAACAGGCATTATGTGTGTCATGTGTATAAGGGCATTAATAATGTGCAACATATGTGTAATGGTCATTATGTGTGTCATGTGTATAAGGGCATTAATAATGTGCAACATATGTGTAATGGACATTATGTGTGGCATGTGTATAAGGGCATTAATAATGTGCAACATATGTGTAATGGGCTTTATGTGTGTCATGTGTATAAGGGCATTAATAATGTGCAACATATGTGTAAGGGGCATTATGTGTGTCATTATGTGTATGAAGGGCATTAATAAAGGTTGGCATAATGTGTAAGGGGCATTATGGTTATAAGGACATTAATAATGTGTGTCATGTGTAAGGGGCATTACTGTGTGGTATTATCAGGGATGCTGAGAGAAAGGGGTAGGGGGTACAAATTACCCAGGCCAACGTCTGGTGGAAGGGCCCAGTGGGGGCCCCGGGCCCCCTCCCCTTAAGTCAGCAGCAGCTGAAGCTCTTCTCCTCTGCCCAGCACACACTGCTTTGTGCTGGGCTGCAGTGTGGCCATGGAGGTGCTTAAAATACAATATTTTCTCAGGATTTTTTTCTAAGGGTATAATGTGAATAATGTGAGGAGTAATGTACATAAGGTAAAGTGGTACTACTGTGTGATGTAACGTGAATAAGGGACACCATCGCATGATATAATGTGAATAAAGTTGCACTACTGTGTGACATTGGGCCTTATTCTGGTTGGAGCGTCCGGGCCGTACGCGTACGTCCCAGGGTTTTTAACGATCTGCGCATGTGCAGATACGCTAATGCGCCGGCGCGAACACTCCACAACGCTTACGGCCGGTGTCTCAACGTGCGAAAAAACCTGTACGCGAGTGTACGGGTAATGGGGCGGCATAGGGGCGTGTTGATGGGAGCGGCCGAAATAATGAGGGAAAATGGGCGTAAATATGGGCGTACACGGGGGTGTGCACCAAAAATGAGCGGTGCTACTACCGCACGATCGACTAAGGCACCGTTCATTTCGGACACCAAACAGGCGGCCGCCAACCGCCAGCTCAAACCACCCCTACAGATACCGCATGCCAGCGTGCGCCTGAGTTGGCTAATTAACGCTGATTACTACTCAAACACATACACCTGAATGTAATAAGCAATGCTGCAGTCTATTAACTCCAAACCATGATTTCACTGCCTGCAAGCCACACATACAGCACGCAAACACATTGGAAGCTTATCTTTCTATACTTCTCTACATTTAAAGGTTTGTTTAATTTAAGGTAAGAATCTTTTTATACGCTAAGGTAGGTATTTGCTAAACAGACACATTCACTACGTGCTTTCATAGACTTTACGCAGTAGCACACTCAATCTACACAAGTCGACATGTGTCAACGTGTTCACTCTAATACTAACATAGATAGTGATTAAAATGCCACATTAGAACATAACAAATATACATGTAATGAGGGTTCAAATGTAGTTTTATTAGGTCTTTATTAAGGTAGACAATTGAGTTAATAGAAAACAATAAGTGAATAACAAATAGATTAATTAATCAATTGTCAGATTAGTAGTTGAGAGGCAAGATTTGCAGGTCCATATATGTGAAGGGTATGCCAGCGTGCACGGACGTACGCTCACTCTCACGAGCGGTGACATAAGCTGAGTTTTCCATTGAAAACAATAGGGACCCGTCCGTGCAAGCTGGCGTACGCTCAGATCTCCGCAAGAAGTCGGTGGGGAGACGGAGGAAAGACGGCCGTACACGGCACCGTACGCTCAGTTGTACGCCTGTTGTCGGAGTGCAAGGGCTGGCCCGTCCGCGTACGTTGCCGTACGCTCATTTGTACGCCACTCCCCTTCTACGGTATTTCTGCCCGTACGTAAGCGGCTGATTTGTGGGTGGACTTAACCCTAACGGCCGCGTACGGCTAGCGTGCGGTAATGGCGAACGTACGCACGTTTGGCCGCTCCGAGCAGAATAAGGCCCATAATGTGAATTGGGGGTACTATTGTGTGGCCATGCCCCTTCCCAGCAAGAACACACCCCTGTTTGGGCTGCGCACCAAATGTGTGCACTGTTTCTATTTAAAATATTGCGGGTAGGAGCACCAAAATGATGACTGATATGATGAGGGTTGATGGTACTGGGAAAGGGAAGCAGGGTCAGAGGCGGAACTAGTGGCGGTGGTAGGGGGCACCAACCAAAATCTTGCCTAGGGCATCATTTAGGCTAGGGCCGGCTCTGAGAGGAGGAAGGGGACGCAGGACCCGGCAGGTGGAGAAGATGTCGCAGCCCCAGTGTTGTCCTACTGCAGTTATATAACGCTGCACAAGCTGGAGACCATTCGCCTAATGGACAAACGGGAGTAGCAGAAGTTATAGTGCTTATTAATCGGCGTATTAGCGCGCACCTCCCTGATGTTCCCTCTCTGGCCCCTGGGTCAGTGACTCATACACATGAATCAGCGCGCTGTACTATTAATTATCTCTCTCACCCCTCAGTTAGTATGATTTGTGCCCCTCTCCGTGTGCTGCCATTCTGTCTGTTCACAGTATTAAGTTGTCTCCTAATTAGTGCGTTTCCATCGGTATAACAGCATGTCACAGCAGCGAATATTGTACAGAAACGATATGGTTTTAGAAAAAACAAACAAATAGAGAACGTTAGGAATTATAATATTTTGTGGACCTTGTTTAGAAAACAGGAAACTCTCTGGAAGCCATAGATATAAAGCCCTTTTCTGTTTATTATGGTCAGTAGAAGGCTCTATGTATCTGAAATCAATTACAGGAATGCTGTCTGTATCGTAAACGCCACTAGATGCTGTTTGCATTGAATCAGTTACAAAAATGCTCTCTGCATTGTATCGGTCGGTGGAATGCTCACTGAATTGTATCAGTCCCTGGAATTCTCTCTGCGTTGTATCAAACACTGGAAGGCTCTCTGCATTGTATCGGTCACTGTAATGCTCTCTGTGTGGTATCAGCCACTAGCATGTTCTCTGCACTGTATGTCTGTCATTAGATAACTTTTGTGAATTGTACTTTGGTCTATCAAACGTCTCTTTATTGAATGTATGTCATTAGAAGGCTTTGTTTTGTCACAAATTGGTCACTTAAAATTCTCTCTGTATTGCAGAAGTCATTACCATGCTTTCTGCAGGGCTACACCTAGGTGTGGGCAACCAATACCACCCTGCAGCCCAGAGAGCTCTCTAATGTAACCTTTGGACACCCCTGATCCCAGCCACCTAATCATTGATGTATATTACAACACATGTGATATATGTAAATAGATAGATAGATAGATAGATAGATAGATAGATACAGTAGTCATTACAATGTTGTGTAGAGGTCTTTACAACCCCCCTTTGTAATGTTGGTCAATAGAATGCTCTCTTCAATGTTCAATGGTCATTATAATATCCTTTGTATTGTATATAAGTCATTTCAATGCTCTCTGTATTGTGTAGTGGTCATTAAAACTCTTTAAAAGTCTTTATTTCCCCAGTCATTAGAATGTTCTCTGTATTGTATGTTGCTCAATTGAATGCTCTCTGTATTGTTTCAGTCACTGTCATGCCCAAAGCGGGCAGGCCATCAACATATCCCAATGAGGAGGGACAAGGCAGGCAACGCTTAGCGAAAGGCAAGTCATGGGTGGCAGAAGCTTAGGATATTACCAACACAGGGCTTGTGCCAACATAATTCATATGTGGTGGCAAACCCCATCTGTTGGGGCACATACATAGGTTCTAGCGATGCCATTCTGTGGGCTGGCAGGAAGATGCTAATCCCCTACTGTATTGTATTGCAGCCAGGGGCGGATTGGCCTGCCGGGATACTGGGCCATTTCCCGGTGGGCCGGTCCAGATTTCCATCTGGCTGGGCCGCCAACCGTGCTACCAGGGCCGGTGCTATGAGCCCTGCGGTGAGGCTGACATATTTGTTTTGGGCTATCCTACCCTTCTTTATGACCAGGCTGTGGCCGCTGGTCACTGGTTGGTGACAGCGGAGAACAATAGGCCTTGGTTTACCATGGCTATCCAGAGAAGGCTAGCTGAAGAAGGCTCCATCTGTATCACCATCATTATCTTGCAGAGGACTCAGACAGGAGAGAAAACATATGAAGTTGGACCAAGAGTGAATGTGGTGGAAGGCATAAAATATAATAATGGAAGGAACATTTTGCTTGTAACTGACTGTCAGAGTAATGCGGGAGCCTCCACAAAACATGGATTTATGGCCCCGATTCCAAAATCTTAACGAGCCATTCTATTAGCAGCCGGGACACAGCTGCGGGCACTCTGAGAATTGCTTCTGTGTCCATTCGCTTTTCTACGGTACAGCTACTCTCCCCCTCCCCCCCCCCGCAGTCATAAGGTTTGTGTCAACAGTAATAGACTCCGGGATCAGAGGAGTTATCCGAGCTGTGCGGCTCTAAATAACGGGATATTTAAGGGACATTCTTACCTTCCTCTTGTTTGTAGGGCAGACGTAAAGGTAGCTCAAAATAGTTTTTAATCCGACTTTATCGTTCAGTTTCTCGTAGGTCGTCCCGTAATCTGTAGACCTGGAAAAATGAAAAAGACAGGGATTTCAAACAAAGGCGAACCTCAGTGTGCACAGAGACCTAATAAGGCTGTGATGTCATTGGCTGAGCCAAGGCTTACAGGATGTGGTATATTATGCAAACCTCTGTGCCCGTAGGCGGCAGTCTAGAGAATGAGGGTCTGATCCAAAATTCAAAGTGAAGCTGACGTTTAATGCAGAGCCTCCATGGTTAGGGCCCTGCGTCTAGTCACGTAGCATAATAGACAGGTGTCCCCATTTTATGGGAGTGTCTTAAAGCAGGGGCCCAATAGCAACATATTTCAGGGGCACCTGTCCCAATAAATCTTGAGAGCCACTTGTCCGCAGCAGTTATTTGGGTTATAATAGTGCCTTAGTGTATTGTATGAACCGTCGTACTGTAGTTCACTAGTTAGTGTGAGTGTAGGGCTGCCAGTACACATTATGCCACTCAGAATCCCCAATTGACATTAAGACATGCAGTGCTCCCATTTCGTATCATGCTACATTACAGGGTCCCCTGCTCATATTAAACCACATTAATTAGAGTTCCCTCTGGTTCATATTATGCCACATTTGTGTTCTTTAGTTCATATTACTACAGTGCCGCCTGTTCATATTATGTCACATTACATTGCCCCCTGTTCATATTATGTCAAATTACATTGCCCCCTGTTCATATTAAGAAGAAGAGGGGATATACTTAGCGCTCACCCTGTGTATGGGAACAAATGGTGTATACACATGTAATGATATAAATAATAACAGAAGAGGAAGTGAGTATGTTAAGATAATGGTGATTTTATTAACGATAAATAGTAGTGTGTTCTGCAAATGTATAGTCCTGGTTGACTCACAGGAATAGGCCAGCGAGGTATACACCATTTGTTCCCATACACAGGGTGAGCGCTAAGTATATCCCCTCTTCTTCAGCTATTCCGCAGGGTATTGGACATACCCAATACGCAGCAGCTCCCAATAGTCACATTTATCCAACATCGACTTAACAATCGATGTTATACTCCACACACTGACAGATTTGAGCGCTATTGCCATCAATATTTCCCTGTTCATATTATGTCACATTACATTGCCCCCTGTTCATATTATGTCACATTACATTGCCGCCTGTTCATATTATGTCACATTATATTGCCGCCTGTTCATATTATGTCACATTACATTGCCCCCTGTTCATATTATGTCACATTACATTGCCCCCTGTTCATATTATGTCACATTACATTGCCCCCTGTTCATATTATGTCACATTACATTGCCCCCTGTTCACATTATGTCACATTGCGGTGCCCTCCACATTACAATGAGCAGATCAGATTAGGCCACAATACAGTGGCATCCAGTTCATAGTGTGCCACATTACAGTGGGCTCCAGTTCATAGTGTGCCACATTAGAGTGGGTTCCAGTTCATAGTGTGCCACATTGCAGTGGGCTCCAGTTCAACAGATGCCAGATAGAAGTGCCCCCTTACCATTGCAACATCCACCACAACCTACTCTCACTAAAAATGTATTGCCACACACTTCAGACTGGATCAGACCCAGGTGAATATCAGGGAAATCTGGGATATTGGTATGCAACTTTATTACCTGGGTCCAGGCCTCCTAAGCCTCTGGGCCCCAAAGCAATGGCAATCCTTGCATCCACTGTACCATACCTCCCAACTTTGCTAATATCTAAATAAGGACCTGCCACACCGAAAGTGCACCCATCCCGTAAATGGGGTGGGGCCTTAGGTACGCTTAAAATTTTGTGGGTCATATTTACGGAAAAAATATTAGCAGTATTCTAGAAATATCTTCTAAGACCTGAGTCCTGTTGCCAGGATATACACCTAATGTATTAATATTAGGAACCCTCTGCTCGCTTTTATGTAAATGACCGCCCTCATGGCAATTTCCAACAAACTTTTCAGACAGAGATTTCTTTTTGTTGCAATAGAATCAATGCCATAATAACAAACAAGGTATTAAACGTGTCCGAAAGCAAACGTATATTAGAAAATCATTAGCCGCAGCTCATATTGGGAATAAAATCCTCCCTTAATGCCGGCGATGAAACGTACCTATGGGCTAACCTACTGGATGAAGCCGTGATCCATCACATAATAAATTGTGTTATAAAAATATTTGTAAGTACGCCGGTATTTAAATTACTTCATTATGAGCAACTGACAGTTTTTATCAGTCCGGCTGCAAATAACATTTCTGTAACTGTAATCTCGGCGGCGCGGCGCGGTAAAGCCACGGAATCCTATTAATCCTCCTGCAGTATACAAAGAAACTCAAAGGTGTCGGATACAAGTTTCTCAATAAAGTCATAATGTAGAAGGACACGGCTTCATGACACCGTAAGCGCGCGATTAGATGTGATTTCGGTCACGCTACTGAACTGAAAATATGGGGGAAATTTACCAATATGAAAAACCTAGTTTTTCGTATTGGTTGTTTCCCTACGACTGCATACGACTGTTTAAGTCGTATGCAAAGTCGTGTTCCGGAGGGGGATTTACAAAGCAGTCAGATACGACTGCTTTGTAACCCTCCGATGGTGTAATGATTCGTATTAGCGGCCGTATATACGGCCGCTAATACGAATTATTTCTAGCAGTCTGCACGGATCAAGTCAGATCCGTGCAGGCTGCAAGGTGTAAAAAAAAATAGAAAAATAAATAAATAAAAAAAAAAACGGCGTGGGGTCCCCCCCACAGCCATAACCAGCACCAGGCTGAAGGAGCCGGGGCCGGTAATTAAAAATCAGGGAACCCGACAAATAGGGGTTCCCCGATTTTTAACAACCAGCCCCAGGCTCCAGGTCCGGGGCTGGTTCCCAAAATACGGGGGACAAAATGAGTAGGGGTCCCCCGTATTTTAAGAACCAGCCCCAGGCACAACCAGCCGGCAGGGTAATGTCACAGCCGGGGGACACTTATAATATAAGGTCCCGCGGCCAAAACATTCTCCCTACCGACCAGTCAGCCTGGCCAGGGGCCCTGGGGGAGTGGGGACCCCCCCAATAAAGGGGTCCCCCCCCTCCAGGACTTACCTGACCAGGCTGAAGCCTGGTGCTGTCCCCGGTGACCCTGGAGCGGTGGTCACCGGGCTGATGGTATTGTGTAAAAAATAGATAAACCATTGTTTTTTACTGTGGCACTACAAGTGCCAGCAAGCCTCCCCAGCAAGCTGGGACTTGGAGAACCACAAGTCCCAGCCTGCTGGGCATTAAAGGGCCCGCTGGCACTTGTAGTTCTACAGTTAAAAAAATAGTGCACAAAACACACTGACACACTTTTAAAATAAAACTTTATTACACACAAAGCCCACACATACTAATACTTACCTATCTTCTTCCCATAGGTCGCCCTGATGTCCTGTGTCGTCTTCGGGATCCATGTCGACGTCCTTCTTCATGTCGACGTCGCTGTCGGCGATGGTGTCCCCGTCCGGATCCGAAGAAATCCATTTGGGAAGCTGTGGAAGGAAACTATACTCACCTGTCCCAGCGCGACGTAGTCCAGGTAAGGGTCTTTGCAAAAAAACAAACCGACAGCCCCGAAACCAAACCGGACACGACGGAGACACACGGTGTGTTTACATCGTGCGGCTCCGCCTCCCGAATGCCGCTATTGGCCGCCTTGCGGCCTAGCGGCCAATCAGGAGCCGCTAGGCCGCAAGGCGGCCAATAGCGGCATTCGGGAGGCGGAGCCGCACGATGTAAATAAACACACCGTGTGTCTCCGTCAGAGTCCGGTTTGGTTTCGGGGTTTTCGGTTTATTTTTTTGCAAAGACCCTTACCTGGACTACGTCGCGCTGGGACAGGTGAGTATAGTTTCCTTCCACAGCTTCCCAAATGGATTTCTTCGGATCCGGACGGGGACACCATCGCCGACAGCGACGTCGACATGAAGAAGGACGTCGACATGGATCCCGAAGACGACACAGGACATCAGGGCGACCTATGGGAAGAAGATAGGTAAGTATCAGTATGTGTGGGCTTTGTGTGTAATAAAGTTTTATTTTAAAAGTGTGTCAGTGTGTTTTGTGCACTATTTTTTTAACTGTAGAACTACAAGTGCCAGCGGGCCCTTTAATGCCCAGCAGGCTGGGACTTGTGGTTCTCCAAGTCCCAGCTTGCTGGGGAGGCTTGCTGGCACTTGTAGTGCCACAGTAAAAAACAATGGTTTATCTATTTTTTACACAATACCATCAGCCCGGTGACCACCGCTCCAGGGTCACCGGGGACAGCACCAGGCTTCAGCCTGGTCAGGTAAGTCCTGGAGGGGGGGGACCCCTTTATTGGGGGGGTCCCCACTCCCCCAGGGCCCCTGGCCAGGCTGACTGGTCGGTAGGGAGAATGTTTTGGCCGCGGGACCTTATATTATAAGTGTCCCCCGGCTGTGACATTACCCTGCCGGCTGGTTGTGCCTGGGGCTGGTTCTTAAAATACGGGGGACCCCTACTCATTTTGTCCCCCGTATTTTGGGAACCAGCCCCGGACCTGGAGCCTGGGGCTGGTTGTTAAAAATCGGGGAACCCCTATTTGTCGGGTTCCCTGATTTTTAATTACCGGCCCCGGCTCCTTCAGCCTGGTGCTGGTTTCGGCTGTGGGGGGGACCCCACGCCGTTTTTTTTTTTAATTTATTTATTTTTTCTATTTTTTTACACTGCAGCCTGCACGGATCTGACTGATCCGTGCAGGCTAAAACGCAAATAGAACAGGAAAATGGTGTTCTATTTTCCTGTCGTATTTGCGTGGGTGTTTCACACCACTAAGCAGCCGTATTGTCAGTACGGCTGCTTAGTAAATCAGAAACCACCATTCTTTTGAATGGTGATTTCTGTCGTATCCTATCGATGGTGTAGACATTCGTATTTGTAACTACAAATACGAATGTTCCATCTTTAGGACTACGAATTGTTGTATTTTTGGGATTGTAAATCCCGAAAATACAAATTCGTAAAAAAAAGGTGTATTTCTCCCTACGAATACACCTTTTTTCTACGAATCCATTTTGGTAAATGTCCCCCTATATCTCCGTTCAGTCATTTATTCTTGCTTTGTTTGGAGTGCTTTCCCGCTGATTTTAGATTAGGATTTACTCTGGGTGATTTGTTCAGAGGAGACGGATTAGAGAAATGTTGGGCACTTGTAGACGTTTCGGTGAGTTTATCTTTTTGTCCTGTCCAAGGGTGCATTGCAGATAAACCTCTATGAATGGAGAGATTCGGTAGCCCGCAGGCCTTAAGGCTAAAGTAGAATTCCCGCAGTGGCATGTCTGGCCCACAAAGAACATGGACTTTGGTTACTTATAGGTATAGGAAATTTAGGTCTCCTAAAATGAGGACATTGTCTGCTGCCAGGGTGGTGCGCCGCACACAGCACTGCAGGATAGGGGGCTGTTGGTGGCACTTATGAATTCTCCTTCTCCTTCTCCTTCCCCTTCTCCTTTTGTCACTATTACCTATACAGCATTCTTGAACTTTCAGTAACTCAAGTGCTCTTTGTTAGTAGAGGACAGTCGCACTGTCCTTTACTGCATTTGCAGATGCTGACATATTCGGGATTCTAACCCATTGCTTGTTGTATTGCCAGGAGAAGGCTGGAGGTTTTCAGGTCATCACACAGATGCCGCCCCAAAGGGACAGACCGCTAAGACAAATGATGTATAAGGGGTATATAGGGGTTATACAAAGCTGTTTTTTTCACCAATGGACAAAACCATGCTGCACTGCAGGTGGGGCAGATGTAACATGTGCAGAGAGAGTTAGATTTGGGTGGGGTGTTTTGAAACTGAAATCTACATTGCAGTGTAAAAATAAAGCAGCCAGTATCTGTCCATCACTGCTGCATTATCGTATCTGTGCATCACTGCTGCATTATCGTATCTGTGCATCACTGCTGCATTACCGTATCTGTACACCACCGCTGGATTACCGTATCTGTACATCACCGCTGCATTATCGTATCTGTGCATCACTGCTGCATTATCGTATCTGTGCATCACTGCTGCATTACCGTATCTGTACACCACCGCTGCATTACCGTATCTGTACATCACCGCTGCATTGCCCTTTCTGTGCATCTCTGCTGCGTTACCCTTTATGTGCATCATTGCTGCTTCCAACTACAACTGAATCAGGCCCTCTACTTATAGGTTCACAAGTACACATGTAACAAGAACAATTTTCAATGTATTGTATTGATGTATTGCTCCTCCATGTACGGGGCAGCAGATACCTTGTGGCGCCATAAAACATAATAATAATAATAATAATAATAATAATGTCCGCTGACTCTTATTATTCATTCTAGCCATAAGCAGAGCAGAGCTGGAAACATCATTAGTATAATAACTGTGGTTGCAATATGTAAGGCTCCTGGACCTCTGATGGAATGCTGACACCTGTGCAGAGCATCTCTCCAGACTCCCCAACTGCTGTCACATCTACACCCACTTCTGGCCGGCAGAGATAACCCCGGAGGGCAGACGAGACGTGACCTTGCTGCGGACGGACCATACAGACCCGCTCGTGCAAAGCCTAGGTATTGTGTGGAGCCCATTAAGTGCTCTTATACCTGGAAACACCAGTGCACGCCTCTGACACATTTACATGAGTAGGTTACACTTCACAGCTAAGGTCAGGAGTCAATGAGGATCCTCTCTGCAGAAGCTTCAGCAGGTTGCAATAAAGGAAATATGGGAAAGCCACACACCCTGGGCCCTTATTCTGGCTCACTCGCAAAGGCAAATTCACTCTCTAATGGACAAAACCATGGGCACTGCAGGTGGGGCAGATGTAACATGTGCAGAGAGAGTTAGATTTGGATGGGGTTTTTACTTCAAACTGATATCTATATTGCAGTGTAAAAATAAAGCAGTCAGTATTTACCTTGCACAGAAACAAAATAACTCACCCAAATATAACTCTCTCTGCACATGTTACATCTGCCCCACCTGCATGGTTTTGTCCATCAGAGAGTGATTGTGCCTTTGCGATTGAACCAGAACCCTCTCAGTAATAGAGAAAGAGGCCACCATATGTATTATAAGGACAAAGCTGCTGCATCAGGTCTCTGAGAACCGAGTGGGTCGTGCGATGCTCCACCGGTGTCCTCCTGAATGATAAGATGAGATTACAGGACACGCGGGGTCCTCTAAAGTTCAATGTTTACATCGAGGAGATATTCCTGTCAATCAAGCAGGCCCAGCGTTTCCTGATTACTTGGATTCATCTGTCCTTGTATGCAACCCCCAATTGCGCCGACACCACCCCATCACTGAACTGCAGTCACACACATGCACTTAAATGATTGCACTGGCGCAAATTCCTGAATCTGCGGGGATTGTTGGTTTTGCCCCATATCTGGTTGTGAGTAGATTTGGGTCAGTCAAAGGCTTAATCTTTATGCAGAGGTTCATTTACTAAACTGCAGCTTCTCAAGTGTATTTGCAGCGGCTGTACGGGTGAAAAATTAAACGATGGTCCCAACCATCGAATGACTTTTTTACCCGTACGCAAATAACAGTCAGTCACAACTGTCTTTCATTTGCCACGGACATGGCCGAAATCGTCACAGACATGGCGCTGTCGTCACGTGACATCAGCCGCCCACCCTGAGCAGTTGTCCAGTGCCCCATAATTCCAGGGGCCTCCAGCACGGGGATGCCCAGAAAAACTTTTCTGGGTGCACCTACCGTTTTTTGTGAACATGCACCAAAAAATGCTTTGGCGAGTGTGATACTATACAAAACATTGCGGATTGGACCTGCAAATGCGGATTTTTACCCATACGCTACGGTCACAAAAGAGCGAGCCAACCTGAATCACCCTCTTTATCTCTCTTCACTTTATCACTTTTGAAGGCTTAGTGCATCTGCCCCAGGGTATAATGGGAATTCCATCCTCCACCCTTCTGCTCACACACAAGTATCGCCCAGGTATTGTTATAATAATGCCCCAGCCATGTTCCTGCTCTTGCAGCACTTTCCGTATTGGAAACAAATTAGCTGTCAGTGGCTGAGAATGACGGGGATAATCTAGTGTTGCATCTACACATCCCTTGCACCCATGGCTTTTTACTATTTCAGATGAATAATTCAGCAGAATGCTGTTTCATCGTTTTTTGATTTTGTATTTCCACCGCGGCTTACAAAAAAAAAAGAGAAAGAATTATGCATCGGCGGGTTCCTAACAGGGGAGATGTGTTTATCACTGTGCACCGGGGATCAACTAAGCCGTAAAAACCGCTATTTATAGCCACTTCTGGAATAAAAACAAGATCCAGAAATTTCTTCCTGTGCCACTTAACCCTAGGTCAGATCCCATAGGCAAATGCAGGGGGGTTCTGGTTGTCCGGAAAACCCCCTCCTCTTAGCAAGTGTCTTAATTTATGACAATAGCACTGGTATATAATATGATCAATAGAGCCACCGCCCAACATGCAGTGTAAGGGACAGAGCGGAGCTGCCACCACATCATACAGTGTAAGGGACAGAGCGGAGCTGCCACCACATCATGCAGTGTAAGGGACAGAGCAGAGCTGCCGCCATATCATACAGTGTAAGGGACAGAGCGGAGCTGCCACCACATCATGCAGTGTAAGGGACAGAGCAGAGCTGCCGCCATATCATGCAGTGTAAGGGACAGAGCGGAGCTGCCACCACATCATGCAGTGGAAGGGACAGAGCGGAGCTGCCACCACATCATACAGTGTAAGGGACAGAGCGGAGCTGCCACCACACCATGCAGTGTAAGGGACAGAGCGGAGCTGCCACCACATCATGCAGTGTAAGGGACAGAGCGGAGCTGCCACCACATCATGCAGTGTAAGGGACAGAGCAGAGCTGCCGCCATATCATGCAGTGTAAGGGACAGAGCAGAGCTGCCACCACATCATGCAGTGTAAGGGACAAAGCAGAGCTGCCACCACATCATGCAGTGTAAGGGACAGAGCAGAGCTGCCACCACATCATGCAGTGTAAGGGACAGAGTGGAGCTGCCACCACATCATGCAGTGTAAGGGACAGAGCGGAGCTGCCACCACATCATGCAGTGTAAGGGACAGAGCGGAGCTGCCACCACATCATACAGTGTAAGGGACAGAGCGGAGCTGCCACCACACCATGCAGTGTAAGGGACAGAGCGGAGCTGCCACCACATCATGCAGTGTAAGGGACAGAGCAGAGCTGCCGCCATATCATGCAGTGTAAGGGACAGAGCGGAGCTGCCACCACATCATGCAGTGGAAGGGACAGAGCGGAGCTGCCACCACATCATACAGTGTAAGGGACAGAGCGGAGCTGCCACCACATCATGCAGTGTAAGGGACAGAGCAGAGCTGCCACCACATCATGCAGTGTAAGGGACAGAGCAGAGCTGCTGCACATGCCCAGTGTACCAGCTTCTACTACCACATTTACTGTATGTGTAGATCTGAGCCCTCAACCATCGCACTGGACCAGAGAGCAGCTGCCAGGAGGAAGAGACAGGAGCCTTACCATATGGTGGGAGATTGTGAGCTTAGAAAGTGCAGTACTGGTTCGATTATGTTTGTGTATTTATTTATTATATGTTTAACCTTTTCCTGACCACTTATCGTATTTATATGTTTGAAACAGCCTAAACTATAGACCATCTGTACTGTTAAATATCAATATCCAGTGTATGAAAAGACCAATTTTCGGGGCTGTTACCGCTCCCCCAGACTCGCGACTTACTCCAATGCCCTGCAGAGTTAGAGATTGTGGATTACATTTGGAAACCTCCCTCTATAAATCCTACGATTGACACTGGATCCCATGTAGGGGAGGACACCAGTTACAAGGTGAATAGAACATGTAACAAGCCACCGGAAATGCCAATTAAAGCTAGACACTTTGGGGTGCAAATACAGGGAGGTGACTCAGACTCACCCACCAGCGTGCCGCAATGGAAATGATAACAAAAAACGGTGTTGGTGCGGTGTGTCTAATGTGGGCGGGGTTTCTTATAGCCAATGAGCGCAGTGGGAGGGGTTGTATTTGCAACTGAATTTTGTGAACTGAAATATGCTAATGAAGCTGCCTCTCGGATCCGCTGTATACATGACGCAACACGCTGCGCATATTCACAGCCTAGGGAGCAGGGAAACACCGCCCCGCAGAACTTCCGATGACGGCATTACGTCCACCTATGAACCAGACGCTATGACGATAATAACATGAAAACTTCTACATCAACAATGGTGTCATGCTGCAATCCAGATAGGGACACTGAGCAGTTGTCCAGGGCCCCCTAATTCCAGGGGCCTCCAGCATGGGCGGGTGGTGGTGGCACAATCAGAACGGCAAGGCAGCTTGTTCTAACCGCATCCCAGCCTGCAGCCAGACAGTGCATGGTTATCGGAATGCTGATTGGTGGATGGCAGAAGCTATCCCCCAATCACAGTGCTGACAGTCACTCACTGGATAAAAACATTTGAACCGCAGAAAGGGCATGTCATGATTCATCTTTTTAATTGGTTTCTGTGAATGGGTGGGTAGGGGCCCCAGTGCATTGCGTCTGATTGGTGAATTACCTGAGCACAGGGCCGGTGTTACCACTAGGCAGCTTTAGGCAGCTGGCCATTAGAGGGTGCCCCTTTGCTGGGATGAACATGTAAATTAAGTATTTTAAATGCAATCCAATGCACCCTCTTTATTTTCTATTTTCAAATATAATATTGCTGCCCAGGCAGTGGCTACGTTGAGCAAGTGACCCGTCACCAAGCAGGAGAGCCGGCCAGTGATGGCGTCGAGCGGGAGACCTGGCCAGTGGGTCTGCCGAGCATGAGTCTGCACCGAGCGGGAGACCCGGCCAGTGGCGGCGCAGAGCGGGAGACCAGGCCAGTGGCGGCGCCGAGCGGGAGACCCGGCCAGTGGCGGCGCCGAGCGGGAGACTCGGCAAGTGGTGGTGCTAAGCGGGAGACCCAGCCAGAAACAATTCATTAGCAATCTGCACGGAGCTGGAGACCCGGCTACCAGAGCTGCTGACCAGGTGACCAGGCTCTGGTGAAAGGAAGAGAGGGTCCTGGTGAGTGTACCGGGGGAGGGGGCACAAAGTTATTTATGGTCACCCAGAACTCTTTCAAACCGCACTTCTCCCACCTCTGAGCCCTACTCTTCACTCCCCTTACACAGCACTGCCACTAGCACTGGAGTGAGGGGGGACAGAGCAAGGTACATATTGTCACCTGTACTGGGAGGGGGGGATTAGGAGGAGGATAAAGGAATAGGGGGGGGGGGGGGGTGCAGTATTAGAATTTTTGCCTAGGGTGCTAAAGAACCTTCCACCGGCCCTGCCTGAGCAACCTAAAAGCCAGCCACTGGGTATAAAAGAACATAACCGGCCATGTCTGCAGCTACTGCAGTAGGCAGCGGGAGGCAAAGGACACTCCCACATTGCAGGGAGCAATACGGTGTATACTTGCCACTGGCCACCAAACAGCCTGTCCACAATTATATTGATGGAAATGGCTTCACCACCCTTGGGTTCAAAGCCTTTATAGATGAAAAAAAAAAAAAGATAGGTGGAAGATGTAGCGGTGCAAGGAACGTTGGGATAAAATACTAGCACTTGCCCCAATATGCATTGGTTATTAATTCCCTCTGCCCTACTCCTGTATATCTGGGTGTTGGTGAATGGCCAGTATTAGGCTTCACCCCTCATGGTAAAACCCCTTCATTTGCATTAGACTTAAACTAAAGGTAAGTGTTGTGAAATCATAATCTACAGATGCGTCTTTGGAGTGTATAATATGTCGGGTATCCCAGAGCTGCCCTGAGAGGAACACATTTTGCATTTTAATCGCATTGCAGCAAATGGCCTCTCACCGGGGACCGGAAACACTTGGCGGTGACATTAACTGCACAGGTGTTACAGGTGTTACACAGGTACAAAGTGACAGATGGGGCCCCTGACTGCCTTCCATATACCCCGTGTGCAATAATACATTGATGGACACATGCGCCAAGCATGCAGCGGACGTGACAGTACAACAGTGACATATATAATGCAGGAAACGGTCTGGGTGATTGTCATATTTTATTCACTCTGATATTAACATTTGCTGATCTGCAGGGTTTATTTTTAGCACAGTTACTATAACTACATCTTCTCCCATTTCCTCAGGGATTAAACGGCTACTGGTACCCGAAGAGAAACTCGTTTAAAACTAGTTCCCTGATTGTCACAATGACGGAACATCATGACAGTAATGTTGGCGCACTTGAGTGCTCTGTTGGGTGCAAGCTAGCGGACTCCTGCGCACAAAACACTTACATCCCCCCCACAGAGGTGAGGGGCAGCATTAGCTTTTTATTAAATAGGATGTAAAGCAAGTTGC
The DNA here is from genome assembly GCF_055691185.1 of Crinia signifera. Taxonomy (NCBI): domain Eukaryota; kingdom Metazoa; phylum Chordata; class Amphibia; order Anura; family Myobatrachidae; genus Crinia; species Crinia signifera. The sequence continues at coordinate 285,051,156 of NC_139222.1, read as the reverse complement.
AAGCCAGTGTTTGCCATGTCTAGGCATTTAGACCAAATCAAACAAATGAGACAACAAATAGATGTGTTCATTATTTAATTGAGAAAAATGGTCCAATGTTACATACATTATATGTGAGTGACAGAAGTATATGACCCTTTAGTCTGGTATATTCAATCTATGGGATGACAATCAGGTGTGAGGGGACAACTTGGATCCATCAAAGTCTGTTGTTCCCAGCACGTGTTCGTGAAGGTGTATCATGCCAAGAACACAAGAGATTTCTGGGGACCTCAGAAGAAGAGGTGTTGATGCTCATCAGGCTGGACTCCATCAATCAACAGTGAGACAGATTGTGTACAAATGGTGGAAATTCCAGACCATTATCACTCTCCCCTGGAGTGGTCGGCAAACATGCCAAGAGCAAGGAGTCACAAAGGAACCCAAGGTAACCTTTTATCCACTAAAGGCTTTTCTCACATTAGCTGGTCATAATGTTCATGAGTTCACCATTAGGAGGGCACTGAACCACCAGAGTGGGCATGGTAGGATTGCAAGGAGTCATCCGCTTCTCTCCAAAACAACATTGCTGCCTGTCTGCAGTTCGCAAAGATCACCTGGACAAGCCAGAAGGCTAATGGGACAATATCTTGTGTACAGATGAGAACAAAGTAGAGCTTTTTGGTTTACACGAGAAGCGTTATGTTTGGCAAAGGCCATCCTTACCCACTTTTTCTGTCTCCTTTCTGGGAGAAGCCCAGAGAGGAGACTGTTGGCTACACTTCAGGGGGCGGAGACTGATCTTGATGTCATCAAGCCCCGCCCTCAGCACCACAAATACGGTGATTTGTTGGTCTATGTAGAGACCCGTGAATCGCTTCATACTATTTCCCAGATGACAGCTCTCTGCTGCTGATGGCGGTGGTGGTGGGGTCTTTAGGAAAAAATGCTGCTGGGCTTGACCCTAGAATGTTACCACAAAATGTGCTACTGAAACACTGAAAAACAATGCAGGAATGTTCCAGGCCTCCCAACCAGTTCCGATATTACGTCAATAGCAACCAACTAACACTAGCATTTAAATATAAAACATTACATTACATGAATGGTTCCTACTATATCTTAATAACCCCATTCACCCCACATTACATTAACAGCACCAGGGGCCCCTTTGACTCATGGTGCAAAATGAAAATGCAAAATGAGGTGAACATTTTAGGCAGCAATGAAATGTAATCTTATTGCACCTCAGGGGCACAACCCGCCACCTCTTTGATAGAGCATACCCCCCACAAGAAGAGGCCATGCCTGGAGACATCCCTTTCTACTGCGGACACCCTGTCCTTGATGTGGCTTCGCCCCTGGTCCCTATTAGCTTACCCTCTAATACTGAGAAGTATGCAACAGCTGAATGATGATTGTACACCAGGATTTACAGTAACAACTGTTGAGGAAGGGTTAAAATTGTAAAACTTCCATTCTTATGCCCTCTCCTGAGGTCCCCACGCTGGATGTATCGGAGTGAAAGGCACCTTATTCTTCTTATTATTTTTTTCGTTTTCTCAAATTTATGAGGCCCATTATGTCCAATTTCAATTTTCATTAATACTAACTGCTGCTGATCTGCATTTAAGTGAATTTAATCACGACTTATAGACAGACTGAGACACTTAGTGGCGTACAGCGCATTTCTGCAGGAAACTTCAGCTCCGAGCATTCAGCCTGCAACTTATCCCGGCCCAATTTACTCTCTCTTAGCTTCAGGAAAAGTCGGTATTGTTGGGCTAGGGATGGGAAGGGGGGGGGGGGTCCGTATTTTGTGAGGAACAGTCCAACACACAACATTTGTCAGGGGACGGGAGTAATATCTGTCTCAGCAGAATTCTGTTTTGTATTCTGGCATATTTAGTTGTGACAAAGAATAAGGAAAACCTGGCAGGACTGTGAAAGTGGTGCCAGATGCAGCCTATCCCGATACATGTGGTGCCAGATACAGCCTATCGTGATACATGTGCCAGATACAGCCTATCCTGATACATGTTGTGCCAGATGCAGCCTATCCTGATACATGTGGTGCCAGATACAGGCTGTCCTGATACATGTGGTGCCAGATAAAACCTATCCCGACACATGTGATGCCAGATACAGCCTATCCTGATACATGTGGTGCCAGATGCAGCCTATCCCGATACATGTGGTGCCAGATACAACCTATCCTCATACATGTGGTGCCAGATACAGTTATCCTCATACATGTAGTGCCAGATACGGCCTATCCTGATACATGTGGTGCCAGATACGGCCTATCCTGATACATGTGGTGCCAGATACAGCCTATCCTGATACATGTGGTGCCAGATACAGCCTATCCTCATACATGTGGTGCCAGATACAGCCTATCCTCATACATGTGGTGCCAGATACAGCCTATCCTGATACATGTGGTGTCAGATACAGTTATCCTGATACATGTGCCAGATACAGTTATCCTGATACATGTGCCAGATACAGCCTATCCTGATACATGTGGTGCAAGATACAGCCTATCCTGATACATGTGGTGCCAGATACAGTTATCCTGATACATGTGCCAGATACAGCCTATCCTGATACATGTGATGCCAAATACAGTTATCCTGATACATGCGCCAGATACAGCCTATCCTGATACATGTGGTGCCAGATACAGCCTATCCCGATACATGTGGTGCCAGATAAAGCCTATCCCGATACATGTGGTGCGAGATACAGCCTATCCCGATACATGTGGGGTCAGATACAGCCTATCCTGATACATGTGGTGCCAGATACAGTTATCCTGATACATGTGCTAGATACAGCATATACTGATACATGTGGTGCCAGATACAGTTATCCTGATACATGTGGTGTCAGATACAGCCTATCCTGATACATGTGGTGCCAGATACAGTTATCCTGATACATGTGCTAGATACAGCATATACTGATACATGTGGGGCCAGATACAGCCTATCCTGATACATGTGGTGCCAGATACAGCCTATCCTGATACATGTGGTGCCAGATACAGCCTATCCTGTTACATGTGGTGCCAGATACAGTTATCCTGATACATGCGCCAGATACAGCCTATCCTGATACATGTGGTGCCAGATACAGCCTATCCTGATACATGCGCCAGATAGAGCCTATTCTGATACATGTGCCAGATACAGCCTATTCTGATACATGTGCCAGATACAGCCTATCCTGATACATGTGGTGCCAGATACAGTTATCCTGATACATGTGCCAGATACAGCCTATCCTGATACATGTGGTGCCAGATACAGCCTATCCTGATACATGTGGTGCCAGATACAGCCTATCCTGATACATGTGGTGCCAGATACAGTTATCCTGATACATGTGGTGCCAGATACAGCCTATCCTGATACATGTGGTGCCAGATACAGCCTATCCTAATACATGTGGTGTCAGATACAGCCTATCCTGACACATGTGGTGCCAGATACAGCCTATCCTGATACATGTGGTGCCAGATACAGTTATCCTGATACATGTGGTGCCAGATACAGCCTATTCTGATACATGTGGTGCCAGATACAGCCTATCCTGATACATGTGGTGCCAGATACAGCCTATCCCGATACATGTGGTGCCAGATACAGCCTATCCTGATACATGTGGTGCCAGATACAGCCTATCCTGATACATGTGGTGCCAGATACAGCCTATCCTGATACATGTGGTGCCAGATACAGCCTATCCTGATACATTTGGTGCCAGATACAGCCTATCCTGATACATGGGGTGCCAGATACAGCCTATCCCGATACATGTGGTGCCAGATACAGCCTATCCTGATACATGTGGTGCCAGATACAGCCTATCCTGATACATGTGGTGCCAGATACAGCCTATCCTGATACATGTGGTGCCAGATACAGCCTATCCTGATACATGTGGTGCCAGATACAGCATATACTGATACATGACCCTGTCAACCTATTTCATGTGTCGACCTAAGCCATGTCGACCGTCAGTGGTCAACACAATGCATGTCGACCCAATATGGTTCGACCTAATGACCTATACCGTTTACGGGTAGTAGGGTGCCATCAGAGTTTGGATGCCAGCAAGGCCGAGCACCACAATAAATTGGGAAAGTCGCTGGACACCTCATTTTTAGACCCCCAGGTAAATAACCATCTGAGGCAGAATATTATTGGGACACATTTCCTTTCAGGTGGAATTTAGAAATGAAACTACTGTAAAATAACAATATTATATATTATAGATGCTGTGTGGGAACATCTGCTGCCTCCCATCTACAGTACACACATGTAATTGCCATTAAATCACAGATGTAGCATCATGCTAGCTTTATATATCATGTTTTAGTAGGCAGAGAATCACCAGTAATAACAATATATCTAGACTAACGCTCATGCTCCACCCTGTGGAGTCTCCTTTCTCACAGTAGAGCAGACATACAGTACTTGGTGCAGCTGTTACTTTGTAATAAACACAAGTTGTTTCTGATCAAACACAATTCTAATTCAGTTAGTGCATCCCAGTGCAGCTTTCTCCATATCACACAGCATGAGGTCCTCCATATCACACACCAAGAGGTCCTCCATATCACACAGCAAGAGGTCCTCCATATCACACAGCAAGAGGTCCTCCATATCACACAGCAAGAGGTCCTCCATATCACACAGCATGAGGTCCTCCATATCACACACCAAGAGGTCCTCCATATCACACACCAAGAGGTCCTCCATATCACACACCCAGAGGTCCTCCATATCACACAGCATGAGGTCCTCCATATCACACAGCATGAGGTCCTCCATATCACACAGCAAGAGTTCCTCCATATCACACAGCATGAGGTCCTCCATATCACACAGCAAGAGGTCCTCCATATCACACACCAAGAGGTCCTCCATATCACACACCAAGAGGTCCTCCATATCACACAGCAAGAGGTCCTCCATATCACACACCAAGAGGTCCTCCATATCACACACCAAGAGGTCCTCCATATCACACACCAAGAGGTCCTCCATATCACACAGCAAGAGGTCCTCCATATCACACAGCATGAGGTCCTCCATATCACACACCAAGAGGTCCTCCATATCACACAGCATGAGGTCGTCCATATCACACAGCATGAGGTCCTCCATATCACACAGCATGAGGCCCTCCATATCACACAGCAAGAGGTCCTCCATATCACACAGCAAGAGGTCCTCCATATCACACAGCAAGAGGTCCTCCATATCACACAGCATGAGGTCCTCCATATCACACACCAAGAGGTCCTCCATATCACACACCAAGAGGTCCTCCATATCACACACCAAGAGGTCCTCCATATCACACACCAAGAGGTCCTCCATATCACACAGCAAAAGTTCCTCCATATCACACAGCATGAGGTCCTCCTTATCATACAGCATGAGGTCCTCCATATCGCACAGCAAGAGGTCCTCCATATCACACAGCAAGAGTTCCTCTATATCACACAACAGGAGGTCCTCCATATCACACAGAAAGAGGTCCTCCATATCACACAGCAAGAGGTTCTTCAGATCACACAGCAAGAGGTCCTCCATATCACACAGCAAGAGGTCCTCCATATCACACAGCAATATGTTCTCCATATCACACAGCATGAGGTCCTCCATATTACACAGCAAGAGGTCCTCCATAGCACACAGCATGAGGTCCTCCAAATCACACAGCAAGAGGTCCTCCAGATCACACAGCATGAGGTCCTCCAGATCACACAGCATGAGGTCCTCCAGATCACACATCATGAGGTCCTCCAGATCACAGAGCATGAGGTCCTCCATATCACACAGCAAGAGGTCCTCCATATCACACAGCAATATGTTCTCCATATCACACAGCATGAGGTCCTCCATATTACACAGCAAGAGGTCCTCCATAGCACACAGCATGAGGTCCTCCAAATCACACAGCAAGAGGTCCTCCAGATCACACAGCATGAGGTCCTCCAGATCACACAGCATGAGGTCCTCCAGATCACACATCATAAGGTCCTCCAGATCACAGAGCATGAGGTCCTCCATATCACACAGCAAGAGGTCCTCCATATCACACAGCAAGAGGTCCTCCATATCACACAGCATGAGGTCCTCCATATCACACAGCATGAGGTCCTCCAGATCACACAGCAAGAATTCCTCCATATCACACAGCATGAGGTCCTCCATATCACACAGCATGAGGTCCTCCATATCACACAGCAATAGGTCCCCCATATTATACAAATAGAGGTCCGCCATATCACACAAGAGGCTCTCCATATCACAGAGCAAGGGATCCTCCATATAACACAACAAGGAATTCTCCATATCACACAACAAGAGGTCCTCCATATCACACAGCAAGAGGTCCTCCATATCACACAGCAAGAGGTCCTCCATATCACACAGCAAGAGGTCCTCCATATCACACAACAAGAGGTCCTCCATATCACACAGCAAGAAGTTCTCCATATCACACAGCAAGAGTTCCTCCATATCACACAGCAATATGTTCTCCATATCACACAGCAAGAGGCCCTCCATATCACACAGCAATATGTTCTCCATATCACACAGCAATATGTTCTCCATATCACACAGTAATATGTTCCCCATATCACACAGCAATATGTTCTCCATATCACACAGCATGAGGTTCTCCATATCACACAGCAATATGTTCTCCATATCACACAGCATGAGGTCCTCCATATCACACAGCAATATGTTCTCCATATCACACAGCAATATGTTCTCCATATCACACAGCAATATGTTCTCCATATCACACAGTAATATGTTCCCCATATCAAACAGCATGAGGTCCTCCATATCACACAGCAATATGTTCTCCATATCACACAGCAATATGTTCTCCATATGACACGGAAATATGTTCTCCATATCACACAGCAATATGTTCTCCATATCACACAGCAATATGTTCTCCATATCACACAGCAATATGTTCTCCATATCACACAGCAATATGTTCTCCATATCACACAGCATGAGGTTCTCCATATCACACAGCAATATGTTCTCCATATCACACAGCATGAGGTCCTCCATATCACACAGCAATATGTTCTCCATATCACACAGCAATATGTTCTCCATATCACACAGCAATATGGTCTCCATATCACACAGCAATATGTTCTTCATATCACACAGCAATATGTTCTCCATATCACACAGCATGAGGTTCTCCATATCACACAGCAATATGTTCTCCATATCACACAGCATGAGGTCCTCCATATCACACAGCAATATGTTCTCCATATCACACAGCAATATGTTCTCCATATCACACAGTAATATGTTCCCCATATCACACAGCAATATGTTCTCCATATCACACAGCATGAGGTCCTCCATATCACACAGCAATATGTTCTCCATATCACACAGCAATATGTTCTCCATATCACACAGCAATATGTTCTCCATATCACACAGTAATATGTTCCCCATATCACACAGCAATATGTTCTCCATATCACACAGCATGAGGTCCTCCATATCACACAGCAATATGTTCTCCATATCACACAGCATGAGGTCCTCCATATCACACAGCAATATGTTCTCCATATCACACAGCAATATGTTCTCCATATCACACAGTAATATGTTCCCCATATCACACAGTAATATGTTCCCCATATCACACAGCAATATGTTCTCCATATCACACAGCATGAGGTCCTCCATTTCACACAGCAATATGTTCTCCATATCACACAGCAATATGTTCTCCATATCACACAGTAATATGTTCCCCATATCACACAGCAATATGTTCTCCATATCACACAGCAATATGTTCTCCATATCACACAGCAATATGTTCTCCATATCACACAGCATGAGGTCCTCCATATCATACAACTAGAGGTCCTCCATATCACACAGGAAGAGGTCCTCCATATCACACAGCAATATGTTCTCCATATCACACAGCAATATGTTCTCCATATCACACAGCAATATGTTCTCCATATCACACAGCAATATGTTCTCCATATCACACAGCAATATGTTCTCCATATCACACAGCATGAGGTCCTCCATATCATACAACTAGAGGTCCTCCATATCACACAGGAAGAGGTCCTCCATATCACACAGGAAGAGGTCCTCCATATCATACAACTAGAGGTCCTCCATATCACACAGGAAGAGGTCTTCCATATCATACAACTAGAGGTCCTCCATATCAAACAAGAGGCTCTCCATATCACACAGAAAGAGGTCCTCCATTTCCATGGCTGGATTGAGTGAGGGGTGACAGGGATGCCTGTCCCAGTCGCCCTCACGCACCTCAGCTGTTCATTATCAGGACAGTATAAAGGTATGACTTCAGACTCTGTTGGACAAAAATGGTCAGATGGGAAGTGTGTATGTGTGCAAAAGGCTCTATGAGGTCATTGTATTACTTCAGTTTAGAAATCTGAGCTCCACTACACCTCTGACAGCGCTAGAACAACATCAGCCTTCCAGCGCCTTATTTTTCCAAAATCCGTGACTGACAATGGCGGCCATTTTTCACAAAACTCTGGAATCCGGCTATTACTCAGCAGAAATGAGGAGACACCTTGCGGTTAGGAGGCTATGAAGCTCCCCATGTTCTCTCCTAATTAGCTGTCTCCATCAGCACTGAATGTTACTTAGTAATAATTAAACAACAGGAAAAGAATGCAACAACTTTAAATAATTAGCCCCGGGCATAGCGTTGTGTTTGCTTTTCTTCTGGCTGCCTCACTCAGCGGGCGACACCGAGGAAGAAAGGCGAGTATGACTTCACAAGCCTGCAGCTTGACAAATGCATTTTTAATCACATTTTAATTACAACGATGTTCACAGCACAAGTGAGCATTGATATACCGATGTACACAGTAACAAGCCGCACACTGAGCGCGTCTCCGATATACATTGCACACAGGCATTTTGCTGGCTCAGTTTTAATCCATATATATATATATGAGAATGCAGCCAATCAAAGCACTAAGAACTTGTGACATCACTGAAGCATGAGTCTTTGGTTAATCTAAATAACTGCACCACATGTAAAAATTACACTAGTCACGCCCCGGTGCTCAGGAGTGGCTCGACATCAGAGGGGGGTACTGGGAAGTGGGGTTCCCCATGCCCGAAAAGAGAGGGTTCCCAGGTGCTGCAATTGTTGATCATGCCTGCCGGCTGACACTCAGGCAGAGAAAGCACTTGCGGCGTTTCAAACACAGAGCTGGTTGTAAACCAATCAGATTGCTCCATATACCACCTGGTACTCCAGCTGCAATCAACTGGTGGCACGGATCTATCCCAGGCATTGGGGATCCCTACCTACCTGTTCAGGTGGAGCTGCTGACCCCAGTAGGATGGAATCAGCCCACACAGCGTATTGCAGGGGAGCGCACCTCAGCAGTGCAGCAAGATGGCTGCTGGGCCGCTACCATTTCCCGCCAACCTCTCACAAAGCTGACACAATTTGCACCTTCTCACCCCCTCTCGCAGGAGCACAGTGATGGGCTGGGGGTTTGCGAGATGAGCCATGAAGATCCCAACTTAACGGACCTTAAGTATCCGTGGTGCCTGTCCGCACACGCCAATGTCTGTTTTATCCCGAGATATTCATGCAGCTGAAAGTCAGATAAGATGCTGCTTGTGGGATCAATGTGGTGCAATGCACTCAGTTTATATAACGAACACAAATAAATGGGTTTATACTCATTGTGGCCCTATGGGGAAAGTCCCAGACATGGCGCTTATCTGCTGCTGCTGCTGCTGCTGCTGCTGATCGGCTATTTACATACGTGCGCTGACTAATAATAAATGGTTACAGCTGCATTTTGAGGTGGTGTTCTGATCCCTTTGTCAAAGTACTTTAGACTGGTAGCATCCATTATGTGCTAGGACCTGTGGAGGCCCCTAGGCAGTTGAAATCTTTGGGATCCACCCCCCCCCCCCCCCTCAGAAAAATGTCAGGGCTCCCCTCGCAAATTATCTGCTGATACTTTTTACATTTTACCAACCAACAGTCTACGATCTGATCGCTGTAATGTGACTCTGATGTCTGCGGTTTCTGTACTGTAAGTTGTTAATGGCCACATTACATTAATACAGGATTATCTCTATAGCGTCTTTAACCCTTTGAGTGCGACATGAATTTGCCAAATTAGGTGTGAAAATTGGCAACAAACATTTGTATTCATCATGTTACCGTATATAGGAAATACACAACAATTTTCATTTTCATTTATATAACAACGACGCTGGCATTTTTATCAGATATTTTGAACATCTCTCAATGAGATGTTGGCTATCAAAGGGTTAAGCCTCGTACACATGGTTCGATGTTTACTACTTTTCTATTGGATTTTGCTTATATCGTCAAAATCTAATAGAAATCGAACCAAAGTCAAATGAATTGCACCTTGCGTATGGGGCATTACTTCACAGGGCCCCTAAGAGGTGTGGGGCCCATAGGCCAGAGCCTACTCTGCCTGTTTGGAAATCCGGCAATGCGTTTCACCCACAGTGCTGATACAATGTCCTCTATAGCTTCTCTTTATCAGCTTTTCCCTTTTTCCTAATTATACTGAACCCTTTATTTAGTGAGAATGATCTCAAAATATCACAGGGTGATACATACAACACCTCATTACGGGGGTTATTTTGGTTCACTCTTTCTGACAAAATCCTTTTTAGATGGACAAAACCATGTGCACTGCAGGTGGGGCAGATGTAACAGGTGCATATAGAATTAGATTTGGGTGAGTTCTTTTGTTTCTGTGCAGGGTAAATACTGGCTGCTTTATTTTACACTGCAATATAGATCTCACTTTGAAGTAAAACCCCACCTAAATCTAACTCTCTCTGCACAAGTCACATCTGCCCCACCTGCAGTGCACATGGTTTTGTCCATCTAAGAAGGAATTTGTCAGAAAGAGTGTACCAAAATAACCCCCTACATGCCCAGTTTGAAAACGGGGATATTTGAAACCATGGCTTAGTAATTTCTGATCTGCAGCCCCATCCTTAAATAGAAGGCACCACCATTGTCAGAGATGTTAGTGGGATTTAGGGATGGCCACAAGGGTTATGGTATAGTGGATTGTCTCTGTTGACAGTCACGTAGTCGGCTACTAATGGTTGGAAGCAACTACAGTAGTTAGAGGCCTAAAAATAATAGGAAGCATCTAGGTCGACAGTGACTAATTCGGAACAAGTTTTTAACTTTTCTTGTTGTCTACATAGGTCAACATGGACACTGTATATATACTGTACCATGGATACGGCCACAAGTGCTTAACAGTCATGACATAAGGCCACTGATGGTTTGAACTATGGATGAACATTCTGGACCCAATCAAATGAATACAAAACAATTGCTGCTGCTCCACCACCGATCCATCAATTGACCATCATTGTCAATCCACTAATTGATAATCAGTGGCCATCTCTAGATCATTAAAGGATCCAGAGTTGGGTGCAATGGCGATGTTTGTGGATTTGTACGGTTTATGTGTCAAAGGGCGGTATTCAATGAGCCTGATTTGCCATGTTTTTATGGCGAATTTGTGCTGTTTGGCGAATTTCTGACTAAAACGGTGAATCACCCTATTCAATGACCACATGGCGAATACATTTCAAGGTTTCTTTCACCATGATTCACCGAGTAGCAATCGCTATCTTTTTATGGTGAAGTGGAATGTGAACTTTTAAAATAAAGTGTTTTGTTTTTTACATTTGGTGTCAAAAAATCAGGAATTTTATTCTGAGGAGGGGCATGCTATTTTTATTCATGTGCTGTAAGCACATGAATAAATATTTAATTAAAAAAATATATATATTTTTTTTTTACACAGCAGCCAGCAGGGGGCGCCGGAGCCGAGCTGCTCATTACATATTCATATATTCACTGCACCCGATCGTTACGATCGTGTGTAGTGAATATACGCTCCCCTGCTGGCACCCCCGGGGGGCAGCCTGTGCTGCCTGGTACCCGGGGAGCCCACCTAACCCCACAAAGTTCTGGGGCAGGCAGAGAGTCTTCCATCTCTCTGCCTGGCACCCTCCTCAGGCTCCCTGCGGCATTCGCCGCAGGAGCTCATATTCGCCAGTCAGGGGCAGCGAGCCCCTGACACGTTGAATACCGGAGCCCGCCGGCTCCGGAACGTGGCGAATGTGCAGCGAATCCTAAAAAGGATTCGCTGCACCTTGCAGGTATTCTCATTGAATACCGCCCATTGTCTCACCGTTCAAATGACAAGTTCGATGACAGCCGCAGTGAAGAGATGGACTCAGAGTGATTGACAGTGGGAGGTAACAGGCATCTTTGTGTGCAAATGGTGCATTACAGATGCCACCAGGGAGCGTGCCTGTGCAAGTCCCAGCTGCAGGAGGCGCACAGTGTCGCAAGGCCACTGCAGTCAGAAGCAGATCTGCATGCACCTGTGAAGTCAGGCCCTCGGTTATTTAACCCTTTGAGTGCCAAGGGAATTTGTCAAAATAGGTGTGAAAATTGCCAAGCAAACATTGTTATTCAGCATAATGACCGGTATCGTTACCTTATATAGGAAATATAATCTAGTTTTACACAATTTTTATTTTAATTTATATAACAGATGTGAGAGACGTTGACATTTTAATGAACATTTTTGTACATCTCTCAAAGGTTTGAGACTCATTTTCCACCATCTGCAAACTTTTCAGGAGAAATAAAAGATCGCTTTGAAACCGTCATTCGGAGACGGAAGCCACAGGATTTGCACATTTTAGTCTTGATAAATAAATGTTACAAATGTTCCCAAAATACAGTTACGTTATATTGCAGCACACGTTTAGATGATTCCTAAACCAACGCTGAATGCAGCAATAATTAAAGATCTGACATTTCCGGGAAAATAAACCGTAAAATTAATTGCTTGGGAAATTTCATCACTGATTTCTCATACAATTAAAATATTGACTGTTCTGTCCATACCAACAGAGAACATCAGCGATACAGGACTTAGATTTATTTCTACACCCGTCATTTTAAAGAGATGCTGCACTGAATCGAATTATTATATAGAATATTTTCCAAACAGTTGTTAAAAATTGGTTGAGCCTGCGGCAAAGTGGGAACGCAAACAAGTGGGGTGGAACCTCAAATCTCTCTTACATCGTTTGTTCTCACAGACAGTGGTCCGGATTCCTATGGTAAATAGCGGTTCTTCCGCTTATTGGGCATGAGTCCCAGAGTATGCCACGCATCCTTGCAAATGTGGGCGCAAATCAGTCTCTTATGGTGTCCATACACTTGTGCCAACGGATGCGATTTCCCATTGCATGCAATTGCATCTTAAGTGCTTTATTCCAACACGCGATGTTGCATTCGACCTGCGATGACACGTCGGGTGCTGGAAGAGGGGATCAGTGTAGCGGAGAAGACCGCCCTGCTGACAACCGCGGCCGTAGATCACATTGCGAGCGATAGCATGTCATTAAAAACCACATGCGATTGCAATGTAAAAAAATATATACGTGCAGCACATAATATCTATGGTCAAGATATTCAACCAACAGGCCTGCGCATCACGTCGTGTGACACACGCATGCGATTTGTCACAGTGCTTTATCGAAATTGCATGGATCACATGCCATATCTCACAGGTGTATAGGCACTATTAAGTGTTGGCTCACAATTGTTCTTTTCAAAAATGTATAAATAATATCTGTTTTGGCTGGTCCCAACAGTCTCTGGGAACAATCAAGCAATGGTTGTGCAATCAAGGTCATGACTAGAGTTAATTGCTCATGGAGGTGTAATAAGGGAGGAGGAGGCGACATGAGGTCACAACCCTGACGGTAGTGCTCTACTGACTCGCTGTCTCCACCTCCCCCAGTACACTATTGGTCGGCTGGCTCCACCCCTAGTGCGCTATTGGTCCCCTGACTTAGCTGACTATGAGTGTGCCTGCTATGGCAGAGAGGGCAAAGTGCCTTTAACCATTGTAGGTGACCTCTGGCCCTTCAGCTGTTGTGAAACAGCAAGTCCCAGCATGCCTTGCCACACTTTTGCTTTTAAGGAGTGCTAAAATTTTAGCATGGCATGCTGGGACTTGTGATTTCGGTACTTGTGTAGTTTCACGGCGCCACCGAGCCCGCAACGTGGGCGAGCGAAGCGAGCCCCGCAAGGGGACTCAGACGCACGGCGCCATGTTGGCGCCGTGAAACTACACAAATACCGTGATTTCTCCAAACAGTGCAAAAATAGAACCACCTTTCATTACAGCAACCTTTGCCTTTTAATACAACTTTTTAAATGTGATTTATTTATTTTATTAATAAATGATATCTGAATTGAAAAATCAACATTTCATCCAAAATCTTGAATCAATCAGGCGGTTACTGTCCTATGATAAGGGGGTACTATGGGGAAGATGCCAAATTTAAGAGCCCATTAGGGGAGCTCAGAGAGTGCCGCAGACACTTTCGGGACCTGCTAGGGAGCATAATTAGTTGCACCCTCTACTCCTCTGGTACAATACTAGTGCCACCACCCGCACCCACACCAGTTCCACCGCAGAGACAGACTTGGTGAACCAGCCTGGCCATTTAACAACATGGGTTAAATATGTAATTGATTCTCGTAGTTTTTTTACTGCTTATATAAAATGTGCAATTTCTTCTTACCGTTTAATAACCGTCTCTCAGTGTCAGGAAGATTTTTAAAAAGCCAGTTGGGAAATTACGACGAGTTCTGTTGTACTCCCAGGGGTTGCATCCAGCGATAAAACAAACCCATTGATCATCCTAATAAGCACTTAAAATAACTAAATCAAGAACTATTAAACCAATTTTGACAAAGAACTTCCTTCCAGTGGCAACACATAAACCTCGCCAACAGGCAACGTGTACAGAAATATATATATATTTTTTTCAAATAAATTTATTGGCATCGTATTTTTCATTGGATGAACAAGGCTGATTTATATCGCTGAGCTCTAAAATTTGTTTTACAACTCTGTCTGTTCTCGGCTTACGCCGGAAAAGTTTAACAGTTTTTTTTTCCTGCTTACTTGTAACGAAGCAAAATGAGTAAACAGCCTTTGATTAATGGCGCTGTCAAAGTACAGCAGGCACTCTGTCCTTTCCTTCAATGTCTGATACTCTAGAACCCCTGTATCTGTGCATTGCAGCATTTTGCTTATTCAATGGGAATTTGACAGATTTAATTAACTTTAAGAGAGTGGGATTGTAATCTAATCATTAAGGATACCTTGACATATCTTTCGACATCACTCACTGAAGTGAGTGCAAACGGGACAACCGTGTTTTTCATGTCAGACTTGCTGTTGACATACAAGACACCGCTATAGTAGGAACTTGGACAAAAACACCACAAACATATTTTTTTTTTACTTTTTGGGAATTTTGGTTGTTGTTGCAGGACTGGGCTGATAGAAACTTCTACTGGTACCAAGATCGAAATTGACAGCAACTTAGTAATGATGATATTAAGCTGTTTTTGTAAAATCGGCTTTGAGGTCCAGATGAGTCTCTGGTATCACCAGAGCCGGCGCCACCACTAGGCAGCTTTAGGCAATTGCCTAGGGCGCGGCCACTAGAGGGCGGCACTGCAGGCTGTCAATGATTTTAGTTCAGTGCCGCGGAGCAGAGAAGAAACAGCCGCCCACCCCCTAACCAGCTCTGCCGGACACGCACATCAATTAAAAAACGCAGCCGCCCACCCCTCTATCCAGCAGCCCCGGCCCGATCACATCCGCCCACCTGCCCGCCTCTCTCTCCAGCAGCGCAGCCTCGATCATGGCCGCCCGCCCCTCGAGCAACGGTGCCTGCCGGCTTGCCCGTCCCCCCTCTCCAACTGCGATGCCTGCCCCCCCTCTCCAACTGTGATGACCGTCCCCCCCTTCTCCAACTGCGGTACCAGCCCGTCCCCCCATTCTCCAACTGCGGTGATCGCCTGCCTGTTCCCCCCTTCTCCAATAGGGAGCACTGCCTCCTCACCTGCAGAAACAACCCAGCAATTTGGGCGGGCAGCGGCACCATGACCAGGAGACAACGGTGCAACACTAGTGGTACATTAGTCACAGTGGGCCCAATGGGTATGTATTATGGATGCAGTGTATAATTGTATGTATGTATGTATGTATAAAGAAAATTGTGCCTGCGCTGGCTGCTTCCAAATAATTGTATCAGACGTTTCTCAAAAAGATATATAAACAATTTATTAAAACATACACATGAATAAAATCACACTAAATGATATATCATTTTAACTGAGAGTCCTTTTGTTGAAGGTATTGTCTCACTGAGAGCGATATAGCAAGTGCTAGCTGAGAATAATAATAATAAAGTGCTGTAAAATTTGTATTACCATCCTGGTCGGTCTGGAAGATATTTATGTACCAGAGTCGGGATCACAGTCCTGAATTAGGCCCTATGGCGGGCGGGGGTATGTCACTCCCCTCAGATGGTGATGTCCTTAGGAGACTGGGATTAGGGATCATGCAGGTATCCCAAAAGCTGGAACTCCAGTTTTTTCCAAAAAGGACTTCTAAAGAAGATAGGAGCACTTGCTCCTGAAGAAGCCGGAGGTTACATCCGGGGAAACGCGTTGAGCCTTGCCAAAAGACACCCCCATTGTGCTGCTGAGATCCGGTGCCCGGTACCCCATATTCCCCTAAATGGGACGCATCCAAAATTTGGTCGTTTGAAAAATCCATTGCTGCTTAAAGGGACACAGCCACCTATCTTCTTTAGAAGTCCTTTTTGGAAAAAACTGGAGTTCCAGCTTTTGGGATACCTGCATGATCCCTAATCCCAGTCTCCTAAGGACATCACCATCTGAGGGGAGTGACATACCCCCGCCCGCCATAGGGCCTAATTCAGGACTGTGATCCCGACTCTGGTACATAAATATCTTCCAGACCGACCAGTATGGTAATACAAATTTTACAGCACTTTATTATTATTATTCTCAGCTAGCACTTGCTATATCGCTCTCAGTGAGACAATACCTTCAACAAAAGGACTCTCAGTTAAAATGATATATCATTTAGTGTGATTTTATTCATGTGTATGTTTTAATAAATTGTTTATATATCTTTTTGAGAAACGTCTGATACAATTATTTGGAAGCAGCCAGCGCAGGCACAATTTTCTTTATTCTCTTCTTGTACCTTAGGGCCTGACCGCCCTGTGCTAGCCGCTGTTGATTTGCGCACCACACATTTATTTCCATGTATGTATGTATGTATGTATGTATGTATGTGTATCTATGCGAGTGGCAGTGTATGTACAGTATGTATGTAGATATTTGTGTATGTATGTTTGAGGGAGGCAGTGTATGTATATATATATGTATGTATGTATGTGTATATGTTCAACGAGGGGGAGAGGGGAGAATGCAAAAGTTTTGCCTAGGGTGCCAAGAAAGCTTGCACCGGCCCTGGGTATCACAGTAGCTACATGGACCCTATTGGCACAACACACTGTTGTAAGTTTGTCCCTGTTGCCCGGAGGCAAGATCATAATTGGTGCCCCCCCACCCACAACCTTAAATTTTATATTATATACAGTATATATATCTTCTGAAATGTATGTGTTCTATATATATTTAGAGAGAGAGGTAGAGGAGAGAGAACACATATTTCATAACTCCCTTACAAAAGAGATATTGATGGTTTTCAGTTAACTGATTTAAACTTGCCAGGGAGGAGAGGTGCCCCCTTGGGAGCAGGAGCCGGGCGGCAGATGACTCCATTGCCTCCCAGAGTTCTGCCTTTGGCACATGTTGTTACGAAACTGAGCTTATATTTTGGCTCTTCAGCTTAATTTGCCTAGAGAAGGAACAGGAACAGAGCAGATGTTCGCTGTATCTTCCAACGCAGCAGGGACCAAGCGCATTTCCTTCATGAATTTAGTAGGTCCACAAAGTAGCATGGCTCAAAGTGGTTTGAAAATACGACCACCAATATGAGGTCGCACCAGCCCGAGATATAAACCCCTAGGAGAACATTCTAAAGATGGGACAAGGTTGTCTTTTATGGTTGGACTGGTTCCCCATGTGATGGGGCTTCTTCATGGCAGACATTAGATTCAGGATTGGGGGCTGCTCCATTAGGGAGGGGGGATACTGAGACTCCTCTTCACATCTTGGGGTGCAGTAGACAGCCAATTGCGAGTGGATTCAACAAGCTTAGCTAGTTCTTGCTGGCCATTCAAGTGATGCTCCAAAAACTCTCACAATGGACCACAGGTTCTTTCTCTGTGTTCCTGTTGTCTCCACTGGCCCAATAGCTAGTAATTGGAAGCTGTGGCTACTCTGTGTATTTTGTACAGTATGTAGTGGTATAAGGATTAGAATGTAAGCTGCTTTTTAGTCAAATAAGAATATTTATTAATATTATTTTTACCAAAACCATGTTTTCAGACCCATTTCACATTATTGTAGTGTGAAGGTATTAAAAGGCTTTTGGAGCAGTTTTCATGAAAATATTATCCAAACCCTTCAATTAGCTAATCACATATCCAATTATTGCAATGGGAAATGCATATACTGACAAGAAGAACATTTTGAATCACCACCAGGTGATAAAAGGCGCTGAGGAGATGGGGTGTGTTGTATGGCTGCTCACACGTAGGGGGGGTTCAGTCCCCTGAGGTGGGTACACAAAGAAGAAAAAGTAGTGTAGAGCGCCCTGAGCTTTGTAAAGGTAATAATAATAATAAAAAAAAATATATATATATAAAAATTTGATCAATTGGGTATCACAAAATAAAAATACATTTAATTATCAATTAAAAATTAAAACATATTCAAGAAAAATACACATGATATATAATTAATTATTGCACTTATATGAGATGGCATACAGTAACCACTTGTCAGAAAATAAGTAGTGTTGGATACTTAAGTGAGTCCCGCTTGTTCCAGGTGCTGCTACCTTCTTATTAGAAATGGATGGTCCCCAAGAAGGATACCTTTGAGAAAGTTGCCAGAGCGCAACGAAACGCGTCAGGTTAACCCTTGTCTGCACTTTGTGAATAAATACCTTGGATACCAACCAATACCCCTTGAACCAGCTACCAACTCTACCCTCCTGGACCCAGCATTGTGCTGACTTTTCTCAACTTGGATTACAAATTTGGGACTTACTTCTGGAGCCTCTCATCCGAGCAGTGAGGTATACACATCTTGCCCACCAGTGGAAACCGAGACCAAGGCCTCCAGCAGGATCAACCCAATACCACAAGCACAAGCCATTTTGGACCCTCCACCTTGCCCCCACATCTGTCCCCCTCCATCTTGGGGACCATCCATTTCTAATAAGAAGGTAGCAGCACCTGGAACAAGCGGGACTCACTTAAGTATCCAACACTACTTATTTTCTGACAAGTGGTTACTGTATGCCATCTCATATAAGTGCAATAATTGATTATATATCATGTGTATTTTTCTTGAATATGTTTTAATTTTTAATTGATAATTAAATGTATTTTTATTTTGTGATACCCAATTGATCAAATTTTTATATTTTTATCTTCGGAAATGCATATACTGCCAGAATTTACTAAGGGAATTGTGAAAAAAATACCAGGGGAAGCACTGCGATAACAATGCCACCTGGAGTTGACATTAAGGGGGAAATTTATTAATATGAAAAACCTAGTTTTTCGTATTAGTATTTTCCCTACGACTGCATACGACTGTTTCAGTCGTATGCCAAGTCGTGTTCCGGAGGGGGATTTACAGAGCAGTCATATACGACTGCTTTGTAACCATCCGATGTCGTAGTAATTCATATTAGCTAGCCGTATATACGGCCGCTAATACAAATTAGTGGAGGCAGTCTGCACGGATCAGTCAGATCCGTGCAGGCTGCAGTGTGTAAAAAAAAATAGAAAAAATAAATAAATAAAAAAAACGGCGTGGGGTCCCCCCCACAGCCATAACCAGCACCAGGCTGAAAGAGCCGGGCCGGTAATTAAAAATCAGGGAACCCGACAAATAGGGGTTCCCTGATTTTTAACAACCAGCCCCAGGCTCCAGGTCCGGGGCTGCTTCCCAAAATACAGGGGACAAAATGACTAGGGGTCCCCCGTATTTTAAGAACCAGCCCCAGGCAAAAACCAGCCAGCAGGGTAATGCCACAGCCGGGGGGAGACTTTTTATACAAGTCCCCCCGGCCAAAGCATTAACCCTACCGACCAGTCAGTCTGGCCAGAGGCCCTGGGGCAGTGGGGACCCCCCCCAATAAATGGGTCCCCCCCTCCAGGACTTACCTGACCAGGCTGAAGCCTGGTGCTGTCCTCGATGCCCCTGGGCGGTGGGCATCGAGCTGATTAAGTGTAAAAAATAGATGAATAAACTATTGTTTAAAACTGTGGAACTATGAGTCCCAGCAAGCCTCCCCCGCAAGCTGGGACTTGGAGAACCACCAGTCCCAGCCTGCGGGGCATTAAAGGGCCCGCTGGGTCTTGTAGCTCCACAGTAAAAAAAATAGGGTACTTGTTTCCTAGCACGGCCACAACGATCATGATCGTGGGCATCGTGAGGAAAACAATGTTAAATGGGTGTTAAATGGGCCATAAACCCCCCAAAACACCCCTGAACAGTGAAATGTCCCCCCAAAAGTATTTTACGCCACCCCACGATCAACGCGAACCCGAAGCAGGGCGAGGGGCGGCGGTACGCGTCCTCCGACCTTTTCATACCCCCACTATCCACGTCGGCGTGGAGTTGAGAATAGAATAGTGTGGCGAGCGCAGCGAGCCACCGAGCCCGAAGCGTGGCGAGCGCAGCAAGCCCCGCGAGAGGACGCGGATACCTGTGAAGCCCGCGAAGGGACGCGTTTACCTGTGAAGGTATCCGCGTCCCCTCGCGGGGCTCGCTGCGCTCGCCACGCTTCGGGCTCGGTGGCTCGCCACACTATTCTATTCTCAACTCCACGCCGACGTGGATAGTGGGGGTATGAAAAGGTCGGAGGACGCGTACCGCCGCCCCTCGCGGGCTCGCTGTGCTCGCCACGCTTCGGGTTCGCGTTGATCGTGGGGTGGCGTAAACTACTTTTGGGGGGACATTTCACTGTTCTGGGGTGTTTTTGGGGCTTTCTGGCCCATTTACCATTGTTCCCTATGATGATTTGGTGAAATTGAGGCATTTAACATTGTTCCCTATGGGAAATCGGGGGCATCGCGGGTACATTGAGCCATTTAACATTGTTTCCTATGGGGAAATCGGGGGCATCGCGTCTGGACCATTTAAGCCTTTTTTAGCCGCATACGACGCGACCGACGCGATTTTGACTTTTTTCAATGCATTTCAATGGGAAAATCCCGCGATTGTGGCCGTGCTAGGAAACAAGTACCAAAAATAGTTGCATGGCGCCGTGCATCTGAGTCCCCTTGCGGGGCTCACTTCGCTCGCCCACGCTGCGGGCTCGGCAGCTCGCTACGCTCGCCACGCTATTTAGAATCACCTCCATGCCAACATGGATAGTGGAGGTATGAACTATCCATGTTGGCATGGAGTTAAGTTACTTTTTTAACATAGTTTGTGGCGAGCGTAGAACCCGGAAGTAGCACGGCGCCATGCTGGCGCCATGAAACTACACAAGTACCATATAGTTAAATAAATACACACTGACACAATGAAAAATAAAAGTTTAATACATACATTACACACATACTGATACTTACCTATCTTGATCCCGTAGGTACGTCCCAGGGTCTTGATCCGGTGCCTTGTCCTGGTTCCGGATCCATGTCATCATTCTTCAGCATGTCGATCTTCATGTCGGCGTCTGCGTCCGGTCCGAAGAAATCCATGGTGGACCTGTGGAAGGAAATCCTACTCACCCAGGTCCTCCATGGAAGTTCTTCAGGCTTGATCCGACGTAGTCCAGGGCTTCTTCCATCTTCTTCAAGGTGCCGGCGACTCCGGCATCTCCCCGCTGCGGACTGAGAGGCGCAGAGATGTTTCCTCCTCTGCGCCTCTACTCAGAATGATTTCTGGCCAATCAGGAGCCGACTTTCTTGGCTCCTGATTGGCCGCTAGGCGGCCAATAGAAATCATACTGAGAAGAGGCGGCAGAGATGTTTCATGTTCGGCGCCTCTTCTCAGTATGATTTCTATTGGCCGCCTAGCGGCCAATCAAGAGCCAAGAAAGTCGGCTCCTGATTGGCCAGAAATCATTCTGAGTAGAGGCGCAGAGGAGGAAACATCTCTGCACCTCTCAGTCCACAGCGGGGAGATGCCGGAGTCGCCGGCAGCTTGAAGAAGATGGAAGAAGATGGAAGAAGCCCTGGACTACTGCAGATCAAGCCTGAATACCTTCCATGGAGGACCTGGGTGAGTTGGATTTCCTTCCACAAGTCCACCATGGATTTCTTCGGACCCGGACCGGACGCCGACATGAAGATCGACATGCTGAAGAATGACAACATGGATCCGGAACCAGGACAAGGCACCGGATCAAGACCCTGGGACCTACCTACGGGATCAAGATAGGTAAGTATCAGTATGTGTGTAATGTACTGTATGTATTAAACTTTTATTTTTCATTGTGTTAGTGTGTATTTATTTATTTATTTTTTCTATTTTTATTACATTAAAGCCTGCACGGATCTGACTGTCCAAATACGACAGGACAATCAAGGTGTTCTATTTTTCTGTCGTATTTGCGTGGGTGTTTTACACCACTTAGCAGCCGTATTATCAGTACGGCTGCTTAGTACTTTTCTTTTGAATGGTGATTCCTGTCGTATTCTATCGATGGTGTAGACATTCGTATTTGTAAATACAAATACGAATGTCCCATCTTTAAGAATATGAATTGCTGTATTTTTGGGATAGTAAATCCCGAAAATACAAATGTGTAAAAAATGGATCCGATATGATTTCCCGGCGGTTGGGATCCCGGCGGTCGGAATCCCGACACTGGAATCCCAACCGCCGAAATCCCGACAAGGGGGGGACATGGATCGCCCCCCCTTGCGGGCTCGCTGCGCTCGCCACGCAGCGGGCCCGGTGCCTCGCTACGCTCGGCACGCTATTTTATTCTCCCTCTATGGGTGTCGTGGACACCCACGGAGGGAGAAAGTTTCGGGATTTCGGCGGTCGGGATTCCAGTGTCGGGATTCCGACCGCCGGGATCCCGACCGCCGGGAAATTAACCGCATCCCGTAAAAAATAGGTGTATATCTGCCTACGAATACACCTATTTTTTTACGAATTCATATTAGTAAATTTCCCCCTAAGCCTCGAGTTTCCCTGACTCCTCTGCTCAGACAGTCACAGCAGAGTCAGTGTTGTGGTATAAATATGTGGCGCAATGTCAACAGTGATGGTGGGGCAGTGGCGGCAGTGCGAGGGGATGGGCAGCAGTGCCAGGCAACAGCATGAGAACCAGGGCAGATACTAGCTGGGACAGAAGAGATGGGGAATGAATCAGCAGCAGGGGGCAATGTTTTTGTATAAAATATAGTTACAGTGTGTGCAGAGAGGGGCTCGCAGGGACACAGCTTTCTCACAAGCTCTGCCTGGGCATGTGTTTTTTGATACATTCAAGTCATACTGGGCGAGATTCAGCAAGCTGAAAATGCCGTAAAAACCCAGTTTTCGGGGTTTTTACCGCATTTTCATATGCAGCAAAGCCCCATTGCTGGGGCTTCGCTGCGGGGGGTTACGCCAGTTCCTAATTGGCATAACCCCATGGAAGCCTATGGGCTTCCCTTCGCGTCCCCCGCCGCCCCGCGCGCCCCCCGCCGATCAGCGCCGCACCCCCCTCACCTGTGTCCGGGCAGCCTCCTGCTGTGCTGCCCGGACCAGTGATTTCCTCCTGCCTGCACCACTTCTGAGTGCAGGGAGGAGGAACCGGAGCCCTTACAGCTGTGTAAGGGTTCCGGCAGGGAGGGGGGGACCCGGTGCACATCGCCGGGCATCGCTTTTGCGTTAATAATTGCATATGTAACTGCATATGCGATTATTAACTATGCGAATGCCAGCGATGTGCACCGGGAATTATTAGTGAATCCCGCCCACTGTATGTCCTAAATTAGTAATGCAAATTTAGGCAACAATATTACTACAAACGTGTTTGAAATGAGGATTGTAGTAAATAGGAGCCAAAGATTTATATAAACTAAATAATGATTAATAATTCAGTTTCTGCATAGACGTGAATTATATATTAGTGTAATATTGTACAAAAAATAATAGCATATAATAAGTCTAACACTGCTCCTCACCTATATAGGGGGAATTCATGCAGTTTGAATGCCGGTGGCCACTAGAGGGCAATGGATGGAGCAATGCAATTGTCGCTCTGTCCGTACGCGTGCAGTGCTGAAATTACTGTTATGTTGTCCCGTCATTGGCCCTTATTCTGGTTGGTGCGGTCAGAGCCGCACACGGGGCTCCGACCGCACAAACCAAGGGCCGCCCACCGGACGGATCGCCACGGCCGTCCATACACGGACGGCTGGCGATCCGCACAAAAATGGTGGAGGCTACGCCTCCACCATGGTGGGAGCTGCCCCCTGCCTTCGATGGTCGACGACCATCGAAGGCAGGCCCGCACGCCGCGGCAGCTCCCGCAAGCTCAGACCACACGGACAATCGTCCGTGTGGGAGCTTGTAAGAGGGCTGAAAGCTGACATCCGGCGACGTCAGCTTTCCGCCCCCATGTCATGGTAATGAGGGCGTCATGCCCTCATTACCATGCATACGCCCCGCGTTTTCATGGGAACGCCCATGAAACGCGGGGCGTACACATAGGGAAATGAGGGGCTGAAGCCCCTCACGCCCCTATACGCCCCCTTTGCGGCGGACGAAATCCGTCTGCGGCGAAGGGGGCTGCACATGCGCAGAATGACCTCTGCGCATGTGCAGACAAAAAACATCGGCGGTACGGCCGCACGCGGGCCGTACCGTGCCGATCAAAATAAGGGCCATTGTTACAGGCTGATAACTATTACTAGCTCTGCACAGACAGTGTGGTTATATAGGGGACTGATTCAGAGGAGAACACAGAGCGGCTGTATTTGCAGGAAGCCACAAAATCCCGTCTTACATCCTAATATGAGTATCCATTGAGCTAATGTAGGGTTCTGTACTGCTTCATACCAGGCCGCAGTATGCATGAAGTATAGCTACATGACCACAGCATGCCCACGCCACGCCCACAGCACACCACGCCCATGTCACGCCCACAGACCAGACCCATAGTATCGACCAATAATCAGAATAGTCACATGATGTCAGTGCCCACCCCCTCTTTAGCAGACACCAACGGAAATAAAAGTCTTATTTCCGAAGGAGAGAGAAATCATTATATGGTTGGCGCATTCAAGGGGAAGTCTTCGCGTTCATTCACTCGCATGTTACCATAGGGGGGGCTCGTTCAGCTGGGCAGCGTTAATCTGCTCGCTAAGCAGTGAATGACAGCTGTTTAGCGAGCGTTACTGAATCAGGACACTAGTTTTGTATTTCTAGAACCAAAAACTCAGTGTAAATCAAGTACGGAAAACAGAATTTTAATGCTAAAGGGATATAAATCGATGTTGGTCTCCCAGGGCTAGAAAACACATTTAAAAATTAATATAAAAAAATAGTTTGTTAGTAAATGTGCGTTTTAGCCCCGGAAGAACAACATCGATAAGGATTGAGTTTTATCAATCTGCAATTGATCAACAGCAATAAAAAAAAACAGCACCTGAGTGTTCTACCAATGATTGTTCCTTGGCGCTCCTATCTGGGGTTACGTCCCTGTCTGATGGCGGATGAGGATTAGCAACACTCATCAGGTTTAAGTGCTTATTGCAAAGCTGATTGCAGCCTACTCAAGGAAAATTTCATTTTTGAGATTTGTATTTACCTAAATTCACATTGGTTCATATTAATAAGCAATTTTATAAAAGGCTACAAAATAATGTTATTCTAGTATGCAGTCATATTACAGGCAATCAAATTATGCTGACATGGCCAAAATGCCGACACGTCCCCCCCAAAAAACACCATTTAAAATGTTGACATGCCAAAATGTTGACATGCGTTTCCAGTGATTATATTCTTCGAAACAGATTTGTTCTTACTTCATGATCCAAGTGGGCAGCGAGCCAAGCGAGGTGATGCCAAACACTTTCGTGTCCATGTCGACCTATGCGGACATACTGTAGACGTGACACCCCCCCTCATAAAAAAATCATGTTGACTTTTTGACACGCAGTCATTTTAAATGTCATAATTTTAACGGTGTCTGCATTTTTTTTACCATGTCGGTACAATGCATGTCGGCATTTTGAACGTGTCAGTATTTTGACTGTTGGCCAGTGGTGGTTGATATTTTGTTTGTAGTAATTTTGACTGTTGGGAAATCATACTGAACCCGGTATTCCATACAGGCATTGCAACTAGTAATGCCTTTTCTCTCCCATTTATCGGAACCGTACCTCTGTCCAATCAGTGACTTATAACCTCACGCAACACTCATTAGAGTAGGAGAGCGCTACTGCGCAGTCTACAACATGGCTCCTTCAGGGATACTGCTGCAGTCCCTTATAAAGATGGCCACTGGTATTACTGCTGCGCACACGCAGCGCCATCTTGTTACTGTG
The DNA here is from genome assembly GCF_055691185.1 of Crinia signifera. Lineage (NCBI taxonomy): Eukaryota > Metazoa > Chordata > Amphibia > Anura > Myobatrachidae > Crinia > Crinia signifera. The sequence continues at coordinate 285,024,493 of NC_139222.1, read as the reverse complement.
GATGAGTGACATAATGGGACACAGACATCTCCCTTTAGCTCCAAGAGCACTGTGACTGTTTACTCTGCAAAAAGCTATAGACTGCACTCTGTAAAAAGAGCAAAAGAGAGGGATATGTAAGAATCCCTCCCCGGGATTATTGCCATTTACGCATGCAGGATCAGCAGACCACATCTGCACAGTAATTCAATGGCCAACTGAAGCTATGATCTAGGTCCTTCGCGATGAATAAAACATTAGGGCGGTACGCCGTGATTAACATAAATAAGACATTGTAATTATCGTATCATAAATCCATTGATTAATAAACAAGGCTCTAAAACAGACGTCTTGGAAATGACATCCGATGAATATAGTTGCAAAATGTTTCCCGAATGAGGCTCTGCGGCACAAATGCGCTCTTCAGATGACTTTGTTGCGTCTGTGTTAATGCGCCGTGAGGCTGGCGTTAGACCGTAGAGACAGTGTGCGACCTGTATCTTATAGAACTGCAGCCAAGCGCCTATTAATAAGTGCCCTGAATAATTGTCAGTAATTACCTGACAGGCCAGCTGCAGGACCGGGCGGAGGAGGCGATGGATATATATATATATATATTACTGATTACTTTCTGCCCTGCTCCCAGGCTGCTCGTGGAGGATGCCCAGCGAGAGCCGCAATCATTTATTAAACATATAGGAGGACAGAGTCTAAATATAACCAATTATTTGAAATGTCTCCCAGCTTTGTAGGATGTAGCCCGGACAGGAATGGACCTCTCCCCCGGTTATCTAGGGTGGTTATCCCAATAAATCTAACTGATTAATGGCTGCGTAAAATGTTGTTGCTTGTGAGATCATTTCGAAGATATCCGAATCCCCTATGGTAGAAATATTCTTCTTTATATTCACCATCCTGTAAATTAGTGCACCCTCTTCCAGGGGGAGGCAGCATGAGGGTGAGACCGACAGGGATATGGGTTGGGCAGGCGGCATTTAAAAAATATAAATAAGTGGTCATGAAAAGGTTAAACATAACACAACAAATAAAAAAACAAATATAATAGAACCAGTACTGCACTTTCTAAGCTCACATTCTCCCACCTCATGGTAATTCTCCTGTCTCTTCTTCCTGGCAGCTGCTCTCTGGTCCAGTGCACTGATTAAGGGCTCAGATCCACACACAAACCATTTGGTAGAAGAAGCTGGTACACTGGGCATGTGCAGCAGTTCTGCTCTGTCCCTTACACTGCGTGATGTGGTGGTAGCTCTAGTACTTGTATTATATTCATGGTATTCTCCCTTGATTTGTCCATGACATGGTAATGGATACAGGCAGTGTTGGTAATAACTGATGCTTTGAAAGCATCGCTGAAGGGTTAAGAATTGGGCAAAAGAGAAAAAGGCAATGGGTGTTATTCTGACCCGAAGGCAAGAAAAGCGGACAGCTCTCCCAGCTTTCAACGTAATACACATGTGCAAAACAAAACAACTGTGCTTGCGCCGGGTCGGACTTACACTAACTGATTGCTCCTGCAAACACAGTGGTCGGTCTGACAGAATTTTCCATCAAATGTGCCTTTTCCAGTGGTAACTGGGCAGTCACCATGCTAACAGCCCCATTTCGTGGGACTGCCACCGGAGAGTCATTGGTGGGAAACAGTGGCAATTCCATTAGATTTCATATCATGAAGGAGCCACACCAACTGCCAGAGCCAGTTTGGAATGGCAGTTGATGCGGTTCCCCTATTTGGATTTTGAACTGTGCTGCAGCCTCCCCTCTGGATCCGCCACTGGTGGTGAATGATCACAGCGTTGAACGGAGGCGCCTTGTAGTGATGGATCTTGTGCACTGCAGACTCTAATAATGACAGTAGAATCTAAAGAAGGAACATGGCAGCAACATGGCAGGAACATGGCAGGTGGTACAGGCTTCCAGTCACATGGATTTCCGTCACATTTCAATGGATTCCGGCATCTGCATACTTTTGTATTACAAAAGCTGGTTTATTGGATATTTTTGCATTATGTAGGTAGCTGTGCTTGATGTATGCAGCGACCAGCCATATAAATGTAATATGTGATAGACGGGCCAGCGTCATCTAATGAATGGCCCTGAATCACTCAGCGTCGCGTCCTTCACCATGTGACCATTAGGAGACGGCTATGGCTTCACCTTTCCCCACCTCCCGGGGATTACACCATCTAATCTAGGTACTTTACTCTGGTTTTCAGCAAATTACATTACAGCTGAGAGTGTTAAATGTCAATGATATGGATACCGTATACATTAGCGAGAGGGATTGGTGCCAGGAAAGATGTGAAGAGGAATATGTTAGACTTGTAATTTCTACTTTCTATTTAAGTCTTGCAATGGGAAATCAATGTGTTCCCCGGAGAAGCATAATCTGTAAATTAGTGATGCTGACTTTATAGGAGGGGGATCAGAAAAGATGGCTGCAGTAGCTAATGTGTGGGAAGGGATGAAACTCTTGCATGTCATTTGGCAAATACTACATTGAAAGCATCTTTCATACGTGGCCAGTTTATTAGGCGCACCTGTATAATACCACGCAGGACAGCCTAATATACTGGAACAAGTAACATTGGTAATCCCTGCTACTCAGGCAATTAGGAGACCGGTAGAGGCAGAGGGTGGTGGAGAGAGTCAGATGATGGTGGAGAGGCAGGGAGACTCAGAGGGTAACAGGGGGGGAGCAGAGGGTGACAGTGCAAGGCAGGGAGAGACAGAGGGTGGTGGAGAGGCAGAGGGTGGTAGAGAGAGTCAGAGGATGGTGGAGAGGCAGGGAGACTCAGATGGTAACAGGGGGGAGGGGGAGCAGAGGGTGACAGTGTAAGGCAGGGACGGACAGAGGGTGGTGGAGAGAGTCAGAGGATGTGGAGAGGCAGGGAGACTCAGAGGGTAACATGGGGGGAGGGGGAGCAGAGGGTGATAGTGCAAGGCAGGGAGAGGCAGAGGTTGGTGGAGAGAGTCAGAGGATGGTTGAGAGGCAGGGAGACCCAGAGGGTAACAGGGGGGAGGGGGAGCAGAGGGTGACAGTGTAAGGCACGGAGGGGCAGAGGGTGGTGGAGAGAGTCAGAGGATGGTGGAGAGGCAGGGAGACTCAGATGGTAACAGGGGGGAGGGGGTGCAGAGGGTGACAGTGCAAGGCAGGGACGGACAGAGGGTGGTGGAGAGAGTCAGAGGATGTGGAGAGGCAGGGAGACTCAGAGGGTAACATGGGGGGAGGGGGAGCAGAGGGTGATAGTGCAAGGCAGGGAGAGGCAGAGGGTGGTGGAGAGAGTCAGAGGATGGTTGAGAGGCAGGGAGACCCAGAGGGTAACAGAGGGGGAGCAGAGGGTGACAGTGTAAGGCACGGAGGGGCAGAGGGTGGTGGAGAGAGTCAGAGGATGGTGGAGAGGCAGGGAGACTCAGAGGGTAACGGGGGTAGGGGAGAGAGGTTGGTAGTGCAAGGCAGGGAGAGATAGAGGTTGGGGGAGAGTCAGAAAATGATGGAGAGGCAGGGAGTCTCAGAGAGTAACGGGGGGGGGGGGGAGCAGAGGGTGATGGGAAAATTCAGAGTATCATAGGAAGAGTCCAGGAGAGTCAGAAGGTGACAGGGGAGGCAGAGGGTGACAAGGGAGGCAATATGCTCTGTATCGGCCCCTGAGTCCGGATACATTTTAGACGATGAACGATCCAGTATATACATACAGTATACACGCTGAACAATATCGTTCATGCAGTTGTTGAAGATACAGGGCCAAACGCTGTCACTCAGCAGATCAATGTCATTTAAAATATCACTTAGTGTATATGGAGTTTAACACGCGGATTACAGGAGGGTAATTAATTAACCACTTCCACGGCTTCCAATTCCCAGCATGAGTTTGTGCGGAAGTGCCCAGCCCTGCACATCACCATGGCACAGAGCCGGCAGGCCTAGCACTGGGAGTGAGAGACGCCAGTAGGGACGAGCAGGGAGGGGATGCGCTAAGTCTGGGGACTTTACAATCAGAGTCAGCAACTTTCCTCAATTAAGCAGCGGAGGAGAAATGTTTAACGCACAGACCCAGGGAGAAAAGGGTGCGAATTATGTCTTCAATAAAATACTTCACCCAGGCGTAAATTTCACGGTAGAGGGGATTTAATGATGAAATTAATATCACGCCTTTGTTGCTCGCTGTGCTAATTAATTATAGTTGTGAGTAAATCACTGCCAGAAAAGCGAACCCCCGCCGGTGTACAGGTTAAACACACTGTTATTGTAAGCTGTCACCGGTATTAATGTGCGCAAACCTGAGAGGCAAAACTGATATGTAGGAAATGTACCCAGGAGTCATTGGGAACTGCACTGTAAGGAGCGCCGCTACGTCAGGAAATGGGCCTGATTCGGATTTGCAGCCCGAGTGATTATCGAAGGGCCGCGCTTGTGCACGATCCGCAGTGCGCATGTGCGAGCCGTCCTTGTGATCACATCGCTGGCTGTTTGCAAATTGATTGAAAGGGATTTGGGGGAGGAACACCATCATTTTCTGGGATTGCCCCCGGAATACGCAGGCGTTTCCCGGCCGTTGGGAGGGAAGGTCGCTGATGTCAGCAGTGGTCTCCATCTCCCCACAGCCATTGCAGCGCTGAGAAAGTCTAGATTCCAAACAGCCCAGCAATCAGGTCTGAATCACACATACTCCCCAACTTTTAATTTGAGGGCGTGGCCTACATATTGTGTTGCTCCTGCAAGGCCACAGCCCCATTTTGCTGCTGTGGGGGCATGCCCAGCAGCTCTGTCAGCTGCTGGCCAGCTCCTAGCCCCTCTGCTTGCTGTGCGCATCAGTTGCAGCAAGTTTTATCATTTGTTGATACTGTAAATGAGCCCCGTAATCTGCACACCGTTTTACCATCACAATAGCTAACGCTATCTGAAGATGGCTAATGACTGCCAGGCTCCACAAAGCCCAGCCCACAGCGGCATAGCCAGCCAGGCAAGTGTTGGATATATGCGACTATACATATTACACCGTCTAGATCAGATCACTGCAGGTGTTAATGGCTGTAAAAAGAAAGTCTCTCCGCCATCCCTCTCAGCCCCCCTGAGAGAGGCATCGCCCCTGAATCGCCATCACGATCATTCATTTCAGAAGCTTAATTGCTTACCGTCCAGACAGGCAAGGGGTTAATTACCTTTTCTGCTGCCTGAACACTTCCAATTCTGCCAGTGCTAATGAGCAGACGGCCTGGGTGCAGGATCTGACCTGGCCTTAGCACCGGCGCGTCATAAATAGCGCAGGAGAATTATCTCCAGAAGTGCTGCATAGACAGAAGGGCGACAGACAACACCCCCATGTACCAAGGATTACCCTCATTATGCTGATATTATTTTCTGGGTTTCCCACTCGGCCACAATAATCAGTAACACAGCGATCGGCTGGGGGTCCTGTTTATTATACGTCCCCCTCCACCACCCTGATATCTATGTGGCTGTTACTGCATAAATGGTCTGATTCAGAGGTGACCAGCGATGAGCGAAATCACAATCACATGCGTGAGCCTGAATAGGGACAGAAGAAGCGTATGCATCGGAAACGCAATGTGGCCGGAGCTTGACTGACAGGAAGCTGACATTTTGGGGTGGTAACCTGACATTTCCTGGGAGTGTCAGAAAAAACACAGGCATGCCAGGCAGGTGTTATCAGGATGGGTCTGTGATCTGGGCAGCGCCAAGCCGGCCTTGATCAGTTTGTCTTACTCACATTAGCACAGACTGTTAAACCATGGTTCGGGAATTGCGTATGTATAGTGATCTGCAATATTTTCGCAATTCCCTCGCAGATTTGCACAAGACATGGCGCAGTGTTCTGCAACTTCAGGTCTGCGTCAGTTCCAAAAATCCCACATTTAGCAAACACAAGAGGCTTCGTAGTTATGGGCACTCTCATGTAACGGTTGGTTCCCGCCCACTCATGCCCACTCCGTACCAATCACCTTGCAAACAGCAACCGAACAGGAACAGTTGCAGGACTTGACCACAACCTGGCATTGCAGTTCATCGATAGTCGTTCGCTGTGTGAATTCAGGTATGAATCAGGCCCCTTGCTCTTTGATGAGCCGAGAGGGGGTGCGGTGCCAGGCTGCTACTGGGCACAATGGTGCCACTGGGCAGAGACCCCCATTTCAGGGAGCCCCCCCCCCCATGAGCACCACAGAATGTATGCCAAGGGGCGGCACACAGTGACTGCAGGTAGGACAGCTCCAGCCACGGAGGATCATTGATGGCCCTGATTGGGAGCTTGGTGGCCCCTACACTGATTTCATAATGGGGCCCAGCACTCTGACATGGAGGAGATCATAGGGCCCCTGCTCTCCTGCAGATGGCCTGTATCTTAGCCAATCAGCATGCAGTTCTATGTCTACAGTTATGTTGACATGGTTTAAATGTCGACATCTAATACGCTGACATCAGGTCCACATACCTAATATCAACATAGTAAAAATATGTTTTTTAATGAAATAATACGCATACAAGTATATGGGGGAATCCAATTTGCGGGGGAAGGTGCAAATTTCCGTTGCAGCGCTGGAAGCAGCATCGCACATCGCACCCTTCAGGAGCCGCTCTCCATCCGAACTCACACAATTCTGTACGCAACCCTGCGGGGCCAAGAACAAGCTGCTGTAAAGTGCAACAGCTGCCGCACTAACTCGCGGTGGTGGAAAACATCGCTGGTAACTGGATATACACATGTATCTTCTGCATAGAAATAATCTCCCCAATTACTAGTAAAGAGATAACAATGTCTCATTAGACACATTTTGGGAGAAAAAACAGTAATTATGTTGCAAACATCTCCGGGATCCTATGTCTGCGATGGGACGCGGGAATCGCGCCCGCCTGTGTCAGCTCTTTTCTCTCTGCGATCCCCAGAACACGGTATTACCCTCTGGGGCCTGGAAGAGTTCAGACACAAACTTATCTATTTGAAGTGTGACTTGGAACTGAGATCTGTCCTGTGATAAAATATGCAGAAAACTCCTAAATCCAGCACACTGGAAATATTATATATATATTTATTTATTTATTAACAGTTTCTAATATAGCGCACACAGATTCCGCAGCGCTTTACAGAGGATAGTTGAACATTCACATCAGTCCCTGTCCCAGTAAAGCTTACAATCTATGTTCCCTACCACATGTACACGCGCACACAGACATTCTAGGGTTAATTTTTTTTAGGAGCCAATTAGCCTACCAGTATATTTTTGGATTGTGGGAGGAAACCGGAGTACCCGGAGGAAACCCACGCAAAACATATACAAACTCCGCACAGTTAGGGCCATGGTGGGAATGGAACCCATGACTTCAGCTCTGTAAGGCAGTAATGCTAACCATTACAACAGTGGTTCCCAAACTTTTTTGAATCACGGCACCATAGGGTATCAGAATTTTTTTCATTGCACCCCTAGGCCAAAAGTTAAATCCCTAGAACTTCAGAAAAAATATATAATTAAATAAGTTGCGCTTCTATGTCATCCATAGGTCCAGTTATGTGGTGAGGAACATGATTCACGTCTGTTTATCCACATATTTTATAATTGGAAGCCACAAGCACTGATTTTCCTTATTACATTGACCATATATAATTTGAATTTGTCCTGGACCACCAACCCAGGGCACCCCTGCAAGTGCTCCGAGGCACACCTGGGAGCCTAGGTGCACAGTTTGGGAACCTCTGCATTACACCATCCGTGCTGCCCCGTATATATAACACATGGTGGGGATAGAACCCAAGACCTCAGCACTGTGAGGCAGTAATGCTAACCATTACACCATCCGTACTGCCCCGTATATATAACACATGGTGGGAATAGAACCCATGACCTCAGTGCTGTGAGGCAGTAATGCTAACCAATACACCATCCGTACTGCCCCGTATATATAACACATGGTGGGAATGGAACCTATGACCTCAGCGCTGTGAGGCAGTAATGCTAACCATTACATCATTTGTACTGCCCCGTATATAAAACACATGGTGGGGATAGAACCCATGACTTTAGCACTGTGAGGCAGTAATGTAACCATTACACCGTCCGTACTGCCCCGTATATATAACACATGGTGGGGATAGAACCCATGACCTCAGCACTGTGAGGCAGTAATGGCAGTAACACCATCTGTACTGCCCCATATACTGTATAACACATGGTGGGGATAGAACCCATGACCTCAGTGCTGTGAGGCAGGAATGATAGCCATTACACCGTCCGTACTGTCCCATATATATAACACATGGTGGGGATAGAACCCAAGCCCTCAGCACTGTGAGGCAGTAATGCTAACCAATACACCATCCATACTGCCCCGTATATATAACACATGGTGGGAATGGAACCTATGACCTCAGCGCTGTGAGGCAGTAATGCTAACCATTACATCATTTGTACTGCCCCGTATATAAAACACATGGTGGGGATAGAACCCATGACTTTAGCACTGTGAGGCAGTAATGTAACCATTACACCGTCCGTACTGCCCCGTATATATAACACATGGTGGGGATAGAACCCATGACCTCAGCACTGTGAGGCAGTAATGGCAGTAACACCATCTGTACTGCCCCATATACTGTATAACACATGGTGGGGATAGAACCCATGACCTCAGTGCTGTGAGGCAGGAATGATAGCCATTACACCGTCCGTACTGTCCCATATATATAACACATGGTGGGGATAGAACCCAAGCCCTCAGCACTGTGAGGCAGTAATGTAACCATTACACCGTCCGTACTGCCCTGTATATATAACACATGGTGGGGATAGAACCCATGACCTCAGTGCTGTGAGGCAGTAATGTAACCATTACACCGTCCGTACTGCCCCGTATATATAACACATGGTGGGGATAGAACCCATGACCTCAGCGCTGTGAGGCAGTAATGCTAATTATTACACCATCCGTACTGCCCCGTATATATAACACATGGTGGGGATAGAACCCATGACCTCAGTGCTGTGAGGCAGTAATGCTAACCATTACACAGTCCGTACTGCCCCGTATATATAACACATGGTGGGGATAGAACCCATGACCTCAGTGCTGTGAGACGATTACACCGTCCAATATATATAAATAAATCAGGAACGAGCGTTTGAAATAGATTTCTGCTTATCGGGTAAAAGACGCTGAAAGAACCATTAGATGGAGTTTTCGGGAGAGCTGGAATAGCAGAGACACTGGGAAGATACAGTATAAGAGTCTATACAGGAGTTCTCTAATTAGGTGCCAACGGCGTTATTATTGTACTCCGACACAGATGCCAGGATTAAACGCTGCCATTTACAGACCCACTAGGTGGCCACGAAAAGGGACATTCCTTCATGGGCAAATGGAAATCTGCTCGAGAAAATCCTTTGAATTTTTTTTTTTTTTATGTTAACATTTAAACGTTAGTACATAGCCACCTACTGTACCAGTAAGTATCCGGATGGCTGACTGACATTGTGTAGATCATCAGTTAATATTTTGACAACACCAAAAGGTTTGCACAAGCAGAATGTCAATGTGGCAATTATCGACACATGAAAGAGTCAACATGATTTTTTCCAGATTTTTGGGCTCAGATTGGGAATGACATATTGACCCGGTCGACACTGACAAAAGATTGACATGCACTAGGTCCACATTGACAAAAAGTTGACACATACAAAACATCTATATACCCTCCAACATCTGTAGAGCAAAAACCGGTACAAATTCGGAAAGGGGGCGTGGACACGCGTAAAGCGCCCCCTTTCCTATACTTAGTACTGTACTGCGGTACTGTACCTGCCAAATAGGTACAGTTGGAGGGTATGTGTCTACATGGTCGACCCATGAAAAGGTCGTGATTTTCGGGATCCTCCCAGCCATTCCGGGAGGATAGTTAAGTATGGTCTACCTAGTCTAGCCTCAGCCTGCACACCGGCCCCCTCCATTTCTAAAACACCTCTGACTGTAGTCCTATATAATGTATGATGGAACCTGGTCACCATGGCAGGAGGAGGAGCCTCCAGGCAGTGGGGAAACCCCTGTACCCCTGTGGGTCAGCACAACCCTGGCTCCTGTGCAGACAGAGACCCAGAGAATTGGGAACACCAAGGAAATGCGGTAACGTCTGAATCAGCCCCGACTGTGCAGCAAACACCGACCGGCACAACTTCTATGAATGTGTTAAAACGTTCTCAGCTAATTAGGAACTGCTTCTAAATGCTAAAAAATAAGCAGCTATTACGTGATATTACAGCTGAAGCACTGATTGGTAGTTTTCTGTGATACAGTAATTGCCTGACAGGAATTAAACGTTGCAATTAAGTTACTTTAGGTTGCAGAGCAAAATAGCAAAACACTGGCAGAAAGCAGCAGAGATTAGTCTGTATTAGGGGTTAGTGGTAGTTGTACGGTGCCGGCAGGGTGACCCCACCACGGTGTACGTGAAGTCTCTTCTACCAAAGTTATATGAAGCTATGGTGTCAATCAATCACACGGAACTGAACATAGCGCTAGAAGATGGACATAGCCTTAACATCTTGGAACAGCCCCACACAGTGACCCCCAGGGATAACCCTGCCAGCGGTGAGATACACCAGCTTCCACCAGGGAATTCCTCTACTGGATGCTTTAGTCAAGTCCTACAGGGTTCCCTGTCCCATACGGCATGAAATCCAAATGCCTCTTACCTACTGTGCCTACAAATCCCTCAACCTTTCCTCCATCACCTCTCACACTGCTCCCGAACCACTACGCTGCACCCTAAATTCTCCAGCTTCACCTCCACTCACACTCCTTCCAACCCACTCCTCTCCTCCACACATCTCCAGTCCCTTCTCCACTCACACTCATTCCCACCCACTCCTCTCCTCCTTACATCTCCAGTCCCTTATCCACTCACACTCCTTCCCACCCACTCCTCTCCTCCACACATTTCCAGTCCCGTCTCCACTCACACTCCTTCCCACCCACTCCTCTCCTCCACACATCTCTAGTCTCATCTCCACTCACACTCCTTTCCACCCACTCCTCTCCTCCACACATCTCTAGTCTCATCTCCACTCACACTCCTTCCCACCCACTCCTTCCCTCCACACATCTCCAGTCCCTTCTCCACTCACACTCCTTCCCACCCACTTCTCTCCTCCACACATCTCCAGTCCCTTCTCCACTCACACGCCTTCCCACCCACTCCTCTCCTCCACACATCTCCAGTCCCTTCTCCGCTCACACTCATTTCCACCCACTCCTCTCCTCCACACATCTCCAGTCCCTTCTCCACTCACACTCCTTCCCACCCACTCCTCTCCTCCACACATCTCCAGTTCCTTCTCCACTCACACTCCTTCCCACCCACTCCTCTCCTCCACACATCTGTACATCTTCAGGTGTATCTCCATTCATATCCCCCCACCACCCCCTCTCCTCCCTACTTACCCAGCGTCATCTGCACTCCCCCTCTAGGCCACTCACTCCTCTCCTCCCTAAATCTCCAACCTCATATCCACTCATACTGTATTTCTCCAATCCAGTGCTCTCCTACTTACATCTCTAGTCTCATCTCCACTCACACTTCTGTCTGCCCACTCCTCTCTTCCTTACATCTCTAGTCTCATCTTCACTCACACTTCTTTCTGCCCACTCCTCTCCTCCTTACATCTCTAGTCTCATCTCCACTCACACTTCTTTCTGCCCACTCCTCTCCTCCACGCATCTCCAGTCCCTTCTCCACTTACACTCCTCCCCCCCACCCGCTCTCCTCCCTACTTATGCAGCATCATCTGCAGTCCCTCTCTAGGCCACTCACTCCTCTCCTCCCTACATCTCCAGCCTCATATCCACTCATATTTCTCCAATCCAGTCTCCTCCTCCTTACATCTCTAGTCTCATCTTCACTCACACTTCTTTCTGCCCACTTCTCACTACAACCCCAGCCTCATCTTCTCCATAGATGTCATGCCTCATCTCCAGTCGCACTCCATAAAGCTCACTTCTCTCCAATGCCTTCTTCCTCATCCCTTATCACTATTTCCCATTCCCAATTTACGTTCTCTGCTGAGCCACTGCCCACCTGTGTATCACCCTCCCATGCCCAACCAGACCTGTCTCCAACCTTCAATCCTTTAAACAAGTCCTGAAGGCTAGTTTTCCTGCACAACCTGACCACACCACCCCACCTCCTAACTACCCAACCACTGCACCCATCTCTACCCCTATCAGCTAGTCCCATAGACTGTACACTCTCAGAGTAGAGCCCTCTCCCCCGCATTATCTATGTACTGAAGTTATGTAATTGCACATACAGTATACGTTAGTCATAGGTCTTGGCCGCAGTCATTTTGCTTTTGCAATGTGCTTCATGCTTTACCCCTTGTGGTGCCAAATAAATAAGACAATTATATTGATCTGCGAAGACTGGAAGGCCATAGAGGCATGTCAATAAATCAACCGCTCACTGTGTTCTCAATATAACTACTGCTTCCACATCACTCAATATCCCGGCACTCAGGCGTCTATCTGTGAGAATAACGTCATCTGAGTTTTATCAACTATTCTTAAATAATCAAAATGTCAGCGGTGCTCGCCTACTTACTGCCTACTTACTGTACCTCCATCCTCACAGAACCGTATGGTGGTGGAGACATTACACAGTTCATCAAAAATGAGACTTATCCCTGGGCCGTGGGCCCACAGGGATGCAAAGATCTCCAAACCTCTTGTATGAATTCAGGGTTCTATAGTCACCTGGAGTCAAGTTAGAGTTGTAATAGATGATTAACTATGCAGCGGGTGTGCCACAGAGTTCCATTGGAAGAGCAGGGGTAACCCTGGATTCTGCTGCTATACATGCAGGTGCCCCTTCACGGCTTGAAGCCCAGCGGCAGGTGAATCCAATGCCTCTGGGAGTTACACCCCTATAGCAAAGGTTATACCTTTAAGTGTGTCATTTATCAGACACTCAGACATGGTATGGAAGGGAACTGCTCAAGCGACATTGAAACATTACTTGTGCTGATGGGATCCAAAAACGAAGGATCAAGGTCATGAGGTGCCAGGCTGGGGTTGGGACCAGGACTCACCCACGCCACCTTGCGCCATTATAATTCTGTCGTCCCTTTTAATAGCTGCAGAGTAAACTCCCTGCCAAGCCATTTTTGTGAATATACAGGAGAAAATAAATATATTTTTAATAGAAGATTATAAAGTCATTTGTTTCCCTTTCGCAGACAGAGAGGAACGTCAAGCCTGCACTTTTGATTTATTGAATAATTACCCTTCTTTCTGAACAGCCTGGATCCAGTAGTTACAGCGCTGAATATTGATAATATTAATCAGCGTTAAAATGAGCAGCCCTCATTTACATATTTGCTTTAAGATGCGAGAGGGATGAATGGGTGATTTACATGGCAGCTTCATTAGACTGCAGATCTCTGCAGCGGAAACACTTTATATTGGCGTTGTTAGGATGGAAAATCTGCATGCTCATTAGCGCGGAGACCGCTGATAAACTAATAATGAGGTTAGTTTGCTGGCATAACTCATTACAGGCTTTGAAAAGTGGAAGCTTATAGAACAATTCTGTATTATGTAAATAGGCATTGCGCCGGAACTAGGCCGTCCCAACCACTCTGTAAAGATAACTTCCGAAAATGCAACACAGGTGGTGTCAGAGCCTGTGTGAGACTTCTTATTCCTCTAGCACACAGGTTCTCAAAGTCGGTCCTCCGGACCCCACCCAGTGCATGACCCTACACAGTGTATGACATCACAAGTGAAATAATTAGCTCAACCTGTGACTCTTTTAAAATATGTCAATGAGTGATGACTGCACCTGTGCACCTGCTGGGTGTCCTGGAAAAACTGAACTGTGTGGGGTTCTGACGACCGAGTTTGAGAACTACTGCTCTAGGCAACAGGTTTACTAGCTCAGTCCTCAGGACCCCCAGCAGTCAATGTTTTCCAGGTAACCCATCCAGTAGACAGGTGTATTCATTACTCACTGAGACATTGTAAAAACTCCCCGGCTGCCCCGCATATTTACCGATTGAGATTCTGGCTGACCGTATTCCGGCAACCTGACAGCTGGGATGTTAAATTAATCCTGTCCCGAGGATCGAGTTTGAGATCCCGTGTTGTAGGGCATCTACAGGAGCATGTCCAGATCCCGGCCTTTGAACCTGACCCCCAAAATATCAGTTTGCGCTGACTGTTATGGGATTGGACTATAAAAGGCTTTTCACATGGACAGAATGACTCCAGGCCTTAGTACCTAACAAGCACTCTTAAAATTAAAACTTTTTGGGGGGGGCTGTAGAAATGCACTAGTCATGGTTCACCGCCAAATGGCATAGTCATTGAGATAGCATGGTAGCACAGGAGCTAGCATCGCTGCCTCACAGTGTTGGAAAGATGAATTTGATTCCTAACCATGGATGTCTATGTGTGGAGTTTGCATGTTCTCCCAGGGAATTCCTCGGCGTGCTGCGGTATACGCTCAAATTAGGAGGATAATAACATGTCCCGAGGATGTATGGTTGCTTTGGTACGGCATATGTCTACATAATCACACAAAGGGTCTGATACTCAGTCTGGTATCTGGTAGTATCTGATTGGTTGCCCATATCCCACGTGATATAAAACTCCCTCCTTAGTACATTTTTCCCTTTCTGTTCTAAACTTTCCAAGCGGCAGATTTCATCTCTCGGAATGAATGTCACGTGGACGCATCTCTATGAAAGTCACATCGTAAGAGGCGTTGGTATTTGAGATTTCCGATTACGTATTTCCTGATCCTCTAGTTTGAGGATTTCAGCCGAACAGAAACTCTTTGGTCCCGTTCCTCCATTCGGCAGGGTCACACTTTCCCCTTGATAAGTGACCCTTTGACTTTTCATTTATCCTCAATCACGTAACCTTTCTGGATTCATCTCTCCAAATCGACAGCACCTTTCAGCGCGTTTTCTCGGTTACAAATTGCTGTTTAAGATGTGTAAATGTCTCAGCTGGCTTATCTCATTTTCTATCGGCCGCCTGTTCTTGCTCAGGAGCTTTAATCCTCTGCAGATTGTGATGTCAAAGAGTGCCATTTCTAAATGCGGAACAGCAGGTAGAGTACGTGCCGGCGGCTGCGCTCCCGCCTCGCCGCGATCGCTCTTCTCGATGCCCCAGCGTGCTGGGGAACATGCATTATAAAAGATCTCGTTAAGCCCACGTAGAATCGAATCAGGATAAAAGGACGCTCAATCCCACCCATGACAGAAACTAAAACATCTTCTTTCAAGAGCTTTGCAGAAAGTTCCACCAGATTTATAAAACAACATTGCAGCGGTTGGACTGGCCCACCGGTGAACAAATTCCTGGTGGGCAAAGCTGCATAAGGGCCCCCTTGCTTACTTAAAAGTCATCTTCCAGACTGTGCACTGATTTTACTCTTTGTTATTTTTGTTACTTTTTGGGTCAATTACATAATCTGTAATGGCCCCTGTATGGGGGGGTGCACCGCCTGTGGGATCTAGACTCACACCTCAACCACGGTGGGCTCTTCATGCACCAGTAAGACAATGATTGCAGCCATCGTTAGAGGGATCCCTTGAGGAGCCCTTTCAGGCCTGTATCAGCTTGGATTATTGTATTATTATTATTATTATTATTATTATTATTATTATTATTATTATTATTGCTGGGCTCCTCACACCTTACATCTCCCAGTAACATTGTGCAGGCATTACATATGGGCATTTTCCAGCATGTGCCATGTTTTGCCCACAAAATAAATTTGGTGGTGCAGCATTTCCTCAGAAGTGACAGGAGTTTGCAGGAGATGCTTGCGGTGGCCCGCAAAATTGTGGGACACTTTCGCCATTTTACTACTACCTGCCGAAGACTGGAGCGACATCAAAACCTGCCCTGCCATCACCTCAAACAAGAGGTGGTGACGCGCTGGAACTCCACCCTCTATATGCTGCAGAGGATGGAGGAGCAGCAAAAGGCCATTCAAGCCTACACGGCCACCTACGACATAGGCAGAGGAGCGGGGCTGCACCTGACTCAAGCGCAGTGGAGGCGGATTTCCGTGTTGTGCAAGGTTCTACAGCCGTTTGAAGTAGCCACACGTGAAGTCAGTTCCGATACTGCCAGCTTGAGTCAGGTGATTCCCCTGATCAGGCTGTTGCAGAAGCAGCTGGAGAAAGTAAAGGAGGAGCTAAAGCGTAGCGATTCCGCAAAGCATGTCGCTATTGTGGATGAAGCCCTCCATACGCTTTGCCAGGATACGAGGGTGGTCAGTCTGTTAAAGTCAGAGGAATACATTTTGGCCACCGTGCTCGATCCTCGGTTTAAAGCGTATGTCGTGTCTCTGTTTCCGGCGGACACAAGTCTACAAAGGTGCAAAGACCTGCTGGTCAGGAGATTGTCATCTGAAGGGGACCGTGACACGGCCCCAGCTCCTCCTTCATTTTCTCCCACACCTGTGGCTGCGAGGAAACAGATGAGATTTCTTAAAAGACTGGTGATGCAGGGCAGGCAGGAGGGAGTTGGACTGAGGGACCTGGCAACGATTGCTGACATGTCTACTGTTGCTGAATTGAATGCTGTCACCATTTAAAAAATGGTGGAGGATTACTTTAGTGACAATTTAATATTGCTCAGTGGCAAACGCAGGATTTTCAGAAGGGGGTTTCCAGAGGGGCGGAGCAAAGCACGGAAATGGACACTTAGGTGACCCAGTATATGCCGGGTCAGCTACAGTATTATAGATAGACCAAATGTATAGTGAAATAATAATATATATATATATATATATAGGAGATTTGTGGTGAGGCACTCGTGGCAATTGTAATCCAGAACAAAGCTAGCCAACAGGAGATAGCAGCAACGTTTCAATTTATTAATTGAAACGTTGCTGCTATCTCCTGTTGGCTAAATTGAAACGTTGCTGCTATCTCCTGTTGGCTAGCTTTGTTCTGGATTACAATTGCCACGAGTGCCTCACCACAAATCTCCTACCAAATCTCCTACCAATCCTCTGTGTAGGCACCGGCGCTGCTGTTTTTGCTGTTACAAGGAGTGCCAAACCCCTGTCCTCTATATATATATATATATATATATATATATATATATATATATATATATATATATAATACACACACACACATACATATATAACTATATATATATACATACAGGGGAGTCAAAAGCAGTGTAGACCCCTGGGCATAGCAATGTATTGGGGCCCCTACCGATCCTCCAGCGTTAGGGGTGGGGGAAGCTTTGATGTCCCGCGGGTGGTAGGGGGTATTCTATCAACCACTCAGCATGTAGGGCCTGGATCAGTAATTTCCACTAATTACCCCTGTACTGTACAGATGGTGGGAGATGAGGTGGGAGAAGGGGGCATTGGGCTGAATGAAGGGGCCCTGATACATAACTTCCAGGGTGGTAGAGGATGTTTAATATGCAGAGGAGGGGTGTATAGTGGAGTGGGCTCATTATTCATAATTTTCTGGTGGGAGGACAGCTTGCTTGACTGCAGATATCTCCAGTTCCCAAAAATAGATTTCTTAGATTTTAATGGAATTAAAAACTAGAGAATCCCACCTACCAAATGTTACTGGGGACTAGGGGATCAGAGTTCAGGAGGCAGAGCAATCAGCCAACGAGCATATAAAACTACATACCAGTTGTGTGGAGCTGGAGCAGTAACCAGCTGCTGGAAGGGTGATATCTCTGGTTCTGGGAAAAGTAGAGACAAGCTACTAGTGTCAATTAAAGGGGGAGAGTCCCAGGTTTTGGAATCTACCCTCAGAAAAACTCTAAGTCAGACAGAACCTGAAATATCTGACTGGGAAGAGCAATTAATAGGCTTGGATGGGGACCACTGCTTTGAAGTCAGATATCTCTGGTTCCCAAGGGCCGATTTTTAAAATTCTTATACCCATGGAAAGAGGGGACCCTCAGCTTTCAGCCTAGAGTCCTTAGACTCCAGGGGGGGTTTCTGGGTACTCAGAAACCCCCCCTGCGTGCGCTACTGTTGCTCCAGTGATGGGAGAGCACCTGTGAGACGCAGGCATCCCTGTGATAACTACCACTGCTGGTTATGCTGCTTTTTGCTGGGACTGACTTAGTGCGCAGACGCAAATTGAGTCTATGCATTCACACTGCTGATGGGGATGTAGGACCAGAGGATTTGGGAGGATCTGGTCCTCCCTCAACACCTGGACCGCTCATTTCTCTCGGCCAATGGTGGCCCCCATTGTGTATTGGGCCACTGGGAATGCTCCTTTCTATTTGTCAGACATAGCTTGGAAATGGCAGTTAGGAGCCGATTGGTTGGTACTTTATCTCTCGCCACTTTATCACTTCAAGACTTGGCACATCTCCTCAAAGTACCAACCACCCAGCTCATACCCAGCATGTAACATGGCAGTTAGGAGCTTGATGTTCAGAGATGTCCCCTGCTCCTAACAAGCAGTCATTGACATTATAGTCTAGATTGAGCTGCGCGTACAGACACTGATGGGAGGTGGGGTTGTCATTACCGACCCGCGGCAGTGCGTCTCATTAATGATGTTGAGCTTATACACTAAGTCAGGGGTGGCCAAACCTGTCCTCAAGATCTACCAACGGTGCATGTTTTCCAGGCAACCTGTGGATCTATAGTAGGAATTAATGCAGCAGGTTTTAAAATGTGACAGTTAGTAATGACTACACCTGTGCACCAGCTAGGTGACCTGGGAAATGTGACAGTTTGTTATGACTACAGCTGTGCACCAACTAGGTGATCTGGGACATGTGACAGTTAGTAATGACTACAGCTGAGCACCAGCTAGGTGGTCTGGGAAATGTGACAGATAGTATTGACTACACCTGTGCACCAGCTAGTTGATCTGGGGAATGTGACAGTTAGTAATGACTACACCTGTGCACCAGCTAGGTGATCTGGGGAATGTGACAGTTAGTAATGACTACACCTGTGCACCAGCTAGGTGATCTGGGGAATGTGACAGTTAGTAATGACTACAGCTGTGCACCAGCTAGGTGATCTGGGGAATGTGATAGTTAGTAATGACTACAGCTGTGCACCAGCTAGGTGATCTGGGGAATGTGACAGTTAGTAATGACTACAGCTGTGCACCAGCTAGGTGATCTGGGGAATGTGATAGTTAGTAATGACTACAGCTGTGCACCAGCTAGGTGATCTGGGGAATGTGACAGTTAGTAATGACTACACCTGTGCACCAGCTAGGTGATCTGGGGAATGTGACAGTTAGTAATGACTACACCTGTGCACCAGCTAGGTGATCTGGGGAATGTGATAGTTAGTAATGACTACACCTGTGCACCAGCTAGGTGATCTGGGGAATGTGACAGTTAGTAATGACTACAGCTGTGCACCAGCTAGGTGGTCTGGGTTATGTGACAGTTAGTAATGACTACACCTGTGCACCAGCTAGGTGGTCTGGGAAATGTGACAGTTAGTAATGACTACACCTGTGCACCAGCTAGTTGGTCTGGGGAATGTGACAGTTAGTAATGACTACACCTGTGCACCAGCTAGTTGGTCTGGGGAATGTGACAGTTAGTAATGACTACAGCTGTGCACCAGCTAGGTGATCTGGGGAATGTGACAGTTAGTATTGACTACAGCTGTGCACCAGCTAGGTGATCTGGGGAATGTGACAGTTAGTAATGACTACAGCTGTGCACCAGCTAGGTGGTCTGGGTTATGTGACAGTTAGTAATGACTACACCTGTGCACCAGCTAGGTGGTCTGGGTTATGTGACAGTTAGTAATGACTACACCTGTGCACCAGCTAGTTGGTCTGGGGAATGTGACAGTTAGTAATGACTACACCTGTGCACCAGCTAGTTGGTCTGGGGAATGTGACAGTTAGTAATGACTACAGCTGTGCACCAGCTAGGTGATCTGGGGAATGTGACAGTTAGTAATGACTACAGCTGTGCACCAGCTAGGTGATCTGGGGAATGTGACAGTTAGTAATGACTACAGCTGTGCACCAGCTAGTTGATCTGGGGAATGTGATAGTTAGTAATGACTACAGCTGTGCACCAGCTAGGTGATCTGGGGAATGTGACAGTTAGTAATGACTACAGCTGTGCACCAGCTAGGTGATCTGGGGAATGTGACAGTTAGTAATGACTACACCTGTGCACCAGCTAGGTGATCTGGGGAATGTGACAGTTAGTAATGACTACACCTGGGCACCAGCTAGGTGATCTGGGGAATGTGACAGTTAGTAATGACTACACCTGTGCACCAGCTAGGTGATCTGGGGAATGTGACAGTTAGTAATGACTACACCTGTGCACCAGCTAGGTGATCTGGGGAATGTGACAGTTAGTAATGACTACACCTGTGCACCAGCTAGGTGATCTGGGGAATGTGACAGTTAGTAATGACTACACCTGTGCACCAGCTAGGTGATCTGGGGAATGTGACAGTTACTAATGACTACAGCTGTGCACCAGCTAGGTGATCTGGGGAATGTGATAGTTAGAAAAGACTACAGCTGTGCACCAGCTAGGTGATCTGGGGAATGTGATAGTTAGTAATGACTACAGCTGTGCACCAGCTAGGTGATCTGGGGAATGTGACAGTTAGTATTGACTACACCTGTGCACCAGCTAGGTGATCTGGGGAATGTGACAGTTAGTAATGACTACACCTGTGCACCAGCTAGGTTGTCTGGGAATGTGACAGTTAGTAATGACTACACCTGTGCACCAGCTAGCTGATCTGGGGAATGTGACAGTTAGTAATGACTACAGCTGTGCACCAGCTAGGTGATCTGGGACATGTGACAGTTAGTAATGACTACAGCTGCGCACTAGCTAGGTGATCTGGGGAATGTGACAGTTAGTAATCACTACACCTGTGCACCAGCTAGGTGATCTGGGACATGTGACAGTTAGTAATGACTACAGCTGTGCACCAGCTAGGTGATCTGGGAAATGTGACAGTTAGTAATGACTGCACCTATGCACCAGCTAGGTGATCTGGGTATGTGACAGTTAGTAATGACTACACCTGTGCACCAGCTGGGTGGTCTGGAAAACCTGGACCGTTGGTAGATCTCGAGGACCGGTTTGGCCACCCCTGCACTAATTGATATTACAAACTAGGGAGAAATTTAATTAGATGGGAGATCTATTTCACATGGGACGTTGCTGCTGTCATTTGAAAGTTGTTTTTGAAAAATGACAGTTAGGGCTGACTGGTCCTCATCTCCCCCTCGGAGCACCACACTTCCCACCTGCACTGGATTTGCTGCGCTCTGAGGATCCTGACCTATTGATCCGTCACACTTCATTCTTGCATGAGCCGCTGTGAAATATTTAAGAAGCCGCTCTGTATTTGCGTTATCAGCCTGGCATTTTGTATATCGCAACCTCTCCGGATAATCGTATTTGTGCATTAAAGCCCCGGACAGCGCATTAACCTTCCTTTCTTCTCCCTAAATCTGTCTGTATCTGCAGCAGATAATCTCCTCTCTACAGACCAGCTCTCCCTTCTGGCGGCAGGAGCTAGACGGAGCACTCCCAGCTAGCCGGAGAGCCGCTGGGGAATGTGTCTGTATGATATACCTGATCCACCAACAAACGGATAACATAACGCATCAACCACAATTACAGCCATGAATAAAAGGTAACGACGCGGTTATAGGCGCAGCAATATGGAGCAATTACCGCCATGCCAGCGTCTGCAGCTTCACGTGGGGGCGTTTACCCAGGTAAAGCCGCATTACAGACGATTATCGACAGACTATGCACCTGCAAGGCCGTCCTGCGATGACATCCTGCTACTTATTTCTATTCGGGGCGTCTGAGGGTGGTAACCGGCCGTTTCGTGGGAGTGCTAAGATAAAAGGTGGGCGTGTCAGAAGAAAACGCTGGGAGTGTCAGGAAATCCAGGCCGGATATGCCTGTATACATCACAGCCGCTAATTAACTCCAGGGCTATGCGGAGAGTTCGGCGTTTACCCACTCACCAACCAGCGAATTAATTCTGCTTAGCGAGCGGCTCCGAATTAGGCCCACAGTGCATGAGAATACAAATCAATCCTTCAATTACAGGATATTGTTGATCTATTGGTATTTTGCTATTGGTGGAGCGTTCTCTTACATCTACCCCCAAATCACGCCGTATAGCCCCGTCTGGAGCGCCATGGATTTCACACCAAATAAACACCTGGGGCGGGATATAAAGACGGGATATGGTCGATTGGTCGACACTCTGTAGGTCGGTATACAGTAGGTTGACACATGAAATAGGTCGACAGGGTTGGAAGGTCGTCTCAAGCATTAGGTCGACAGTCAAATTGTCAACATGAGTTTTTCAGGGTTTTTCTGAGCAGACTTGTGCTGACGGGGGGTATTTCATACGCTACATCCACTAAAACATGGTGGGGGATATAATAGTGTGCCCGAAGCATGTCCGAAACATGGTGATTGGACGCGGTACACTTAGACAGTGTCCATGTCGACTTAAATGTCAACCTAAATTCAGGACAAAAAAAAACGTGAAAAACTGAACCCTCCCATTGTCAAACTATTGCTTGTGTTGACCTCCTGTCAACCTAAGCCATGTCAACCTCTTTCAGGTGTCGACCTAAGCCGTGTTGACCTTATCTATGTCGACCTCCATTGAGTCGACCCTATGACCCCTTACCTGCCGGCACTCACACAGGATCCATATGGAAGAGCCGCGTCACAGCGCTGTGCACAATCTGCACTGACATCAATACTAGCCCGAAGCAGCGCGCATGCCCACACTGCCACTCTGCAGTCCCCGCGTGGCCGCCTACTTACAGTACACAAGGCTGTCCGAGGGGGCCTGATGATGCAACGCAAACCCGTGCTGAATCAAATCATCGTAGTCCCCCCCCCCCCAATACACAATGGGCCTTATTATGGTTGACTCACTCGTATGCAAATTAGCACGGGGACCGATGTTTTGCGCATGCGCAGCAGCATTTCTGCGCATGTGTACACTGGGTGCGTGGGAACTCGGCGAAAAGTCTTTTCGACAAGTGTACACTCCCAGCCTTGCTAGCGGGGGGTGGAGAGGGGCGTGGGGTGCCAGCCTGGGCCATTAGCATATGTGAATGCCCAGCGTTTCATGTACGTTCCCCTTGAAAATGATGGGCGTACACATACTAGTGCGTTCATGACGCACGGGCGGGAGGCAGACAGCTGAACTAACCGGTTGTCAGCTGCCCCTCCAATTCCCCCGGAATTCTACACGGACCTCTCTTACATATGCGTGCGCCTTCACTGGGCAGTCGGCAACCATCGAAAGATGGGTGAGGTTCCCACTGGCATGCAAATGGACCCCGCTTGCGAATGGGTGGTGCCGGCTAACCATTCACAAGGTGGGGTTAGGGTGACTCGCAAGGATGCCAAGTCGCATCCGAGGGAGTCAACCAGGATAAGGCCCGATGTCTGTTTTCTCACCACTGTATAGCGGGAGGCGGAGCCACTTCACGCAATCATCCTGACCTTATAAAAGGGGGTGGTGCAGAGCGGCGGCGGGTCATCGGGGGGTGGGTGAGAAGGCAGTGCTTGGAGCAGATGCTGCCTCCACCCATGAAAGGGATGACCCGGGTTACCCTTTTACACTACCCAGCAAACCTGGGCCGATTCGGGATGAACCCTTCTTTTAACCTGGGTCGGAACGCCGGGTTGCTGGACCCGTGTTTTTTCAAATGGCCCTTTCACATCGCACAGTGACCCGGGTTATTTATCGCAGTGTGAAAGGGGTATAATAAACCCGCAGTGGAGGAACATTTCCTTTATTATATCCTTGACTGACCGGTGATAAGATGGGCACTGGATATGGCGCATTGTAGCGTTCTCCGTTTGATCAGACTAAATAGCAGTGGCGGGCAGGGTACGTGGCGGGTGCTGTCCTTTGCACAAATTTCCAACGTCTCTAACATTTTATAAAATAATAATATTCCCCATTCTGCTTAAAAGGCAGAAAACGATTTATCTTTTTTATTCTCCTCCTCTTCATTCCCAGCGTAACGTCCTCGGACTGCGCTATTTATATTTCATGAAGTACAGAAAATCACTGGAGATTGCTGGTGACCTCAGTCTAGATGAAAGTTTTAGCGCAGGACGTTAAACACACGACCCGACATCGCGACAGGCGGCAGCAGACACAGATATCTCACTGATATAAAGCTGAATAAACAGCATGTGGAACATTTACCAGCGCAGGGCGCCTGTGGGACATAAACAGTCATTCCGATGCCAGTGTCATGATCTACGGCGCGGTACAGACCCGCGATGAGGCGGAAATGTTGACATTGTGAATACTGAGAGCTGGCACGTCAACAATACGGGTGATTAGAGCCCCAGCCAGTGGCGGTTCTTACCTATGGGCTGCAGGTAATATCCACCACTGTGCTCAGGGTTAGGTCGCCCCCCCCTCACACACCGTGTTTGCTCGCACGGGTTGCGAATGGATGTTTTACATAAACATTGATTTGCAATCTGTGGGGGAATGGACGAGAATAACTCCCGCAGTCTGTGTGAGACTGCTCTGGCTTCACTGTGACTGGCAGTGGCTTCCTATTGGAAGTCTGACCTGCCAGTCACCCAAGGCAATCCCATTGGGAGGTGTTACCTCCCTCCGGAACGGCCTCTTTGGCTTCTACATGGGGTATGTGCACATGCGCAGTGCCGATACATATGTTCCGGTCCTGGTACCTGTCATCTACATTGTACAGGCATTGAGAATGCAGCGTGGAGTCGGTGAGCAGCTGCGCATGCATGTTGGGGGGGGGGGCAACATGGAGTCACACAAGCTGCCAGCCTATGCTCCTACAGAGAGGCCAGGAAATCTCTGTCTTCCGATGGAGATCCTGGTCTCACCACCCCCCAAAATGGAGTCCATTGCAATCCATCCCCCACTCCCAAATGGCTGCAAAATTTGCCCCCAAAGAGGCGGGACCCGTACTGTACACGCTCAAAGTACATCGTCCACCGCCACTGCTCCACGCAGAAGGTGTGACCAATCAGCATCATATATTGATATTCCAAATCTATACTGGATCATAGGGGTCTATGTACTAAGCCTTGGATGAGATACAGTGTAGAGAGAGTGCGAGAGAGAGGTAAAGTAGCAGTCTGTTGGCCCCTAACTGTCATTTTTTTAAACACAGGTATTAAGCCTGGAAAAGAGAACAAGTTGAAGGTGATAATGTACAGGCCAGTCCACCCCCAACTGTAATTTTTAAACTCAGCCTGTAACTTAACAGTTAGGGGCTTGTGTGTTATCACCTTCCACTGAATCTCTTCTACAGGCCGAATACATCTGTCCCACAGTCTGTAACATGACAGTTAGGAGCTGACTGGGTGCTACTTTATCTCTGTCCATGTTATCTGTCTCTAAGGCTTAGCAAGCAAACCTGAAAGTACCAGTCAATCAGCTCCTACCTATAATTCCACAGACTGTTTGAAAAATGGCAGTGAAGAGCTGCCTGGTACTTTACGGCTTAGTACTGTACACAGAGCTGGGTTGTTTATCCCGTAAGCCGCGTGTTCAGCCGTAAGAAGTGTCACATTCACGCTCAGCTTCTCCTGAGAACATTTACACATTTAATTAATATTTACAATTCCTGCAAAGCTCTTAATATGCAGCATATTTAATTAATCTCTCATTATCCGACAGGTACGTGGAGCGTAATGCCTTATACTAAGAGGCAGAGAGAATATGTGAGGCGCCGGGGGCATGATTGTACGGGCTGCTGTGCGCCCCTTCATCTGCAAGCAGCGTGAGGTGTGAGGCACCGCGGTCTGCATATATAAAACACCAAGCATTCAGAGGAAATCTGAAGCAAAACAGGGACGTTCCAGCAAAGCCTCCTCCTCTTACACCATCAGACGACTTTCACTTATTATTCCAGCTTGCCTGCTGCATACAATATACTGTACTGTATTGACTTGTAAATTCCTTTTCAGTCGTCTTTATTTTACCATACAGTGTTGTTAATTTGACACAAGCATTAGGTCGACAATGGCAAGGTCGACAGTCAAAAGTCGACATCAGTTTTTCACTTTTTTTGAGCCGACATGTGCCGACAGGCGGTATTTTATACCCTACCATCCACAAGGGGTGGTGGGAGAATAGAATAGTGTGCCGAGTGCAGAGAGCCATGCGAGGGCACGTGGTACACTTAGACGGTGTCCATGTCGACTATGTCATCATTCGGGACACAAAAAAAAACGCATGTCGACCTTTTGACTGCAGATCTTGCCATTGTCAACCTAATGCTTGTGTCAACCTTCCAACCCTGTCGACTGTAGCCATATCGACCTAATTCAGGTGTCGACCAAAGGCCTGTCAATCTTTAATGGTCGACGCAATGCATGTCAACCTAAAGTTGGTCGACCCAATGACCCCGTACCCCCTGATTCTGAGTCATACGCAAAAGCTCACACATCAGCCTCTATTGATGGCAGCCAATAGGTCGACAACAAATATCGACTGCAATAGGTCAACATTGACAAAAGGTCAACTTGCACTACAACACCAGCAATATACTGTATCAATGTGGGAAAGGTCAACACATGGAAAGAATGACATGCACTCTTTTCACGTGTCGACCATTGCTTGTGTTATGTCAATGATGAACTAGGGCATGTCAATCTTCTGCCAATATCAACTTAGTGTATGTCGACCTTTTGATGTTAACCTATGGACTGCCTACCTAGACATTGTCGTCGCCACTTCCGTATACCCTATATACATTCCCTAGATTGAGCCAGGTGTCAGGTTGTTCCCACCTGGCGGAAGCTGAATGCTGGGAGTCTTCTGCATCGGTATCAGGAGCGGTAACACAGAAACGTGATAGGTGTCTGGTAACTACGTCCGGGGGCCGGAAACGTTTCATTGCTGAATTAGAACCGTGAGACTGAGAAGCGACAACATGGCCCAGAGACAGCTGTCGTCTCACATCCCACATGTTCAATTACAGCATGCGAATAGGCCTCTGCCTGACAAAAGTCAATGTTTAAGTAACTGAGCAATTACAGTGTGGGCTGAGCACGTACCTCCACAGCGAGCTCTCCGTGATGCTCCCCAGGTTGTAGTCGTACAGCTTTGTCAGTATTAGTATCACCTGCAGGCAAAGGGAGAGACACAATGTCAGATCAGTCTGAAACAATTACTGTCTGGTAGAAGCAGGATGGAGCTGACCCCAGGGGGGTGTTAGGATCTGCTTAATGGGCGCGTAATACAAACGGAGAGAGGGAAGATATAGAGCTGGATGAGACAGAATGGGGGGTCTGCAGGGACAGAGGGAGATCACACTCATGTATCATGTTATCATGTAGTGTACATTACTGATATCACAGAAGGACACACAACCACACACACACATATACATTGTCCCATACTATACATTACTGATATCACAGAAGGACCCGCAAACACACAAAAGTTATACGCGTACGCTCACCACGCTTCG
This sequence comes from Crinia signifera, assembly GCF_055691185.1. Taxonomy (NCBI): domain Eukaryota; kingdom Metazoa; phylum Chordata; class Amphibia; order Anura; family Myobatrachidae; genus Crinia; species Crinia signifera. The sequence continues at coordinate 284,996,992 of NC_139222.1, read as the reverse complement.
GGCTCGGTGGCTCGCTGCGCTATATAAAATCAACTCCACGCCGATGTGGATAGTGGGGGTATGAAAAGGTCGGAGGACACGTACCGCCGCCCCTCGCGGGCTCGCTGCACTTCGGGTTGGCGTTCATAGTGGGGGTGGCGTGGGGGTGCATTTAACATTGTAAGCACCGATTAGGGTGGTTATACAATTAAAAATCGTATAGGGGGCTTAAACAATTTAAAATCGCATTGCATCGGTGTGCATCGGGTGTATGGCATGTGATGCGATTATATGTCGTACGACTTAATATCATGGACGCCGTGATAATACACAAGTAACATAATAACAATTAATTTAAACCAGCCAAAAAAAATTGGACAGCGAAAGGTTAAAGTTATAAAGCAGAATAAACACAATATGTTGGCAGTATACAAACATAACACATGTGTTACATACAGTAGATCACTATGAAAGGCTGTAAGTAGCAGCCTGATCATCATGTTTTTTCTTGGTTTGTTTCCTAATGGTAATGGTTTCTTCACAGCGTCATGTGACCAGTGTGGGAAATGCAGTCACATGGTACATGATGTAGTGATGAGCAGGGCAGGGAGGCGCTGGGCTGGAGACAGGGAGGCGCCGGGCTGAGCAGAGAGGCTTTGGAACACTGCTCTGATACTCTCTGTAACTGACAGCCATACTTATTTTGCCTTCTGAGAGATTTTGAAAAGAGCATGATTTGTATAAGAACCGTCAGGAAACATCGCATGCACACACGCATTTAACTACTTAACTTGCTGCTTTACGTTAATTTCATTGAGTTTTCCTACCACTTCCGCAGTGTTTTGTTTGTGTTTGCAGTAAGGCAACACTGTATCACTCATTGGTTAGTTATTGTAATGCTTTTCGTTATGTACTGTAGAAGTTAGTGGCCTATTCATCAGACAACAGGTTGCAGGCGCAGTATGACTGACAGGCTGTCGCTGCTCGGGGGCGGAGAGTGGGTGGAGCTGGATGTTTCCAAAAACAGGAGCGTGTCCGCCTCGGGCGCAGATATAATGGCCTCACAAGCGAGCAGGAGACGCCCATTCTGAGTAAGCTTAGGCATACTTATATGGCTGACGCAGCTGCCATCGATGTTGTGGCGCCTTGTGGACCCAGCACTCGGATCTACGATGCTGTCAGTGGTGTCTTTTTCTCCTTAGATATATATTAAATGCCCAGTATTGATTGGATGTGCGAACCAGTGACAACTGTGTGCCAGGCCCTAAAACAGATCAGCACATTTAACTAAAAAGTCTTAATGCACTCATTGCAAATATAAATGGCCACTTACAGTGTATTCCCGGCGCTTCTCCCGCCATTCACTTACATTTATTCAGAAGCTGCTCACATTACACGTGACCCGAGCCAGGCCTTTTGTCCAGATCGCTCGGAGTCCACACTAATGGACAGAAAGCCTACGGCACAGGGACATTACCACCTGGAGCAGCCGGTAATGTCTGGCCGAGAGTACGGCTATTATCAGGGAGACTGGCTGGGGAGTCAGCCTGAGCTTCCAGTGTTTAACATTCAGGTGGAGTAAATGAGGAAATCTCACACAGCGACCGGTATAGAAACTCGTGGATCAACGAACAATTCATCTAAAAAGGTTTTATTCAGCCAGATGTATTAAGGCTCAGAGATAGATGGATATAAAGGGTCCGATTCAGACCAGCTCACTAGGCTGAGTATTTAACACACCCCCCCACGCCGCACTAATGCGATCCGAACGGATGTTTAACAAAGGTTAAACCTATGTACCCTATGGGCTACATTGCAGAACTTACCAGGAGAGGGATCTGTTCCTCCCCACTGCTGCCCACTCACACATGCGCCCCCGGATGATGGCACATGGAAGCAAAAAGTATAATGACCGCCTATCCACTGCTGATTGCCGGGACATGCGATACCGCAAAGCACTCGCACAATAGCGATGTTCCCGCAAAACTTTGCTTGAAGGAGGCGATTACCCCAAACCCCCACCCCCCCAGATCTGCCATTGTGCACAGTAAAGCTGGGAACAGCGTTGCCTAACTCTCTCTGCACATGTTACATCAGCCCCACCTGCAGTGCAGCATGGTTTTATCCATTAGAGAGTGATTGTGACTTTCCGAGTGAATCAGAATAACCCCCCTAGTGATATCGCTAATTACCTTGTATATGCTAATGAAGGACAGAACTTGAGCACCAGACTTGTCCGAGTGTGCGTAGAATCTGGGCTCAAGGACATTTATTCTGATGGCGTCGCTCCAGCGTGTACCCAGCGTAACAGAGGTGCCAGGGCAACAAGTCACCTACCCAAGCCTGGTCTATGCCGTACGCCCTGATCTGTAAGGTACAGCGCCGGCTGTGCGTTGGCAGGAGGCCCAGCACTGTGCAGATATACGTCGCGTACTCGGCCGTTGACAGAGCCACGATAGAAGAACGTTCTTCTCACCGTACTTGTGCTCATCAGTGGTTCTTGTATTTATTATCGATGTGATATTCAGGAGGAGCGGGGAGGCGCTGTCAGTAATACCGGACGGCCTGATCTATGTCTTGTGTACTCAGTATCTCCGCAGCGTGCCAGGGGTGCCAGGAATAAATAATGACTCGGGTCTGGCACAGTGTTGCCTGGTAATATTTGTTGCTTTCTGTGAAACTTCAGGAGCAGAACCAGGAGGGCCTGATTCAGACCTGCGTGTAATCGCAGCTTAGCAAACTGCTGGCTGCGTTTAGTCTACATGCAACACTGCAAAATTCACAGCGTTGCGTGTGGACCAGAATAATGTCCGTTGTACTCTCCCGGAGTCCTGAGAGAGGAGCCCGTCCTAATGGAACCCAGCTACGCCCTGGTGAACTGGATGGTAATAGGGGCGTGATGGTACAATTTGCAGTGAACCCCTTCATTTAGTGCCACCACTGATTGTGTGGTGCTGTGAATTCCTGTAGTATTGGTGAGCAGGACCGTACGGAGGGGACCTCTGTGTCTGCACCGACGCCGCCCCTGCTTCTGGCTCGCTGGGTGCTTTCTAGCGCTGGGCACACATCCTGCAATGTGTATTGTAGAACCGTTCAGAGCGTCAGGGCATCTCACCACTCATGTGATCCATTCTTGCCTACTTTTGAAAAACAGTTTCAGGGAGATTATAGTTGGTAGTAGAATTTTGCGCAGTGCCCCATTGAGGGGGTGTGTCATGCTCCACCCAATGGGCGTTTCTAGTTCCATATACTGTATGGAGTGATTGTGAAAAGAGATTGTGAACGTGGCACCTAGAAGCGTGGGTGTGTACTGCTACATCTGAGAGGAATCTAGTAATAGGACTTCTATCCAAATGTAGATGAGCCCCAGAGCAGTTAGTAAGAGCTACTATACTTGGTAAAGTGCTGGGAAATGGTGCTGATGATTCAATGTAAATGTATCTGTCTCTCATTCCTTTTTTCCCAAAAATGTAACCGTGCAATGTGTGCTAGGTGACATGAGGAAGATTGCTAGACTAATGAGGGAGAGAGGGAGATTGCTGCTATGTCAGGGAGTCTCCTGCAGAATGCAGGAGGGGAGGTAACTATGATGTAACAGTGTAATGTGGGCTAGGTGACATGAGGGAGATTGCTAGACTAATGAGGGAGAGAGGGAGATTGCTGCTATGTCAGGGAGTCTCCTGCAGAATGCAGGAGGAGAGGTAACTATGATGTAACAGTGTAATGTAGGCTAGGTGACATGAGGGAGATTGGTAGACTAATGAGGGAGAGGGGGAGATTGCTGGTACGTCAGGGAGTCTCCTGCAGAATGCAGCAGGGGAGGAAACTATGATGTAACAGTGTAATGTGGGCTAGGTGACATGAGGGAGATTGCTAGACTAATGAGGGAGAGAGGGAGATTGCTGCTATTATAGGGAGTCTACTGCAGAATGCAGGAGGAGAGGTAACTATTATGTAACAGTATAATGTGGATTAGGTGACATGAGGGAGATTGCTAGACTAATGAGGGAGATAGGGAGATTGCTGCTATTATAGGGAGTCTCCTGCAGAATGCAGGAGGAGAGGTAACTATGATGTAACAGTGTAATGTGGGCTAGGTGACATGAGGGAGATTGCTAGACTCATGAGGGAGAGAGGGAGATTGCTGCTACGTCAGGGAGTCTCCTGCAGAATGCAGCAGGGGAGGAAACTATGATAACAGTGTAATGTGGGCTAGGTGACATGAGGGAGATTGCTAGACTAATGAGGGAGAGAGGGAGATTGCTGCTATGTCAGGGAGTCTCCTGCAGAATGCAGGAGGGGAGGTAACTATGATGTAACAGTGTAATGTGGGTTAGGTGACATGAGGGAGATTGCTAGACTAATGAGGGAGATTGCTGCTATGTCAGGGAGTCTCCTGCAGAATGCAGGAGGGGAGGTAACTATGATGTAACAGTGTAATGTGGGCTAGGTGAAATGAGGGAGATTGCTAGACTAATGAGGGAGAGAGGGAGATTGCTGCTATATCAGTGAGTCTCCTGCAGAATGCAGGAGGGGAGGTAACTATGATGTAACAGTGTAATGTGGGCTAGGTGACATGAGGAAGATTGCTAGACTAATGAGGGAGAGAGGGCGATTGCTGCTATGTCAGGGAGTCTCCTGCAGAATGCAGGAGGAGAGGTAACTATGATGTAACAGTGTAATGTAGGCTAGGTGACATGTGGGAGATCGGTAGACTAATGAGGGAGGGGGGGTAGATTGCTGGTACGTCAGGGAGTCTCCTGCAGAATGCAGCAGGGGAGGAAACTATGATGTAACAGTGTAATGTGGGCTAGGTGACATGAGGGAGATTGCTAGACTAATGAGGGAGAGAGGGAGATTGCTGCTATTATAGGGAGTCTACTGCAGAATGCAGGAGGAGAGGTAACTATTATGTAACAGTATAATGTGGATTAGGTGACATGAGGGAGATTGCTAGACTAATGAGGGAGATAGGGAGATTGCTGCTATTATAGGGAGTCTCCTGCAGAATGCAGGAGGAGAGGTAACTATGATGTAACAGTGTAATGTGGGCTAGGTGACATGAGGGAGATTGCTAGACTCATGAGGGAGAGAGGGAGATTGCTGCTACGTCAGGGAGTCTCCTGCAGAATGCAGCAGGGGAGGAAACTATGATAACAGTGTAATGTGGGCTAGGTGACATGAGGGAGATTGCTAGACTAATGAGGGAGAGAGGGAGATTGCTGCTATGTCAGGGAGTCTCCTGCAGAATGCAGGAGGGGAGGTAACTATGATGTAACAGTGTAATGTGGGTTAGGTGACATGAGGGAGATTGCTAGACTAATGAGGGAGATTGCTGCTATGTCAGGGAGTCTCCTGCAGAATGCAGGAGGGGAGGTAACTATGATGTAACAGTGTAATGTGGGCTAGGTGAAATGAGGGAGATTGCTAGACTAATGAGGGAGAGAGGGAGATTGCTGCTATGTCAGGGAGTCTCCTGCAGAAAGCCGGAGGGGGGTAACTATGATGTAACAGTGTAATGTGGGCTAGGTGAAATGAGGGAGATTGCTAGACTAATGAGGGAGAGAGGGAGATTGCTGCTATGTCAGGGAGTCTCCTGCAGGATGCATGAGGGGAGGTAACTATGATGTAACAGTGTAATGTGGGCTAGGTGACATAAGGGAGATTGCTAGACTAATGAGGGAGAGAGGGAGATTGCTGCTATTTCAGGGAGTCTCCTGCAGAATGCACGAGGGTAGGAAACTATGATGTGATGTAACATGTTCGGTGGCTGTACAGGGCACCAGTGAGCCATACTATGGTGCTGTAAGTAAGCAGCTGCAGTGCCCTCTGTAAAATCTACCACTGCACACCATTAACAGTAAGTCCCAGTCACCGCAGACCATTCCCAGTGAGCCCCAGTCACTGCAGACCATACCCAGTGAGCCCATGCCACTGCAGACCATACCCAGTGAGCCCATGCCACCGCAGACCATTCCCAGTGAGCCCCAGTCACTGCAGACCATTCCCAGTGAGCCCCAGTCACTGCAGACCATACCCAGTGAGCCCCAGTCACTGCAGACCATACCCAGTGAGCCCATGCCACCGCAGACCATTCCCAGTGAGCCCCAGTCACCGCAGACCATTCCCAGTGAGCCACAGTCACCGCAGACCATACCCAGTGAGCCCATGCCACCGCAGACCATTCCCAGTGAGCCCATGCCACCGCAGACCATTCCCAGTGAGCCCCAGTCACTGCAGACCATACCCAGTGAGCCCCAGTCACTGCAGACCATACCCAGTGAGCCCCAGTCACTGCAGACCATTCCCAGTGAGCCCATGCCACCGCAGACCACTCCCAGTGACTCCCGGTTTAGCAAGCATTCGCTAGCGGTGTGGCGCTGATGGAGAATGGTCCCAGTCCCTGAAGATAGTCCAGCTCACAAATAAAAACAGCGGCTTCTTATTGGAAGCTGTTAGTGCCAATCTCAGGGTAGTGTAGCCAATGTCTCAGGAGCTGCTGGCCACGCCCCCAGGGCTTCTCTTCATGTGCACAGCATTTATTCACCGCAGTGATTCCCAATTGTCCGCTTTCCATTGAATTGCACGGGGATACGGTCATTAGGTCGACCCTTCTAAGGGTGACATGCATTGGGTCAACCACTATTCTATTCTCCCTCCATGCCCTAGTGGATGGTAGGGCATGAGATACCGGCTGTCGGCACATGTCGGCTAAAAAAAAAAAACCTGGAAAAACTTATGTCGACTGTTTGACTGTCAACTATGACTCGGGCACAGACGGTAACTGTGCAGTTCTGCAAAATAGCGCGTTCACCCGTGGGCCTGGATTCCTCCAAGCGGCTGCGGTTACGCCTCTAGTTCCCTTTTATTTGTATTCGCCGTGGACGAGAGCTTTCAGAATGTAATACATGCAGAATAATATGAAGAGAGAACACTGACACTCGGATACGTCTCCTTCTCTTCAGCTGCAGAGCTTAGAACACAATTACAGTTTGTAAGTGAGACGTTTTGGCAAATGGAAACTGATTTGTTTACTGCCTGATCCGCTCTAATCCAAGAAATGTACAACAGGCGTCAGCTCCTCGCAGAGGACGTCCCCCCCCCCGTCCCCCCATACCCATCGCCCCCCCCCCCCCCCCACTCTGGGTATCAGCTGCATTGTTTGGGCATAGACGGTGCCAGTCTCTGAGTAAGGATTAGCGGCCTGAGCTTCCCATACTGGCATGCCGGACTGGGTTCAGGGTTCTGGAGCTGCCAGTGATCCGAGCAGCCCCAGACTGAGACGTTCTAGGTGATTGATTAATAACCAGGGATGAATTGCAGTTCTCATGTCGAGGACAGATAAAAAAACATGGAGATTAATGGTCAAGGGCTTTTACATGTTGACATTTTGCTTGTGTCGACCGTGGTCTACGTTGACATTGACAAAAAGGTCGACACAAGAAAAGGTCAACGTGCACTTTTCACATCTATGTCAGCATCTGTCGACACGGATATTGTATACGTGTACCGTGCACCCTCGCATGTTTCACTATTATAATCTAACGCTATGCTCAAGAACAAGTTCGTTAAAGAACAAAAAAAAACTCATGTCGACCCATCCCGTGTCAACCATTAACATGTCGACTTTTGTTGTGTCAGCCTTGTATCAATGTAAACCTTTGTCATGTGCCAACCTGTCCACCAATAGTGGACGACCTATTGACTGTCAATGTAGACACTGTTGACCCACTGAACGGACACCTGCTGGTTGACATAGACAAATGGTCGACACATGAAATTGTTCATAAGAGTAATTCATGTTTCATGTGTGTCAATTTATAATTTAATCAGTCCAAATCAGTGTACTGCGCCCCCGCGCATGGTGGCTCACTGCGATCGTCATGATGTGAGCACATTACCGTTCCTAACAGGAGTCCAAGTGTGGGGGTAAAGTATAAAAAAAAGTAAGAAAATATACCGTATGGCAATCATTGGAACGTCGACTCTTAGCTTGTGTCGACCTTGTCAATGTCATATGGTAGGGGAGGGTTGTGGGGGGGGGGGGGGACGGACGGACCATGAATGATATTCTCTCCTTTCTGAATGTATCTTGTACAATACAGAAGCTTTTTATTGTTCTTTTACAGCACCTATAAAATCGTTCCGCAGAGTCATTTACATTCAGGAATCCGTCTCACCCTAAAGCTGAATATGTTTAAACATCTCACTCTATAGTCGTGGATCGATGGTGTCCGGGAGCTGCTGCCTTCACTCTGCAGTTGGAGTAGTCTGGTAGGACAATAACTAAACCTATATACACTTTTATTAAATACACGTGCACACGTGCACACACGCACGCACACACACACACACACATATATATAACAGTGGGGTTAAAGTCTCATTCAGTGCACTGAAATATTGGTCAGTATCAAAGAGTTGAAGACATTTTTTGTGAACATTGAATAAATACCGTGACAAGGATCCCATACACGGGGATTCAGGTGAAGTCTTTGGTCTTTACAGTAATTTATAAAGCAGGTCACAGCATACCAGATCAATTCCACAGGCAAGCGTAGTTACAGGCAGCAGCACACAGGTAATCACAGCACAGAACAGACTCTTGTAAATGCTCCAATGATTCCTACCATAGCCCACACCCCGGCCTATCGCTTGGGCAGCTAATTCACCATCAGGAACATTTACCCTTTGCCCTGGAAACACTTATATCAGGAGATCACAGGTGCTGCTGATCACACAACCTTGCTTCTGCTATTGCTCCAAAACCTGGACTGGATCCTCCACATTACTCTCATGTGACGCTATGCTATCTCTGCCAATATATATATATATATATATATATATATATATATATATATATATATATATATATATATATATATATATATATATATATATATATATATATATATACGCACACACACACACACACACACGTGTATGAGCGCTCAGGGACTCGCCACTCATACTGCCCACAGCCATCTGGCAGTCACCTTAATAACTTTATTCCCCACAGTACATCGGGATGGGTGATAGCTAACAAGCATGAATTAGGCCTTCATCAGACCCCGTGGGGTCCGCAAAGTACAGTACCAACATTCTGTAATTTGCGCATGCTATAGACCCATTTATGACACAGACTGGCAGCAGACTTTGAGTGATTGACAGTGTGCTGCCATTTGCGGACAGGAAGGGTGACACAATGGCCTCTACTTTCCAAAAATTAATTCAGGTTAACGCTTTTGTGTGTGTGTGTGTGTGTGGGGGGGGGGGGGGTTGGGGCTGGACGGTGCCAGAATCTCCATCTTTCTAAACCCTTTTATGAATCTCTAGCGGCCAACTTGCTTGACCTTATTGGTCACGCAGCAGGCCAGTGGTGTTGCAGGAGATCACTAATGCAAGTTGAAGGCGTGGCGTACCACTAATGTGTGGTAATTACCATATTAGTGCTATCTGTGCTGCTCAGACGCTCCCGGAGAAACGTGACATTGCTTCTGACCATGCTCTGTGTGCTAAAATCTGTGTGACCCCCGAACGAGCTTAGTGCAATCAGAATCAGGGCCCTTGTGTCTAATTTGCAAATAGAAACACAAATCACTGCGTCCGCCACTTTCCTATACCGCATCCGCAAGGTCCGCGACTCTAAACATCTACAATAAATATTTGATGTTCCTTTTAAGACCCCCCTCAGGTGTAAATCCTCTCCATAAACCCTGATAGCGAGAACCTCCACATGAGAGAGGCCGCTTTCATCTACCAGCTCCCGAAAATCGCACATGCTGTGGCGTAGCGAAACATATATACAGCCGAGCCTTTGTCAGGAGCAATCAGGTGGGATTAATGCGGCGTATAAAAACCTCGCACGCTGCTCATTCCGAGTAATACTACGGCACGTACAGTCATGAATTAGCATGCGATGAATAATTTATCTTAACACTTTTGTATTGTTTATACAAATCACCGCCATGAAAGAGAAGAGCACTAACGCCATAAATCACAGCCTAGCACTCAGTCGCAGGCCGCAGTTATCACTTGACAGAGTTATTGAATAGCGTGCATGACCGCCAAGCCGCTACAAGGGAGATAAGAGCGCTGCCCTTGAATAATTGGCTTTGTCGGCACATAGGATCCACAGACAGCATATCAAAGGGCAGAGCGTTACATAGGAAGGATACAGCCGGCCATAGACAAGCGCGTCCTGAACATGCGCTGCGCGGAGTTTAACAACGTAATGAAGAAATAACAGGTTTCAGCAGCAAAACGTTGCTGGGTCTTGGGGCTTTAATCGATTTAATAACACAAATATTTAATTCTCATAGGCTGTGGTGCATTACATTATTACTATATAGAGACATAGGGCCTTATTCAAGTTCATTCGGAACGGGCCGAAATTTATCACTGTTCCGATATTCTGCGCATGGGCCGTTCGGGGGGGGGGGGGGGGGGGCGTCTGGCATAGGGAATGGGACTCAACCTGGCGTTTAAAAGGTCAAATGCGCATTTGCATTTTGATCCCAAATGTACGCTCCTGCAACAGATGAGATTGGGAGGACGTGAACAAGGGGGTGGGGTTAGGAAGAATATGGCGCTGAGTACTTATCTTGCCTAGAGGGACCCCTTCTCTGATCTGCAGGTACCTTTGTGGTGACGGTTTTGAAAGGAAGGTAAGGCCAGAAAAACTTTCCAACAGTGCATTCCGGTCATAGCACATTTCTTGGACCTTGACCTAATTTCTAACCTCCCACATCGCCCGGAGGACAGAATTTTATTTATCTGTATGTATTTGTGTTTAGAAAGAATAAAGCTCCTTTTATTTTATGATAAATAAGGAGTGAAAATTATTATTTTCTATCTTTGCAACCTGAGATCGGGAGGACGAGCAGCCAACCTATCAAATCCCAGTGGCACTATGCCTACTGCATGCCACCGCCGCCAAATAGGTGGCAGGGCAGAGCCCGCGCCACATGGGGTCTGTCTTCAGATTCCATGAGGTCTGGCTGTCAGCATGGAACCTGCTTAAACCGGCCCACCAAAAATGGCCGCCATCCTTAGATTAGACGTATGCGTACAGCGCTACCCGAAGTGCCTGATTGCTGGTGCACTGCAACCACTAAACCCCTGGCAATGAGCATGAAACCCCCCGCAATGACCAAGAAACCCCTGGCAGCGAGCATGTAACCCCCCCTCCCCAGCATCAAGCATGTAACCCCTGGCAACCAGCAAGAAACCCGTTACAATGAGCATGTAACCCCAGGAAACGAGCAAGAAGAAGAAAATCTCATTTTATCCCTGGGACTGTCTCCCGTAAAGCCAGGAGTTAAGGGAATTATGTATGGGCGAGAGCATGTGCCTGTGTCACACTGATGCTTGATGTAGGTTTAATTCTGATGTTTTCAAACCCTTCACAGAGATCTAAGACATTTCTGTGATCAGAAAACATCCACTGAACACGCTCTGCGCTTTCAACCGTCGCACTATTAATTCCAGCACGGAAAAGGGGGAAACTGGTGCCAAATGAACTGAGGTTTAAAGAGCCACTGTCCAACATCCAGTTTGTTACCCGTAGCAACCCAAAGAAGCTGCAGATGTACAGCGTGACATATACTGTAACATGCATGGATGGATTTGTGTCAGGGAAGCCTTGCTTCCACCTTATTCCTGCAAGACTTCGAATTCAGCTTTCTCGCCCATATTGCAGAAAAAGACAAATATTCTACTGATTTCCTCACTGAGAGCAAGACGTATCAAGCTTCACAACGTGATAAAGTGGAGAGCGATAGTAGATTTCAGTTTGAACACACCCCACTCAAATCTAACTCTCTCTGCACACGTTACATCTTCCCCGGCTGCAGCGCAGCATGTTTTTGCCCAATTTGAGAACAAATTTGTCCTGCGATTAATTCTGAATAACCCCCATTGCCATCTCCATTGTTTAATGGATAAATGACACCAGTTTATCCGATTATTTTCTCTGTGCTTTCGTAAATATGCTGGGTTACATTTATGCAGAGCGTTGCGCAATCAATGCATTAATAATTACAAAGTCTCCCAAATCAATTCGCTTGTTAATACGACGCCAGAACAAAAAATTGATTTAAAAAAAAAAAAAAAATCAAATATCTGATTGCTGCTTTTGTGACCCATGGGGAACACAGATTTCGTGACGGCGTCCCCCCTCCTGTCGGTTTCACAGACGCGGCGTCTACTGCGCACATTTCTCAAGCTCTGGTTTATATTTGTACAGTAATTTGGTTGTGACGTTTTTGCAAGGTAGAAGCGGCTACGACTGTCACAACAGTCGGGTATTTGATTACTGTATGTGATATCTTTTGTTCTGTTTGGGGAAGCGGAACGCGGACTAGTGACGTCCCCCTCTCAGAGACTGCATCAGATAATTGCTGTGTAATATATGCTTTTAGCGCACAGACTCTCGTTCTACTTAAAAGGTTCGTCCTGGGCTCCTGTTCCACAAACAAAGCTTAACAAAGGCGTTTTAAAATAATGGGATCATTCTGAGTGCTATTGTCAGGGCGGAGAATGCAATTTGTTAATGTTTTACATTAGATCCCGCTATATCCTTCCAAACACGGATCCATGTACTTATGTAACTTGGTTGTTGTGTACATTATGCCCTATATACCAGTGCCGCAGAGCTCTTATGGGTGCGTATGAATAAAATATACCAGTTACCAGTTTTATTCATAAGCCAATGATAGTAAAATGCAGGACTGGTTTATACTGCAGCTTTGTGAACGGTGAATCGATAACATGTGGAACATGCCAAGTCCGTCAGTAAGTCGGTGATTCAGCTCACGTAGCTGAGAATACGGACTGAACCCGTGAACGTGAATGGTAACGTATAAAAAAGTTTAAAAGGATGAAAACAAATGCCATGTCGACCTTTTCACGTGTCGACCATTGACAGTATATCAAACTTTTGACCACCATAATGTGTCGATCTTTTAACTGTTGACCCAGTTCTCTGCTGTATGGAAACTTGGTATCTCTTGGTGGCAGCTGGGTGTTGCATGTATAAAGATGCATCAGGTTCAGCGTGACGTCACAGAATGACATTCGCATACTGAGAGTGACGTGTTTGCATTGTGGAAGCATTTAGCTATAAGTGATGGTACAAGACAAAAAGCTGAAACTGCAAAGCATATCACGTCACTTCTTCTTGCATCACTGGCAGTGGTATAAGTGTCAGCTCACCAATCTGTACAGAACGCTGCCTGGATTGGTCTGGCTGGGTGGATCTGAGGTGGCAAATCATTAAGTTCTATCTAACACTAATCTCTTCACTAACACTGTTTCTGCTCAGTGTGAAAGGGTCTTGAAAGAATATCGCAGGATGAACATCCCGGGATTGCATCCCTGGATTGCATCCCGGTGAACATCCCGGGACCGCATCCCGGGTAGATTCTGGAATCAACCCGGGATGCGGTCAGTGCAAATGGTCCCGTACCTGGGATTGGGTACACAGGACTTCATCAAAGCTGCTGATTGGAGCTTTCTTGGGCTCACAAATGCTGATGTCATCTTTCAGAGCCCTGGAGTCCATTTCTAATGACACGCATATGTATTTGCAGGGATGTCCCAGGATCAGTGTGAATGGGGCTGTCCCGGGTCGATCCCAGGTCTGAGTGCAGTGTGAAAGGGTACATTCCGGGGTAGAGTCCCGGGAAGTATCCGGGAACACATTCCCGGGTATGACCCAGCTCTGCGAGTGTGAAAGGGGTATTACACTCCCAGTGAGCTGAAGGTGGAAGGCAGGAGAATAAATGGCCAATCAACGCCACCCATTCTTTGGAATATGTGTCCCCCCCCTAAAAAAAAAAAAAATTATACTGCAGCCCGCTGCCCGCCACCAGCTACAGAGTGCGGAGAGCACCTCCTCTGCACAGCGCTTCCCTAGTAGGGTGCTAAGAATCCTCACATCGGCCCGGTAGATGCCAATGCATGCACTATAGGACCCCTGGTTTAATGACCAGATTCTTTTTACTGCCAGGACAACTATTATCCGCAAATCAGCAAATTCCTTCAAAGACGGAGGGATTTGATGGAATTTTCTAGCGATCATTGATACATCCGTCCCTTCTAGGCTTTGTAGCTATTGCGGTGTCGGGAACTTGGGCTTTTGTTCTGCCAGCGCAATGTGCCGCGTTTCATGGCGAACGTGGTGAATATTGCGTGGCACAGTCTAGAAAATGTTGCACCTCTCTGGTTCTTTTTTCTTCCACACTTGTTTCAGCAGCGTTCCGCAACAGCTGCCTCAGCAAACCCTGGGCGGCTGGGGACTAATCGGGGGAGACAAAGGTCATATTTGATGGTGTTGTTTATCTGTAGTCATTTGTTAGATTTGGACGCCGCCGCGGCATCAATAATTGAAAGCAGGAAATCACAGCTGCTAAAGCCTTCAGATCTCTCCAGCCTTTCACGGGAATTCTGGGGTCCCGGGTGAGCCGTAAGACTTCGCCACGTTTCTCAACGACTGCTTGAACTTTGCAGGGAAAAGGTTTCATTTGTTTACAGCGCGGGAGCTCAGGTGTCCGTTCCGTGTAATCCCGTAACAAGCGTCCTGGGATCTCGCGCCAATAAAAAAAACACTCTTTTTCTCTCTCTGCTAACACTCATAATAAATTTCCAGTGGAATTATTAGATGAGCCGGCACCCGGGGAAGGTGTAATTCATCGGACGGGGGGGCAAAACAGAGCCGAATCTTTAAAACAAACAGGCCATGAATCATGGTTTACTCCAATAACATCTAATGAATATTGTTCAGCATGCCACAGACGCGGGATTTCAGCAATGACCTTCATTTCACATACAGCGCACGGAGATGGAAGACGCCGGAACCGTGCAAATCAAAAATAGCAAATATTAATTTTCTGTCGTACGGACTTCGGCTACAGTTTTACTCTGCTCCCATTAAGTATAATTTGCCTCCCACTTATCCCGCCCAAATACGAAGTCCTTTGCAGAGTTTAAATGGCCATAGCGCACTGGTATAAGGCCACTAGATTGACCCTATTAAGGTCAACATGTTTTGGGTCGACCACTGAAGGTTGACATGGGTAAGGATGACAGGGTTGGAAGGTCGACACAAGCATTAGGTCGACAATGGGAAGTTTGAGAGTCAAAAGGTCGTCATGGAGATTTTTAAGTTTTTTTGTACCGACATGTGCCGACAGGCGGTAGTTCATGCCCTACCATCCACTCTGGCATGGTGGGAGAATACTTATACATGTCCATGTAGACTGTGCCCACATTCAGGGCAAAAGAAACGCGAAAACCTAATGTCGACCTTTTTGACCGTCGACCTTCCAATTGTCGACCACTGTGCCTACTGTGTAGCCAGGAAGGTCTGCGGGCACCCAACGTACCCCCTACCCCTAGATGCACCCAGTACAACCCCCCACACTGTGAGACTAGGGGGTAAATATGCTAAGATGAGATGTTGCCCATAGCAACCAATTAGATTATTTTTCTTATTTATTTAGCAGTGTCTAAAAGATAATAGAAATGATCAGATTGGTTGCCCATAGCAACATCTCACACACAGGGCGTGGGGCGAAGGCCAATGGACAGGGATACATGGCATTTCTTATTTTTTTTTCCTGAATTTCATGTGTTAATCGCATCATAGCCGGCACAAAGAAATTGCTTCATGGTACAGCCGCAGATACAATGTAAGGGTAGATGGCGTGGAGCAGGCGCGGTTCACTCGCCACTAGAGTGACTGCCTTATTCCATATCATAGTAGTTCGGCGCGGTACATGTCTAGCTACCTTCCCACCATAGTTACCTCCCCTCCTGCATTCTGCAGGAGACTCCCTGACATAGCAGCAATCTCCATCTCTCCCTCATTAGTCTAGCAATCTCCCTCATGTCACCTAGCCCACATTACACTGTTACGTCATAGTTACCTCCCCTCCTGCATTCTGCAGGAGACTCCCTGACATAGCAGCAATCTCCCTCTCTCCCTCATTAGTCTAGCAATCTCCCTCATGTCACCTAGCCCACATTACACTGTTACATCATAGTTACCTCCCCTCCTGCATTCTGCAGGAGACTCCCTGACATAGCAGCAATCTCCATCTCTCCCTCATTAGTCTAGCAATCTCCCTCATGTCACCTAGCCCACATTACACTGTTACGTCATAGTTACCTCCCCTCCTGCATTCTGCAGGAGACTCCCTGACATAGCAGCAATCTCCCTCTCTCCCTCATTAGTCTAGCAATCTCCCTCATGTCACCTAGCCCACATTACACTGTTACGTCATAGTTACCTCCCCTCCTGCATTCTGCAGGAGACTCCCTGACATAGCAGCAATCTCCCTCTCTCCCTCATTAGTCTAGCAATCTCCCTCATGTCACCTAGCCCACATTACACTGTTACATCATAGTTACCTCCCCTCCTGCATTCTGCAGGAGACTCCCTGACATAGCAGCAATCTCCATCTCTCCCTCATTAGTCTAGCAATCTCCCTCATGTCACCTAGCCCACATTACACTGTTACGTCATAGTTACCTCCCCTCCTGCATTCTGCAGGAGACTCCCTGACATAGGAGCAATCTCCCTCTCTCCCTCATTAGTCTAGCAATCTCCCTCATGTCACCTAGCCCACATTACACTGTTACATTTGTGGGGAAAAAAGGAATGAGAGATAGATACATTTACATTGAATCATCAGCGCCATTTCCCAGCACTTTACCAAGTACAGTATCTCTTACTAACTGATCATCTACATTTGGATATAAGTCATTGTAAAATATTCCTCTCAGATGTAGCAGTACACACCCACGCGTCTAGGTGCCACGTTCACAATCTCTTTTCACAATCTCGCCATATATGGAAGCAGACACGCCCTTTGGGTGGAGCATGACACGCCCCTCAATGGGGCACTGTGTAAAATTCTACTACCAATGATAATCTCCCTGAAACTAGTTTTCAAAGGTAGGCAAGTATGCTTCCCACAGACAGGACTATCAGTGACACTCCAGTGACAGTAGCACTGACAGTACAGAGCTCATAAGCCTCGCAGGCAACGACAGCATCAGGAAGTGCTGACACAGAGAGCAACGACAGCACAAGGAAGTGCTGACACAGAGAGCAACGACAGCACCAGGAAGTGCTGACACAGAGAGCAACGACAGCACAAGGAAGTGCTGACACAGAGAGCAACGACAGCACCAGGAAGTGCTGACACAGAGAGCAACGCCAGCACCAGGAAGTGCTGACACAGAGAGCAACGCCAGCACCAGGAAGTGCTGACACAGAGAGCAACGCCAGCACCAGGAAGTGCTGACACAGAGAGCAACGGCAGCACCAGGAAGTGCTGACACAGAGAGCAACGGCAGCACCAGGAAGTGCTGACACAGAGAGCAACGACAGCACAAGGAAGTGCTGACACAGAGAGCAACGACAGCACCAGGAAGTGCTGGCACAGAGAGCAACGCCAGCACCAGGAAGTGCTGACACAGAGAGCAACGCCAGCACCAGGAAGTGCTGACACAGAGAGCAACGCCAGCACCAGGAAGTGCTGACACAGAGAGCAACGCCAGCACCAGGAAGTGCTGACACAGAGAGCAACGGCAGCACCAGGAAGTGCTGACACAGAGAGCAACGAAAGCACCAGGAAGTGCTGACACAGAGAGCAACGACAGCACCAGGAAGTGCTGACACAGAGAGCAACGCCAGCACCAGGAAGTGCTGACACACACAGCAACGCCAGCACCAGGAAGTGCTGACACAGAGAGCAATGACAGCACCAGGAAGTGCTGACACAGAGAATCAAGCAGTTCTCCCGAGCAAGGGCGTAACAACCATAGATGCAAGGGGTGCAGCTACTATGGGGCCCAGAGCTGAAGGGGTAAGTAATGCTTTACACACATTTATCACCATCAGTTGCTAAATAGGGGGCCCTTACAAACTTTTGCTATGGGGTCTATAAATATCTAGTTACGCCCCTGCCCCCTATATCATTCCTCCCAACATTGTTGCCACTAGATGTCTCCTGAAAGGGGGAGGGGCCATGGGGAAGTAGAGTATCTTGCATCATTGTGGGGACGTGGTTTCTTCACATGAAAGAGGCAGTGACATGATGTGAGGAGGGGAATGGAGGCAGCAGGAAGCTACAGACTGAGAGTTATATAGTGGGAGGAGCAGGGTCCCCAGCAGCACAGAGTATATCAGGAGATGAGTGATGTGACAGTGAGGACAGGGCTACATGTGACAGAAGCAGTAACATGATGTGAGGAGGGGAATGGAGGCAGCAGGAAGCCACAGACTGAGAGTTATATAGTGGGAGGAGCAGGATCCCCAGCAGCACAGAGTATATCAGGAGATGTGTCAGTGAGGACAGGGCTGCATGTGACAGGGGCAGTGACATGATGTGAGGAGGGGAATGGGGGCAGCAGGATGCCACAGACTGAGAGTTATATAGTGGGAAGAGCAGGGTCCCCAGCAGCACAGAGTATATCAGGAGATGAGTGATGTGTCAGTGAGGACAGGGCTGCATGTGACAGGGGCAGTGACATGATGTGAGGAGGGGAATGGAGGCAGCAGGAAACCACAAACTGAGAGTTATATAGTGGGAGGAGTAGGGTCCCCCAGCAGCACAGAGTATATCAGGAGATGAGTGGTGTGACAGTGAGGACAGGGCTGCATGTGACAGGGGCAGTGACATGATGTGAGGAGAGGAATGGAGGCAGCAGAAAGCCACAGACTGAGAGTTATATAGTGGGAGGAGCAGGGTCCCCAGCAGCACAGAGTATATCAGGAGATGAGTGATGTGTCAGTAAGGACAGGGCTGCATGTGACAGGGGCAGTGACATGATGTGAGGAGGGGAATGGAGGCAGCAGGAGGCCACAGACTGAGAGTTATATAGTGGGAGGAGCAGGGTCCCCAGCAGCACAGAGTATATCAGGAGATGAGTGATGTGTCAGTGAGGACAGGGCTGCATGTGACAGGGGCAGTGACATGATGTGAGGAGGGGAATGGATTCAGCAGGAAGCCACAGACTGAGAGTTATATAGTGGGAGGAGCAGGGTCCCCAGCAGCACAGAGTATATCAGGAGATGAGTGATGTGTCAGTGAGGACAGGACTGCATGTGACAGGGGCAGTGACATGATGTGAGGAGGGGAATGGAGGCAGCAGGAGGCCACAGACTGAGAGTTATATAGTGGGAGGAGCAGGGTCCCCAGCAGCACAGAGTATATCAGGAGATGAGTGATGTGTCAGTGAGGACAGGGCTGCATGTGACAGGGGCAGTGACATGATGTGAGGAGGGGAATGGATTCAGCAGGAAGCCACAGACTGAGAGTTATATAGTGGGAGGAGCAGGGTCCCCAGCAGCACAGAGTATATCAGGAGATGAGTGATGTGTCAGTGAGGACAGGGCTGCATGTGACAGGGGCAGTGACATGAGGTGAGGAGGGGAATGGAGGCAGCAGGAAGCCACAGACTGACAGTTATATAGTGGGAGGAGCAGGGTCCCCAGCAGCACAGAGTATATCAGGAGATGAGTGATGTGTCAGTGAGGACAGGACTGCATGTGACAGGGGCAGTGACATGATGTGAGGAGGGGAATGGATTCAGCAGGAAGCCACAGACTGAGAGTTATATAGTGGGAGGAGCAGGGTCCCCAGCAGCACAGAGTATATCAGGAGATGAGTGATGTGTCAGTGAGGACAGGGCTGCATGTGACAGGGGCAGTGACATGAGGTGAGGAGGGGAATGGAGGCAGCAGGAAGCCACAGACTGACAGTTATATAGTGGGAGGAGCAGGGTCCCCAGCAGCACAGAGTATATCAGGAGATGAGTGATGTGTCAGTGAGGACAGAGCTGCATGTGACAGGGGCAGTGACATGATGTGAGGAGAGGAATGGAGGAAGCAGGAAGCCACAGACTGAGATGTATATAGTGGGAGGAGCAGGGTCCCCAGCAGCACAGAGTATATCAGGAGATGAGTGATGTGTCAGTGAGGACAGGGCTGCATGTGACAGGGGCAGTGACATGATGTGAGGAGGGGAGTGGAGGCAGCAGGAGGCCACAGACTGAGAGTTATATAGTGGGAGGAGCAGGGTCCCCAGCAGCACAGAGTATATCAGGAGATGAGTGATGTGTCAGTGAGGACAGGACTGCATGTGACAGGGGCAGTGACATGATGTGAGGAGGGGATGGAGGCAGCAGGAAGTCACAGACTGAGAGTTATATAGTGGGAGGAGCAGGGTCCCCAGCAGCACAGAGTATATCAGGAGATGAGTGATGTGTCAGTGAGGACAGGGCAGCATGTGACAGGGGCAGTGACATGATGTGAGGAGGGGAATGGAGGCAGCAGGAAGCCACAGACTGAGAGTTATATAGTGGGAGGAGCAGGGTCCCCAGCAGCACAGAGTATATCAGGAGATGAGTGATGTGTCAGTGAGGACAGGGCAGCATGTGACAGGGGCAGTGACATGATGTGAGGAGGGGAATGGAGGCAGCAGGAAGCCACAGACTGAGAGTTATATAGTGGGAGGAGCAGGGTCCCCAGCAGCACAGAGTATATCAGGAGATGAGTGATGTGTCAGTGAGGACAGGGCTGCATGTGACAGAGGCAGTGACATGATGTGAGGAGGGGAATGGAGGCAGCAGGAAGCCACAGACTGAGAGTTATATAGTGGGAGGAGCAGGGTCCCCAGCAGCACAGAGTATATCAGGAGATGAGTGATGTGTCAGTGAGGACAGGGCTGCATGTGACAGGGGCAGTGACATGATGTGAGGAGGGGAATGGAGGCAGCAGGAAGCCACAGACTGAGAGTTATATAGTGGGAGGAGCAAGGTCCCCAGCAGCACAGAGTATATCAGGAGATGAGTGATGTGTCAGTGAGGACAGAGCTGCATGTGACAGGGGCAGTGACATGATGTGAGGAGAGGAATGGAGGAAGCAGGAAGCCACAGACTGAGATGTATATAGTGGGAGGAGCAGGGTCCCCAGCAGCACAGAGTATATCAGGAGATGAGTGATGTGTCAGTGAGGACAGGGCTGCATGTGACAGGGGCAGTGACATGATGTGAGGAGGGGAGTGGAGGCAGCAGGAGGCCACAGACTGAGAGTTATATAGTGGGAGGAGCAGGGTCCCCAGCAGCACAGAGTATATCAGGAGATGAGTGATGTGTCAGTGAGGACAGGACTGCATGTGACAGGGGCAGTGACATGATGTGAGGAGGGGATGGAGGCAGCAGGAAGTCACAGACTGAGAGTTATATAGTGGGAGGAGCAGGGTCCCCAGCAGCACAGAGTATATCAGGAGATGAGAGATGTGTCAGTGAGGACAGGACGGCATGTGACAAGGGCAGTAACATGATGTGAGGAGAGGAATGGAGGCAGCAGGAAGCCACAGACTGAGAGTTATATAGTGGGAGGAGCAGGGTCCCCAGCAGCACAGAGTATATCAGGAGATGAGTGATGTGTCAGTGAGGACAGGGCTGCATGTGACAAGGGCAGTAACATGATGTGAGGAGAGGAATGGAGGCAGCAGGAAGCCACAGACTGAGAGTTATATAGTGGGAGGAGCAGGGTCCCCAGCAGCACAGAGTATATCAGGAGATGAGTGATGTGTCAGTGAGGACAGGGCTGCATGTGACAGGGGCAGTGACATGAGGTGAGGAGGGGAATGGAGGCAGCAGGAAGCCACAGACTGAGAGTTATATAGTGGGAGGAGCAGGGTCCTCAGCAGCACAGAGTATATCAGGAGATGAGGGATGTGTCAGTGAGGACAGGGCTGCATGTGACAGGGGCAGTGACATGAGGTGAGGAGGGGAATGGAGGCAGCAGGAAGCCACAGACTGAGAGTTATATAGTGGGAGGAGCAGGGTCCCCAGCAGCACAGAGTATATCAGGAGATGAGTGATGTGTCAGTGAGGACAGGGCTGCATGTGACAGGGGCAGTGACATGATGTGAGGAGGGGAATGGGGGCAGCGGGGAGCCACAGACTGGTAGTTATATAGTGAGAGGAGCAGGGTCCCCAGCAGCACAGAGTATATCAGGAGATGAGAGATGTGTGAGTGAGGACAGGGCTGCATGTGACAGGGGCAGTGACATGATGTGAGGAGGGGAATGGGGGCAGCAGGAAGCCACAGACAGAGTTATATAGTGGGAGGAGCAGGGTCCCCAGCAGCACAGAGTATATCAGGAGATGAGGGATGTGTCAGTGAGGACAGGGCTGCATGTGACAGGGGCAGTGACATGATGTGAGGAGGGGAATGGAGGCAGCAGGAAGCCACAGACTGAGAGTTATATAGTGGGAGGAGCAGGGTCCCCAGCAGCACAGAGTATATCAGGAGATGAGTGATGTGTCAGTGAGGACAGGGCTGCATGTGACAGGGGCAGTGACATGATGTGAGGAGGGGAATGGAGGCATCAGGAAGCCACAGACTGAGAGTTATATAGTGGGAGGAGCAGGGTCCCCAGCAGCACAGAGTATATCAGGAGATGAGTGATGTGTCAGTGAGGACAGGGGCTGTGACATGATGTGAGGAGGGGAATGGAGGCAGCAGGAAGCCACAGACTGAGAGTTATATAGTGGGAGGAGCAGGGTCCCCAGCAGCACAGAGTATATCAGGAGATGAGTGATGTGTCAGTGAGGACAGGGGCTGTGACATGATGTGAGGAGGGGAATGGAGGCAGCAGGAAGCCACATACTGAGAGTTATAAAGTGGGAGGAGCAGGGTCCCCAGCAGCACAGAGTATATCAGGAGATGAGTGATGGGTCAGTGAGGACAGGGCTGCATGTGACAGGGGTAGTGACATTATGTGAGGAGGGGAATGGAGGCAGCAGGAAGCCACAGACTGAGAGTTATATAGTGGGAGGAGCAGGGTCCTCAGCAGCACAGAGTATATCAGGAGATGAGGGATGTGTCAGTGAGGACAGGGCTGCATGTGACAGGGGCAGTGACATGATGTGAGGAGGGGAATGGAGGCAGCAGGAAGCCACAGACTGAGAGTTATATAGTGGGAGGAGCAGAGTCCCCAGCAGCACAGAGTATATCAGGAGATGAGTGATGTGTCAGTGAGGACAGGGCTGCATGTGACAGGGGCAGTGACATGATGTGAGGTGGGGAGTGGAGGCAGCAGGAAGCCATAGACTGAGAGTTATATAGTGGGAGGAGCAGGGTCCCCAGCAGCACAGAGTATATCAGGAGATGAGTGATGTGTCAGTGAGGACAGGTCTGCATGTGACAGGGGCAGTGACATGATGTGAGGTGGGGAGTGGAGGCAGCAGGAAGCCACAGACTGAGAGTTATATAGTGGGACAAAAAGGTTGTCATTTGAGTGGTTAATCCCCTTATATACTGTTTTACGCAATATAAGCATTAAAAGAAGTGGATGTTTGGGTTCACAGTACATCAATTACTTTTAATTGTTGCAATCTATTGAAGTAGAATGTAAATATTTCTTCCTGTTCAGGTTAGCGGTGCTGACAATTGAAATTATTGTGGTTTTTAAACTGAAATATTATATAAAAATATGTTATTTTTTACAATGTGTATCAGCGTAATTTTATTTAGTGTTATTGTTTGATGTATATTTAGTCATGTGATCAGCATTTGGTTGCATTTATATAATTGATACTGTAGTTGTTATTATACCCTCCTTTCTCCTCTCTGCTTCAAACTATACATAGGAAGATCTTTCTGGGCCAGATGCATTAAGGAGAGTGATAAACAACCAGTCAATCAGCTCCTAACTGCCATGTTACAGACTGGGTTTGAAATGACATTTAGGAGCTGGTTGTTTATCACTCTCTATTTTATTACTTTTTGAAGCTTGAAACATCTGGCCCTTAAGGCTTATACACCCTGGGCGATTTTGAGCTCAAAGTAGCAAAAAATAAATAAAAAAATCCTAGTGTGTATAGGTGGGTGATGACAGTTGGGAGCTGGTTGGTACTTTAGATCTCTCTGTGGCTTAGTACATCTGCCCCTCTATACAGGGGTGTCGACAGGTTTGCCCGTCCCCAGTAAAATGGGGGGGATGTGGCTTCCAGATCGGGCGTGGTCACACCCCAAGAAAAAAACAACTAAAGGGAGAGATGACGGGCTGCCGCTGCAGTTGTCTCCCTCCCCAGCTCAGCACATGACACTGAGCAGCGGGTGCTGAGCTGGGGAGAGAGGCTGTGCTCCGGCGGCAGCCTGTCATCTCTCCCCACAACGTGGCTCTCTGAAAGGGGGAGGGAGGAGCGAGACCCAGGCCCTCCAGCAGACCAGGGCCCAGCTAAAAAGTAACCGCCCCCTCTCAATGCCAATGTCTATATATAAAAGTTTAAAAATTGCATAATTTTGAGAGGGAAATGGAAAAAAAACCCGAAATATTCCTGGACGACTATGTGGGCGGCTGGTGATCATGGTGCTGTCATGATGAAGGTCCTATTTAATGCGGAGGTCTCAGTTAAAGTCCTCTCCGCCCCACTGTTAATCTGTCCCTGAGTAGATTGCAGAGGCGATGTTCGGGCGTACTCATTACGTGCGCGGTATAATGTGTGCTAGACGCTGCACCTGGCAATGAAGGGGTTACTAATGCTGACGGCAAGGACAATGATTTTGTCTTCACTCCTAACAAGCGTTGTTTCCCCCGGACGTACATAAAAGTGTGTATATATCTTCCTTATGGTAGGACGGTGTCAGGAGATCAAGGCAATCATGAAGTATTTATGATGTGTAAACCATAAAACTCAGGGACAGATGAAATCAATTTTTGAGCGAAACGTGCAGGAGAATACGATATCCACAGCAACGGCGCTGTGTGGCGGCCACATAAGTGACTGTCAGTGCCAGGTGCCCAGCTGCTGTGGCCTGCTACCTTCCCCCAAACAAGCCCCAATATGCCCTCGTTACTGCTAATAATCTTATATATTATAAAAAAACTAACACTCCTCACCTCTATAAGGGAGTTTTTAAGTGTTTTGTTCACCGGCAGCCACTAGATGGCGCCTGACAGGGCAATTCAAGTGTTGCTCTGTTCGGTGGCACACAGCCGCCTGCACTGACATTACTGTTACATTGTGACGGACTGGGGACTGGTTACTGTATAAACAACATGGCGGCTGTATGAGCTGTATACAGCCTCTCCGCACTCATGACCTGGATTCCTGACACCCAGCAAAATCGGAGGTGGGATTGGAGGAAGTAACCCATTGGCAGGAGAGGTGGCGTGCATTTGTGGAGTGAAGAGAGCGGGTGGAGTGCAAAGAGAGGTCAAAAAGGCGGTTTATGATCCCACCGATGGTAGTACCTATGTTGCTGAGCACTCAGTAGGCGTCGGTTATACGCAGCGGATTGCTTAGTGAAACGTAGTGCAGGAAGAGGTGTAACTGCAGGGTGGCTGTCCTGGCAGATATCCAGGGCTCCCAGGATCTAGTTCCGTCACTGAGTGCAGAGCAGGTGGAGGGTAAAGGGGGCATTTTCAACTCTACTAAAAGTTTGACACTACTTTTGAGCGTATGGAGCCCTCCCAGATTGTCTGAGAGGCTCCTGGAACTCGAGTGCATCTCCCAGCCCCCTGGAAGTGTAGGCAAAGTCTCCCGCAGCCGTCCTTAAACTATACAGTTCGGAGTGGCCACCGCTTTCCGATGCGGAACGTGCTCTATAAATGACCTTCCCAGTGTGTCCTGTACAGTGAATACAGCATGTAACGAACACCTGTCCTTGCCTCAGACACAGCAGTCGCCTCTTGTTATCCCGTCTCTGCAGATTCCCGGTACTTGAAGGATTACATCTTCGGGCTGATCAGATTAGTGCGGAGTTACCAGCCAGCGCCGTTAGGCAAACCTCAGAACTATCTTTGCACAAGCGATTTTCTGCAGCAGCATATTCGTATGGAATCCCAGAGAAGGGTCGGCGTGACCTACACAACAGGCAGCGTCTCCCGTCATGTCACTGTTACATCAGGCTGCGGCCTGCGGGAGATGCATGGGGTCACCTCGTTACATCCCGGGTTATGCAGCTGGTGGGCACATGCAGTGCACGGACCTGGTATTTCCCAGCACATGCATGATGGTATAGAGAACCAAGCAGCGGGAAGGTGTCGCACTACATGAACAAGCTTATGCTTGCCTTACCCAGGATACTCAAGGTTACTCGTCACAAAGCTGCATATAACGGAGTATTGCCAGCCGCCATTTCCAAGGATTAGACGCTTTTTAGGGGATTCTAAACCCTGTGCGAGGATTCCATCGTCTGAGCAGCTCATTGGCTAATAATAATTCCAAATATGATACGGCCGTTCCTATGTCACAATACATCCCCCATACTGCATAATTATAAGACATAAAGTATTGCGAACCTGTCACCTGCAGACAGTGGGGGGAAGGTTCAAATAATGATTTCACTGTTTCCTGACAAATCACGGTATTCCTTTGTTGCACTACAGTTCCCAGCAAGTCTTACTGAATTTGATGTGGGGGTAGGGTATTAAATATATGGAACCAATCAATATTCATTTCTAGACCGCATTCCTGTGCAGAACCTATGATCAGTTCTACGCACTGATAGCCTAATGCAGAATTTGATTTAGTATTTGGGCACCGCGGTCTGAACCCTACAGTATGCACCAAACTCCGGTATGACCCCAGTAGTTGAAACCGTCTTTAAAAGCCTGTGAAAGGGTTCTTACAGGAGCAACATCTGGGCATCTCCCGAACCTGGCAGTTTTTGTAGGCTGTGTGAGAGGGAGCAGAAGATCCCTCTCCTGCACAAGCTTTGCTTTTTGATGCTTGGTACATACAGTAAGAGCCAGACCACAGTCCGTACCGCCCATTGATAATAAAGGGGTCTGCAGCATAATAAGCCTGCGGGAGATTTCTGTGATTAGGGTAGCAGTAATGTACATAGCAAAGAATCTCCTGTTCCTCCTTATTTGTATGAATAAGAAGCTTGATAACTTGGCCCCAAATCGATGAATATAAAAAACGTGAACAGTGAATATCGGTGGGGAATGGGAATATCGGTGGGGAATGGGAATGTGAATATCGGTGGGGAATGGGACGTTTTATATGATTACCATGAAGGTTAAAAACAACTCTGCAATCTTCTCTTTTCTAAGGCGTTCACAAATATCTGCAGCGCGCGGATTAGTCGCAGGCGCACGAGGAGAATAATTTGCCCGAGTATTACTAGTACCATTACTCTTTTATTCTCTCTAACAGAAAACCAGGGGACTCGGCACTTTCTCTTCATGTAACCTTCAGAATAAAAAATCAATTAGTCATCAGTCCTAAATATTTCAGAAATGAGACTTGTTTATCATTTTATCCCTCACAATAGGCGGCTCATCAATTCCGCAGTCTTCAGAAAGGCGTGTGAATGAATGGCCGTGTTTACAATCAATCCCTGCCCAAGGTAATGAGCAGGTGACCTGCAGAGAGAGTATTCCGAGAGCCGGCAGAGACTCTCAGTGGGATAATGGCGCTTTGTAAAGCACTTAATGCAGCATTGTACAGTCAGACAGGCAGGGACAATAACTCCCCGCTGGTCTTATCTGTGTCCCCATTCATAGCTCTGACCGGGAAGTGCCTGTGGTAATGATATCCCCTCCGCCACATAATGGTCAACGTTTCAGGGTCTTCGAGTTCAAAAGTGTTGCTCTCTATGTGACTTCTAACACTCTCCAGCCAACAAGGCCGGTAACGTCACCTCGCCTGAGACTTCCCAGCAGTTTTCTTGCTTACACTGAAAATATAATGTAGCGTCATTTTATATGGCGCTAGGGTGGCGGAGGGTCTTGGAATTCTATTATCATTCCTGTCTTGAGACAGTGCAGCTAGCTTCTGTTGTGGGGAACCTTTGGTCTATCTCATAAATGTTATCTCCCCTGGGTCTGGGTCCGGGAGTCCGAAAACAGACCTACAGTATCTCCCAACTACACCTTCCTCTGCGTTCAGGATGTAGCTCCTGATTGGTCGATGGGTTGGGAGGTATTGCACTCATGCAGGCTTGGGAGGGGTCTCCGCTCCGCTGTGGAACTTTATGCAATCCACCTGCAGCCTAACCCTCTCCCCACAGCCTAACCCTAACTGTCCCCATTCAGTGGCTGTCCTTAACCATCCCCCTAAGTGCCTAACCCTTCCCCCTCTCCCGCATCATAACCCTAGCCATCCCCGGCATAATTACCGGCATCTGTATTCCGACATAGGGATTGTGATCAGGGTCAGTATTCTAATGCTGGACTTCTCACCAGAGTCGGGATTCTGGCGCCGTTATCTCGACTTACGGCACCAAGAGTACAGATACCAGTTACATCCCTAACCAAAGCCTTTTTGCCCCTTTGATTAATAGGCTTCTCACTAATCATGTGTTAGCAAATAAGAGGAGATGTATCGAACCTTCAAGAGGGATAAAAAGTAGTTCCTCAAAACAACCAATCAGCTTCCTCATAGCTATCACTCATCGAGCATAGTCTATAAAATGGCAGTTATGAGCTGAAAACAACATCTCCACTTTATTCCTCTCCAAGGCTTGATACATTTCCCCCATATAATGTAAAACTGCCTGAAGGTGCATGTAGCGTGTATAGTACAAATCTATTCCCACAGTGCGAGGGTTCGGGGTTAGCGTAACACTGACCGAAACTGACACCAATATCCAATGAAATAACGAGATACCGCTAATAGTTGTATAGGACGGTACTTTAGGAATGTCTACGCGTCAGGTCACCTCCGGAG
Organism: Crinia signifera; assembly: GCF_055691185.1. Classification (NCBI taxonomy): domain Eukaryota; kingdom Metazoa; phylum Chordata; class Amphibia; order Anura; family Myobatrachidae; genus Crinia; species Crinia signifera. The sequence continues at coordinate 284,968,303 of NC_139222.1, read as the reverse complement.
TAATTAACGTGTCGTCTATATAATAAGCCCAGAACAAGACATGACTTTGAAGCGACGGGCTAGGATCTAATGACAGTGTACAGTGTAATACTATCTCTGCCATCACACGGCGACGTAGGCCCGGCATTCACGCAGAATGTTATTCATACGCCCACGTGGCGGCTGATTACTGCTCCTGTAAGCCGCTTAATTCCTCGCAATCAGGAGTCGCAGGGAATAGCGAGATGCTTTAATGGCTACGTATTAGCAGGATAATTATCAGTATCAGGACAAATGACTGTTCTTCCCGACAGCTGCCCTGTCACTCCTCTCCTGAGTCTCACCCTGTCACTCCTCTCCTGGGTCTCGTCCTGTCACTCCTCTCCTGAGTCTCGCCCTGTCACTCCTCTCCCTCTCCCGGGTCTCGCCCTGTCACTCCTCTCCCTCTCCCATGTCTCGCCCTGTCACTCCTCTCCTGGGTCTCGCCCTGTCACTCCTCTCCCTTTCCCGGGTCTCGCCCTGTCACTCCTCTCCCTCTCCCATGTCTCGCCCTGTCACTTCTCTCCCTCTCCTGGGTCTCGCCCTGTCACTCCTCTCCCGGGGTCTCGCCCTGTCACTCCTCTCCCTCTCCCGGGTCTCGCCCTGTCCACTCCTCTCCCGGGTCTCATCCTGTCACTCCTCTCCCTCTACCGGGTCTCGCCCTATCACTCCTCTCCCGGGTCTCATCCTGTCACTCCTCTCCCTCTCCCGGGTCTCGCCCTGTCACTCCCTCTCCCGGGTCTCGTCCTGTCACTCCTCTCCCTCTCCCGGGTCTCGTCCTGTCACTCCTCTCCCGGGTCTCGCCCTGTCACTCCTCTCCAGGGTCTCGTCCTGTCACTCCTCTCCCTCTCCCGGGTCTCGCCCTGTTCACTCCTCTCCCTCTCCATGTCTCGCCCTGTCACTCCTCTCCCTCTCCTGGGTCTCGCCCTGTCACTCCTCTCCCTTTCCCGGGTCTCGCCCTGTCACTCCTCTCCCTCTCCCATGTCTCGCCCTGTCACTTCTCTCCCTCTCCTGGGGTCTCGCCCTGTCACTCCTCTCCCGGGTCTCGCCCTGTCACTCCTCTCCCTCTCCCGGGTCTCGCCCTGTCACTCCTCTCCCGGGTCTCATCCTGTCACTCCTCTCCCTCTCCCGGGTCTCGCCCTATCACTCCCTCTCCCGGGTCTCATCCTGTCACTCCTCTCCCTCTCCCTGGTCTCATCA